>NC_141536.1:155576248-155902498 GCF_021556685.1 Rattus norvegicus
AGCAACTCTGACTAGTCATTGCAGACACTGGTATTACAGCTGTTGCCTCTGAAAGAGATGTAGTCCTGACTAGCTACCTACCTAACACTTAGGATTAGGTAGGATTAGGTTCAAAGCTTCCAGCAGGCATGTGTGATGACTCAACTTTTTTCCCCATCAGATCGACCATGTTGATCACAGTCTTTTAAGCCAGTTTATCTGACATGCCTGCTTGACAGCGCCTGCTGCTGCTGTGCCCCTTGGTCCAGGTAGTTGATGTTATTTTCTGTATTTTTTTTACCTAAGGTTTGCTGACGGCCAAGACCAGGCTTTGAATGAATGGTGAACTCAGAGGGGAGCGCGTTGGTAAGTGTCCCTCCTCCAGTGCAGACTTGTTTCTACTTGACACAAATTGGGCTGGTGAAGCTGATGATACCACTTCTTTCCCCATCAGATCGACCCTGTTGATCTCATATGCTAATAGCCAGTTTTCTCTGATGCACCAGCCCCTGGAATGACTCATCTTGGCTTTAATCTGTTTCATGTATTAATGGCTCCCATCTATTTTCTTTTCTACAGGCCTGAGGAACCCACGGATGCCAGTGTTGGTCTATTCTTGCTTTCAGGTGCGAGTCTGTTTTGACCTGTTTCTAGGGATGTTAGCAACAAGTATGGAGGGTAATGGACCCAGTTCTGAAGCTGTTCTTAGGGCTCTTGATACTCAAGTTTACCATGTTGCTCAGTGGGATTGGAGGGGAGGGGAATGTGTATGTTGCCAGGTCATCTACCTCATCTGATATTAGATCAAGGAGTGGGCCAGAGTGAGTTTCAGGATGCTGCTCCTGTCAGGCAAGCCTATCAACAACTGTTTTTCTTTTTAGGTACCCCTTGGAACACAGAATAGCAGTCTAGTCCTGCTGCCACCCCCACAAGGCTGGGCATGGTTCAAAGGCATGCAGGATGCAAAGAAGAGTCAGCTTTGGCTGGGGAGGAGTGGTTTGGTGTACACTGCTACTGAAATAGAAACTTTTGGCCTTCTGTCTGTAGAAATAAAAATCTGACTTGGTGATGTTTTTATATCTGCTGCCCCTCAGTTTTTCTGGGTTAACCCTGGAGTGTACTGGGTCTACTCCAAATGCCAGATTAGTGATTTTCCCCCAACAGTGTAAATGAGGCTGCTGTCATGCCCCTACCAGGAACAGTGCATAAGCCCAAGTCCTTGGGATTTATTGATAACAATTTCCCAGTCCCTTGAGTTGGGGATGCCTGTGTCTACTTAGACACCTTTTTTGTGGCTGGTCTTTTTTTCCCCCCCCAGAGCTGGGGACCAAACCCAGGGCCTTGCACTTGCTAAATCCCCAACCCCTCAGCTGATACTTTTAAGCAACACAGTATCTTATTTCCCCCATGGGTCTCTAAAAAGCCCATTTAAAATGTGTATGGATGTTTTGTTTGTATGTCTGCACCACATGTATATAGTGCCCACAGACATCAGAAGGGCATCATTCCCTGGAGGTGAAATTACCAGGGTTGTAAGCCAACACATGGGTACTAGACAAATTTGGTAGCCACTGGTCCATCCCTCCAACCTTTTAAAGCCCTCTCCATTACATGTGAAATATCTCTGAGGTGACAGGCACCTGACGCAAAAGAGGTGCGGAAGCCCACATCCCTGTTTCACTCATTGTCTAAGTGGCATTGCATTCTGGTATTCAAACAGATGAGGGCTCCTGGGTGTGGCAAGAAGTGTGGCAGCTGTGTGGACTGTGGGCTCACAGAATGCTGCTTTTCCTTCCTCCGCTTGCTTCTCCCTTTTTGCTTCAGTTTTCTGATGGGTGAAAATGGCTGGGAAGATAGTTAACTCGGTTTTTTTTTTGCTGTGCATCCTGAGGACTTGAGTCTAGATTCCAGCACCAAGCTAAGTGCACCTGTGAGCCCCATGAGGAGGGTGGGGAGACAGGATCCCTGGTGTTTACACGTCAGCCAGTGTAAGGAAATCTGTGAGCCCCATGTTTAGTAAGAGCAGCTCTTTCCCAAGATAAGATGGGGCCAGTGAAATGGCTCAGTGAGTTTAAAAATGGCTGTCTGAGTAAGCCTGCCTGAGCTCATTCTTGGGTTCTAGGGTGGAAGGAGAGAACCAACTCCCACTAGGTAACCTCTTAGAAGCACACCATATATACACCACAGAGTTATAACGCAGGTACACACACACTCACACGAAATCACAGACCAAATCTTCAGACTTTATTCACAATTTTCTTCCAAGCTGGGTGTCTGTAGTATAAACTTTTGATTCCAGTAGGAGGCAAAGGCAATTTGGCTTTTCCCAGTTAAAGAACAGCCTGTTCTATACAAAGAAACCTTGTATTCAAAAACCAAATAAACAAATCGCTATTTTGCGGGAAAGTGTCTCAACTCATTCCCCCCCTTTGTTTTTGTTTGCTGAGACAGGGTCTCACTGTGTAGCCCTGACTCCTGACTCACTGTGTACACAGTCTCAGCCTCAAACTCAAAAGAGATCTGCCTGCCTCTGACTCCCTGTCTCTGGGTGGGGGATTTAAGGCACCACTATGCTCAGATTTGTTCTTGTTCTTGGATGTAGTTATTTTTTATTTTATGTCTGAGTGCCTGTGCCACCTGGTGGTCAGAACCAGAATTAGTCAGTAGTGAACTGCCTTGTGGGTGCTGGGAACCAACTTGGGAGCCCTGCAAGACCAGCAGGGCTCTTAGCTGCTGAGCCATCTCTCCAGGCACCTCCATGCAAACCTTGCCAGCTGTCTGCTCATATCTCAGGAACATTTATGCACTTATAGATCTCCAGAGAATCTCTAATTTGGAGCAGTAGCTTGCTTTTTGGGGTTAGGTTTCACTATGTAGTCCTGGCCTACCAGAAACTCACTGAGACCAGGCTGGCCTCAGACTCACAGAGATCTGCTTGCCTCTGCCTCCTGAGTGCCAGGATTAAATGGATGCACCACAACATGCTTTAGACAGATAGTCAACATGTTTCGTTTGCTTCTGACTCCCCCCCCCCCCCCCCCCCCCCAGTTTCATCTCTGTCAGAGAGGGATGCTGAGCTGGAATAGTAGAACCACAGATCAAGGGAAACATCAGGCTTCCCCCTGAACTTACATTCACATGTGGTAGGTACAGCTTGTGTGTTCAAGGGCACCATATGCATTTTGAGTTGGGTAATGACCTCACACAGTTAAAGAAATGCCCCTTCTATCAGGCAAGCATCTTTTGTTTTCCTTTGAATATGGTTGACTACATAGAATGTCATTGGGGACGCTGTTCTCTGACAAAGGGTTCTTTGAAACAGGGTCACCTGTAGCCCAGGCTGACCTCTAGTTCACTATGACCAAAGATGACCTCTAGCCAAGGACGACCTTGAACTTGTGATTCTGGTTACCTGGCTTATGGGCTGCTTGGTAATCCAGGGCTTCCTGTATGCTAGGCAAGATCTCCACTGACTAAGCCTCATCTCTCACCCTCACTCTGACACTCTCGGGTGGGGTGGTCTGGGTGTGATGCTGTCTGCATTAATGAAAGGCTAAGCCAGGTTACCCTTGAGGTAAGTGTGGGGCTTGTGGGAAGTCATTCCCCTTGATGGTTTTGGCGCTATTAGGATGGAGAAGAGTCACAGGACTGACTATGTAGGTAACTCCTTCAGTATTCAGAGCACTAGGAATTCAGACAAGGTTAGGAACAGGTGAGAACAGGTGGCCAGCACACCAACAGAAGCTCCATCTGTTTCAGCTCCTTGACACTGAGAGAGAGCACTGTTTCTCTGAGCCTCGGCCCACTCCTGGTCAGAGCAGAACCTCAGTTAGCTTGTCCTGAAGTCACCCAGGAGCCACCTCTCTGAGCAGCCAGGCACGCATCCAGAGATGTTTACTCCTCTGCCCACAGACACCATAGAGGCAGACCCTTAGCTGCCAGGAGGTTAATTACCCAAATGGAAACTGACAGGGGAGAGCTCTTCCCCGGGCGGAGATCAACGGCTCAATTCCCTTCTCGGCAAGATTCCAGGCTAGCCTGGAGTACAGACACAAGGTGTAGGGAAGCCCTTGTTTTAGCAAGCACCACTCGCCACTATATCTAGATGAAAAGCCACTTTTCAAGACCCCTGGCTCCAGGAGCCCCAACATCCAGGAAGAGGTTGACCTGGTCAGGTTGCTGATAGGTGACAGGCCTTCTAAGTGTTGGACTGAACCTTGCGGGGCAGGAACTGTATAAACATTACGTAAAATGTACTTTTGGCCGGTAAGATGGTTCAATGGTTAAGGGCTGTGTTCGCCCAAGCCTGACAACCTGAGTTCAATCTTCAGGACCTGGGTGGTGGAAGGATGCATCAGTCTCCACGTGTGTGCAGTGACATCACCTCCAATAAATGAATAAATAACGCGTTAATAACGGGGGAAAAAAAGGTTATTGTAGCCAACCTAACCCACCCCGTATAATGTATGCGTATAATGTATACGTATAACGACACTCACTCTTCTGGCCTGTTACCCGCTCTTCTCCCTCTCCCGCCATCCCCCATTCCTCCTCTAAATTAGCTCACAGTCTTCTAGGCTTGACCTTTACACCGTTGAAAGGAATTACTGGTTGGGATGGCTAATATTGTCAGGTTGACATGTTCTAGATCCTCCTAGGAGACAGGGCGTGCCTGTGAGGGCTTATCTAAACTAAGTTGACTCGGTAGGAAGACCCATCCCATGATCTGCCTCCCGCCCCCGCCAGGAGAAAGGACAAAGGGCGCTGTGCACCGACATTGCTCTTTGCCTCCTGACTACAGAGGCGGTGTGACCAGCTTCATCCTACCCCTGTTACTGCTCTGGCCATGGCGGGCTGCACCCTGGAACTGTAAACCACAATAACCCTTCAGTTATTTTTGTCAAGTATTTCGTCACAGTAAAGATCCGTGTAACTAGTAAACTGTCATGATGGACGTTTGGAAATAAGACCCCTACCAGGTCGTTGGGAGATGCCCATCCCTGCTCTCGTCTTTCTTTCTGGCCTTATCTTGAGTAGCTGACCCTGAAGAAGCCAGACTTGCCACAAAGGGGACGCCTTAGGGATGTACATTCCCTTCAAATCCTTTTCTCTAGTCCCTGAGAATCATTTCTCGAGAGACTCTGCTTGGCACTGCTTGGAGCGCACGTTCATCCCTGAGCCAATCACCGAGGCCAGGAAGATAGAAAGCTCTGATTGGTCTGGTCTGGCGGTGGGCGTGGTTCCTGGACCAGGCACTTTTAGAGGTCGGCCTTTGGGTCTTCAGGCAAGGACCTGGAGTATCCTCTCAGTCAACTCTAATAGGCAGAGTCCTCGGAAAATAACTCTTCCAGTTCCACCGAGTGCTGGTGGGCATAGAGGGGCAGGGTAGGAGGGGCCAGGCAGTTTTGAGCCATCTCTGGAAGAAGCCTATCTACGCCTTCAGGCTGCCAAGCGGGAAGGACACCAGGGGGCAGCATCCCCTCATGGTCACCAGGGTCTCCGCAAGCAAGAGGCACTTTCCAGCAGGGGGCGCTGGTCATCGTCTTGTTCTCTGGGACACAGCTGGGAAGAAATGACTTGAGGGGCAGATCGTGTCTTATTTTGGATACCTTGGAATGAGCCTCCTTTAAGGCTCTGAAATTTTCCTCTGAGACAGGGTCTCACCTAGCGGAGATACTCAGCCCACTGGCTGGGCAAATCTGGCTTTGAAGTTAGGATCCTCAGGCATGCCAGGCTGCACCTGGGAGACTCACCTTTAATGGTTCTCATGATACTTCTGTTTTATAAATTAGGATCCTTTGCAAGATGTAGTGTCGAGCACAAGTCTTCAAACCGCCCTTTCCCAGCCGGCCCCATCATTATCCGCTGTATGACGTTGGCTTCTTGGTTTCCTGTAGCCTGGGGCGACACCTGCCCTGCAGGTTCTTCCCACCGCATCCGATAAGATGATTTGTACAACAAACTTTATGGAGTTGGGGTCTGTCTGGGGGCCCGCACACAGAAGCTAAAAAACGGATGCTGGGGAGTGACTGTGTTGGTCAAGTGCTTGCTGTGCAAGCAGGGACACTTGATTTTGGGACAGATAAAAGACGGTGCTGCCCGAGCCATTCCTAGTGAGTGCTGGTCTCGCCACTTAGACCTTTTGAGACCTGGGTTCTTCATTCTGTTATTTATTTGAGATAGAGTTTCATGTAACCCAGGTTGGTCTTGGACTGGTTATGTAGCTGAAGGTAACCTTAAACTCTTGACCCGAGTCCTGAAATTATGAATATGTGCCACCATGCTCATATTTAAAGTTTTTTTTCATTTTTTTTCTTTCCTTTTTTCGGAGCTGGGGACCAAACCCAAGACCTTGTGCTTCCTAGGCAAGCGCTCTACCACTGAGCTAAATCCCCAACCCCCTTTTTTTTCATTTTTATTTGTATGTGTGTCTTACTAGCATATATATTTTTGTACCATGTGTGTGCCTTGGAGGCTAGAAGGTGTCAGATCTCCTGGAACTGGAGTTACAGATGATTGTGACCTGCCATGTGGGTGCAGGAACTGAACCCAGGTCATCTGCAAGAGCAGCTAATGCTCTTAACCAGTGAGCAATCTCTCCAGTCCCCAGCCCCTGCCCCCTTTTTTTGTAACAGAATTTGACAATGTAGTCTGGGTTGGCCTAGAATTGGAGATGTAGACCAGGCTGGCCTTAAACTCATATTTTCCTACCTCCGCTTATCAAGCGCAGGGATTAAAGGCGTATGCCACAATGCCCAGACAGGCATTTGTTTTTTGAGACACAGTCTATGTAGCCCAGGCTAGTCTTGTATTTGATGCTCTGACATCATCTTCCCAGTGCTGGGTTCCAGGCCCAAGTTACCTTTGAAGACATGGGTGATGCTTACAGGAGGTTGGCTAAGTAAAGAGCAAGTGTTTGAGGGAAATCTGTAGTCAGACCCGGTCAAGATCGGAGTTTGGCCAGCCCCAAGTGGCCGGCCATCTCCTCTTTCTGCGCGGAGGAGACCACAGTCTGCCTGTGGCTCAGGCTCCTTCCCCGAGTTCATGAACAGGATTTTGTTTTGTGATTTAACTGAGATAAGGTGAAATGTGCCCTTGGGCATACTGTTACATTTGCTTAAATAAAGTTGGCCCTGTGCGTATGTTTATGTGTGCACGCACAGGTGTGCACACCTAGAGGTCAGAAGACAACTTTTAGGAGCCAGTTTGCTCCTTCCCCTGTGGGTTCTGGGGATCAAACCCAGATTATCAGACTTGAGCTACAAGTCCTTTACTTGGCGAAGCATCTTGTCAGCCCTGAATACATTTATTTTAAAAGGAAACTTACATTGCAGGATGGACTGTATACTTGGTCCAGATGACTGCAGAACCTAAAAAGGCTGTTGTTACTGTCACTGCCTAACATACCATGATTACTGTTTCATATAAATGGAAATATATATGCCTGTATAGGTGTAGCACACATTTTTGGGAATGCTGACTGTGATTGTCAACTTTGGATAACGTCTTCCGGTTTTGTGTGCAGAGTTGGCATGGAACCAAAGTTAACAGCAACACTGGCCTAGAACCATGAATTGTTCAAGGACCTTGTCTCTGATTGGTACAAGGGTAAAACCCTGTCCTAAATATTCCAAGTCTTATTCATGAGGGTTTGATGGGAGATGCTAATAATCTAGACGATGAGAAGAGTTACAACCCTGTAAAGAGGAAACGTTTATTACAGTTATAAATGACAATGAACGGAGTTCAGGATGTGGCTCAGTTGACAGAGTGCTTGCTCAGAGTGCAGGAAGTGTGGGTTCCATCCCAGCATCAGACAAATTAGGTGTACTGGCTTGTAATCCCAATGTTCAGGAGGATCAGAAATTCAAGGTCATCATTAGCTACAAAGCAAGACCGAGGCCCTGCCTATCTCAGTAACAGGATAAATAAAAGACAGAGCTGTAGCACCCTGCGCCCGTGACTCAAGCACTCTGGCTCCGCCCCACACCTGTGACTCTAGCACTCAGGCCCTGCCCACACCTGTGACTCAAGCACTCTGGCTCCGCCCCACACCTGTGACTCTAGCACTCAGGCCCTGCCCACACCTGTGACTCAAGCACTCAGGCTCCACCCCACAATTCTGACTCAAGCACTCAGGCTCCACCCCACACCTGTGACTAAAGCACTCAGGCCCTGCCCACACCTGTGACTCAAGCACTCTGGCTCCGCCCCACACCTGTGACTCTAGCACTCAGGCCCTGCCCACACCTGTGACTCAAGCACTCAGGCTCCACCCCACAATTCTGACTCAAGCACTCAGGCTCCACCCCACACCTGTGACTAAAGCACTCAGGCCCTGCCCATACCTGCTACTCAAGCACTCAGGCTCCACCCCACAATTCTGACTCAAGCACTCAGGCCCCAGGGATCAGAATCAGTTTCTATGTTGTTTCACTTTTCCTATTGCTGTGAGGAAAATATTCAGACTAAAGCAACTTAAGAGAGAAAGGGCTTATCCTGGCTCACAGTTCAAGGTTGCAGTCCATCAGATCAGGACCACAAAGCAGCAGGAGCCTGTGCCAGCTGGTCACATCTCATTCACATCCAGGAAGCAGACAGCGATGAATGAATGAATGAGTGAGTGAGTGAGTGAATGAATGAATACAGCTGCTTATGGTTCTCTCTTTTTCACACAATTCAGTGTCCCAATTCATAGTGGACTCAGGGCCACCATAGTGGGTAGGTTGTCCTACCTCAAGTAACCTAACCAAGATTACTTTTCACAGGTGTGCCCAGAGGCCCGCCTCCCAGGTGACTTCATTAAGTTGACAGTTGGATCATCACAAAGGTCACCCTCAGCGGGTTTGAGGTCAGTTTGGCCTACCTGAGACCCTGCCTCAAAACATAATAAAACAAGGAAACCATACAAATACAGTCAGACATTTTGGCTTCTCAAGACGCCGAGTATGGGGGCTGGAGAGATGGCTCAGTGGTTAAGAGCACTGCCTGTTCTTCCAGAGGTCCTGAGTTCAAATCCCAGCAACTACACGGTGGCTTATAACTATCTGTAATGGGATCCAATGCCCTCTTCTAGTGTACACTCATAGACGTGAAATAATTCTCTAAAAAGATGCAGACTGTGAAGTCACCTCTTGGTCTGGTAGGAAGCTAGTGACTGTTAGGTGACCAGGATCCACTAAACCCTGGGAAGGCTCAGATGACCGAAAAGCCAGCAAGAGAACTCTGTTCCTGAGAGTCAGCTGCACCGAGTCACTCTCGGTGACATCCCACACAGACATGCACTCCACTGCTCACCCATGAACAACTGCCGTTTGGCCCTCTCTGCACACCAGAGCACCGTTAGGTCCGTACTGCACTCCAGCCAACTCTGAGACCATCACATTGCTTTAGTCACTGTTGCTGGGAGACACCATGAGCAGGCAGCTTATAAAAGAAAGCATTCGACGGGGTCAAAGGGTGAGGCCACGGCTACACCGAAGCAACTTACATCTTATCTGCAGGGAGCAGAGAGGAGAAAGAGGGAGAGACAGAGAGACTGAGAGGAAGAGCCTAGCATGGGCTTTTGAAACTTCAAAGCCCACCCCCAGCGGCACGCCTTCCCCAACAAGGCCACACCTCCTAATCCTTCCTGAACACCTCTACCAGCTGGGAACCAAACATTCAGCGATATGAGCCTATGAGGGCCGTTCTTTTTTTTTTTTTTTTTTCTTTTTTTCAGAGCTGAGGACCGAACCCAGGGCCTTGCGCTTGCTAGGCAAGCGCTCTACCACTGAACCAAATCCCCAATTCCTATGAGGGCCATTCTTATTCAAACCACAAGAATGTACTTTTGGAACAGCCTCACTCCCATCTAAAAGAAACCCCGTCCCTGTTAGACTCGCCCCTCCCTCAGTCCTCTGACCCAACCAGCCCTAAATCATGGATTTACCAACTGTATGAATGGAACCAAGTGACATTTGCCCTTCTGTGCCTGGCCTCTCTGACTTGTGAGGTATTTACCTGGTGCCTCCTGATCTTGTCAGATCCCTAGAAATCCTGGGTATCACCTGCTGAAATCCTTGAATCATAGCTCCACATCAAGGGCTATGGTGGGCATGGATGGGGGGAGGAGGGTGGACGGGGGCGGGGGTGAGGAGAACGTAGGGAGGGGAGGGGGTGTTGGTTCAGGGTCTGGTCAGGTAGCCTTAGATGCTGATGAGGGAGGCACATCCAGCTGTCGTTGGCCTGGTCGGGAACTGGCTTGAGTCACTGTTACTTGATCCTCGTGCCTAAGTCAGGACTCATGCTGTCCCCACTCTGGCAGTGTGAGTCATTGGATGAGCATCTCTTCCACACCTGTGTGCCAGTCTGGGGTCAGGGGCTGGAGTAAAGGAACTGAGCGGCCACCTGCACAGCCAGGGGCCAACAGGGGACTGTCCCACTGCCTCAGAGCAGACACCCTGACCCATTGTATTTTGTTTTCCTGTGAAGGTTCTCTTTTCTCAAGTGGACTCTAAGTGCCTGGCTGTGACCCAGGCTCAGAGCATCTGTGCCACTATTGTCCTATCTAGAGATGGTGGCCCTTGTTTCAATTCCTTTAATCAGCTGGCAGGACGGGTGCCAGAGACATGGAGCCAGTGTGCCTGTAAAACCTCACTGCTGGAGGGTTAGAAACTGAAGGCTAGCCTTGGCTATATGGAGTTATGCCACAAAGGAAAGGAAAACCACAGTACAAACAGAAAAAAAAAGAGGAGAGAGAGAGAGAGAGAGAGAGAGAGAGAGAGAGAGAGAGAGCACTCGAGCCAGGCCCAGGAACATGGCAGGGTGTGTTGTGTATACCCTCAGGCAGGGCAGAGGATGTTGGATGGAACTGAGTTTTGAAAATGACTTTCCTGTGCTCTTGACCAAGCAGGAAACAGGGGTACACGAAATGGCCATGAGCCACCAGTCGGGTGCTCTCCCCATGGGTACTGCCTTTAAGGTGTATGGTGCTGTGTGACAGGGAGTTGGGGGACATTCTGGGGATGGGGAGAGGGTCCCCCAGCACCCTGTTTTGGAGCCTTGTTCCATAGCTGTACCCCCATTTTGCAGGACGAGTGACAGAACTCAACCGACTTCAGCAGAAGGGAGAATGTGCTAATCCGAGGAGTCCAGCCATCTCTGTCCAGCTCGCTCAGGGGATTCTTCCAGTCAAAGCCTGCCATATCACTTCCCTTTGGCCATGAGCTCCCTGTGTGCCTTTCATTCTTGGGTAGTCACCTTCTGACAGTGGCAGAGGTGGTTGCCACCAGTCCTGGGTCTTGTTCCCTCCAGCTGAGAGCACAGGAAGGGTGGCTTCATTTTAATCACCCCAATTAAATGGGAAGTGAATGTCCCCCCCTCCCCGGGGCTGATCGCTTACCAACCTGAAGGAGTTGGGTAGGAGGGAGGAATGAACTGCTCTGATTGGTTAGGACTGAGTCAGGTGGGTGCCCTTGGATGAGTGGGGGCGGGGGGGGGGTTAATTTTATTTGAACCACCTGTCCCAAGGGTGGGGAAGGTTTGATTCCCAGTAGAGATTCAGGATCCTTCCACCAGAAGCAGAGGGGATGGATGGTGGATGGACAGGTTCCAGGCAATGGCAGCTTCAGGGAGAGCAGTGGGATCACCAGCCTCCCTCCTAGCTCCGGCATACCTGTCTATTTGAGCCTGAGCAGGCTGCTCTCCTTCTCTGAGCCTCAGTTTCCCCATCAGAACAGAGACAATCTCAGAACTCTCCCAGTTCTAAACTCCTAAGGCCAGCGACCCAGTAGTCCGGCATCCCAGTGTGTCAGGTCTGAGCTGGGGGCTGGGAGTATGGCCCTAGGATGATCCTGGGACCTGCACCTGGCCTCCGATCTCTGCCCATCCCACAGGGTACAGCCTGTGATGAGGAAGGAGGTTTCTGAGGACCGCTTTGCACATCCCTAGTGTTCTTCGGCTAAAACCGCCTCCGAACGGCATGATCTCATCCCTGAGGAAGGAAGGCTGGGGGGGAGGGGGAGGAGAGTTTGGCTGCCAGCAGCTGACACAGTTTGTGACTAAACCATTTCCCCACGGGAGGCAGGGAGAGACGTCCACATTCTCAAAGACAATGTAAAAGTTTGGGGAGGGGGATGACATGAAGAAGAGAAGGCACCTCCTTTTCCAGTGTTGGGGAGGCCCACGATGATCCCCAGGGGGTCCAAACCGGATGTGTTCTAACCAGTGTTTACATTGAACTCAACCCCAACTCGGGCCCTCAACCGTTGAGGTGGAAACCTTGCCAGCCCCTTAAGTGGCCTGCCCCTCCTGTGTTCCTGGGCTCATTTAAATGCCCATACATTAATTTGGAAGGATAGGGTTGCGGGAAGCCTGTCTCTGCACCATCTGCTCGGCGTTTGTCACGGCCGCATTACATAAGAGGAAAGACATTTTTTTTTTTCAACAATGCGACTGCATTTAGTAATTGGATCGCCGGGAGAGGAACCAGGCCTAGGCATTTGGCACCGTGACTCAAAGATGCCACAGGCTTCTCTCCAGGGTGCGCCCTCCCCAGATTCCAGGCAGTATTGGCAGACACCTGCGTGCAGCCTGGGTCTGGGAAGCAGGCCCAGAGCCTCTGCCTCGCCTCCCTCTCTCTCCCTTTTTCTCCTGTTACATCCCTTGCTCTCTCCAACTGACCTTGCTCCACAAGTCCCGATTTCCATGACCCGGGTCACCGGCCTACGCTCTGTAAAAGAGCAAAGAAAAGGAAGCCTCGGATTCTCATCCAGGGCTCTGCCCAGGGTGATGGGTGAGGTCAGGCTCCAGGGTCTGAGGTGAACGGTGACAAGAACCAGCTGTTTTGTAAAGCTTTTCTGATACCAAGTGGGTACTAGGCTTGTGGCCATTTTCCTCTCCCCTCTAGTAGATTCATAAGTTGAGGAGGTGGGTGGCCCTGTTGGAGCAGAGCTGGCTGTGTGGACAGGCCCCAGCTCAGAACACCTAACGCACCTCAGCTGACTGCCACAGAGCAAAATGACCCTAGAATCAACACTTTATTTTAGATAACTGATCGATTGACTTTTTTTTTTTTTTTTTGAGGTAGAGTCTTGCTCAGTAGCCCAGGCTGGCCCAGAACTCACTTTAACACAGGCTAGCAATTCTCTCATGGCAACACACATGTCTAAGCCTCCTGGGTACTAGGATCATATCCAGCCATAGTCAGTATTTTAAAATCAGTTCTTGGAAAAGGCATGGCTTGTTTTGAAAAAAAAAAAATCTAAACACCTTGCTGTGGCCAATTTACTTTTTCGTATGGCCCACCCTGTTCCCATTCCTGGGGGCTCTCGGTCACCGTACTCTGTCATTAAAGTACATCAGCTGGTGGTTGCGGCCATGGGCTGGGTTCAGCTTGGCCAGGCAATAGTCATGTGACCTCTAACAAGGGCCGTTCCTCCTTTAAAGTTTTTGAAATTACATTTTTAAACTTTGTTTGCGTGTGTGTATGAGAGAGAGAGAGAGAGAGAGAGAGAGAGAGAGAACACATGCATTTGTCACAGTTCAGGCGCAATGGTCAGAGGCGTTAGCCTCAGAAGTTATCCTTTCCTCCTGCCTCGTGAGTCCTGGGGATCCGTCTCAGACTGGGAGGGTTGGCAGCAAGCACCTTTACCTCCTGAGCCATCTCGTTGGTCCTTAAAAATGGATCTTTCTGTTTCTGTCTCTCTGTCTTCTCTCTTAGGGTCGAGAAGCCACATGGTTGTATAAATGAAACCCTGGAACCTGTTCTGTTTGTTCTTTCACAGTCTCTTGGCAGGGCAGCTAAGACACCAGGGCTGAGGGTGGCCATGCCAGGGGCAGGAAGCTGGACCTACAGCAGGTGTCAGTGAAGTTGTCTCCTGGGGTCTTCAGCAATGTCCCAACGTCTCTGTTCATGTTCGCTTCACCTGCAGCGGCTGAGAGTTAAAGGTGTCATTCTGAAGGAAAGTCCTTCTGTCTGGGCTGGGTTATGGCTGCCTCAGGGCCTTTGCCTGTCACCCTTGCTCTCTAGACTGCTGCTTCTGTTCGTGCATCTCTGCCGTTTCATTCAGCTTGAATGGCTGAGGGGGGCCCTCTCTGCCTAGCCCAGGAAGAGCAGCCCTGACCTGCACACCCATTCTTCCCTGACGCTGTTGTTATTCCAGAGGGCGGTCTGTCCTGGCTATGGCTGTGTCCTCAGCAACTAGACCATTGTGCGGCACATGCTGAAGGAGAGGGAAGGAGAAAAGGAAGGAGAGAGGGAGCGAGGGAGGGAGACAGGATGGAACAAGGGAACCTTTTAACTCCTATTGGCCACACTGTGAAGCAGGGTTAGACATCTGGGGAAGAGAAGGTCACCAGCCAAGAAGGGGACAGGAAGGAAGGGAGGGACCCAGGATTTCTGTTTCTACACCTCCTGTGCTTCTGTATCCCCGCAGGTAGCAGCAGAACAGACAAGCAGGCCACCAGCCCACAGGTCACCCAGAAAGGGTCAACTTCAGAGGGTCACAAAATGAGCTAAGCAGGCAGTCAGTAAGGGAGACTGTTTACAGGGGCTGGTGGCCATCACCATGACAACTGGGCAGCCTACAGCTTCCTGCGTCACCAAGGACGCAAGTTTGCTGCAGACTGGAAAGAGTGAGGACAGTAGCTGGGAGGGGTGCTGGCAGAAGGGAGGGGCCATGAACGTCCATTGTGGGGCAAGATGTTCTTATTCCTCAGAGTTGCTCTAGACCTAGAAGAATCTGGTGTTACTACACTGTGTGTGTGTGTGTGTGTGTGTGTGTGTGTGTGTCTGTGTGTGTGTGTGTCTGTGTGTATTTGTCTGTGTGTGTGTCTGTATGTGTCTCTCTGTGTGTATTTGTGTGTGTGTCTGTGTGTATTTGTCCGTGTGTGTTTATGTATGTGTGTCTGTGTGTCTGTGTGTGTCTGTGTGTATTTGTCTGTGTGTGTGTGTCTGTGTGTGTGTGTGTGTCTGTGTGTGTTTGTGTGTGTGTGTGTCTGTGTGTGTGTCTGTGTGTCTGCGTGTGTGCCATCTTGAGGAGGTGACTTAACCTCTCTGTGACTATTTTCCTCCACATAAACAAGGATGACCAGTAATGGCTCCCCAAGGCTCATGTGGGGACACTGTGGTACTGGAATGGAGCTTACATTGTATCCCCTGTGTTCATTTCAGTTTTGTTTTTTGGGACAGAATTTCACTAAACAACTTAGGCCATCCTCAAACTCTCCATCCTTCTAGCTCAACCTCTGGAGTATTGATGTTACAGGTGTGCCAAGCACAGCTCTCTTTAGTTCTTTGTGTGAGGTATGTGTGCATTTGTGTGTATGTGTGTGCATGTGGAGGTCAGAGGTCAATGTTAGATATCTTCCTTACTTCCTTAGTTGTTCCCTACTGGTGCTGGTGTGTGTGTGTGTGTGTGTGTGTGTGTGTGTGTGTGTGTGTGTATAAAATTAGGCTTATGGGCTGGAGAAATGGCTCAGTGGTTAAGAGCACTGGATGTTCTTCCAGAGGTCCTGAGTTCAATTCCCAGCAACCACATGGTGGCTCACAACCATCTGTAATGAGATCTGGTGCCCTCTTCTGGTGTGTATGAAGACAGCTACAGTGTACTCATATAGATAAAAATTGATAAAAAAATAAAAATAAATAAATAAATAAACTTATTTATTTTGCATGGATGAATGTTAGCCCCAACATGTATATGTGCACCAAATGCCAGGTGCCCAAAGAGACCAGAAGAGGCCATCACATCCTGAAACATTCCAAACCATGCGGATGTTTGGAATTGAAGCCAGGTCTCTGTGAGAAGAGCCAAGGTTCTGAACCACTGAACCATTTCTCTAGTCTTCCACCTTAATTTTCGAGACAGATCCTCTGACTGGGCTCTCTGATTGATTGGCGTTTAAGTTCCCTTGGGATCCTCTAGTCAGCTTCCCCAGCACTGAACATATACCTTGCCTTCTTACATGGGTTCTGGGGATTCGAACTCAGGCTCTCGTGCTTGTCAGTGGGTGCATCTCAGTGGAGCCATCTCCCCCAGCCGCTCTCCTTACTCCTTGAGACGGACTTAACACTTGACTTGAGGGGAGGGGCAGTAGAGTGTTCCATTATTTCAAGGAGCTTCATTCTCCATCTTCTCTCATCCCTTCCACAAACATCGAATGAACACCTACTGTGTGCCAGGCAGGGTTCCAGAGGCTGGCACAGCACTGAGACAGAAAACCCTGCCAAGGCTGGGAAACGTTAAAAGTGACTGAAGGAAGCGTGCTGTGTGCATATTAGATCATGTCAAACTGCAGTGACTGCCAGGGAAGGAAGCAGGCAGGGGCGGGGCGGGGAGACAGCGTTGCTCATGGATGGTGATGGATGCTGAGGACTTAGGAAGCACTGGCCATACTCGTGGGAAAGCTTCACTGAGCAAGTGAATTTTGAGCCCACTTTGCAAGATGTGAAGGAGGAAGTTACTAGTCATTTGGGGCAAGTCTTCCAGGCGGAGGGAAGAGAAAGGACAAAGGGCTGGAGCCATGAAAGTGAGCAGGTATTTTTTTCCCTTTAAAGATAAAGAAGATTTGTCTTTTTGTTTTGTTTTTGTTTCAAGTCAGGGTCTCTGTAGCCGTGGCTGCTCTGAAACTCATTATGTAGACCAGACTGACCTCGAACTCACAGAGATCTGCCTCCCTCTGCTTCCTAAGTGCTGGGGTTAAATACATGCAGTACCACGCCCAGTTTAAAGAAGATTCATCTTATGTTTAGTTGTCTGTATGTGTGCCTGTGTGTGGGTTTGTGCACATGAGTGCAGTGCCCACAGCGGCCAGAAGAGGGCACTAGACCTCCAGAAACTGTAGTTATGGGCGATTGTGAATCATCCTACGTGAGTCCGCTACAAAATGAGTGTGTGCTGTTAACTGCTAAGCCATCTCTCCAGACCTCTGTCTGCGTGTGTGACATTGTGTGGCACATGGTAGTAAAATACTTATGTCTATTTATTTAGGGGTGTCATGGAGCTTGTGGTGCAGGGAGACTTCTTGGATCTAGACAACACAGTGTATCTGTGAGGGAGCACATCAGACATGCCTATGGACCACACACCTATGTCTATTCCGGATCTTTTGGGTGTGAATGATATGCAAATGCATGTATATGGATAACATTAAACCATTGGGCATGACGGGTCATGTCTAACACTGGCACTTGGATGGCAGAGGTGGTGGTAAGATTAGGAGTTCAGGATTATTCTAAATTACCTATCAAGCCAGCCTAGGTAACTTGAGACAATGTTACAAACCAACAAATAAGCAGAAACAATGAGTCTGGAGCAATTAAGAACACTGGCTGCTCTTCCAGAGGACCCAGGTTCAATTCTCAGCACTCAACATGGTGTGGTGCACAACCATCTGTAACTCCGGTTCCGGGGGATCTGATGCCCTCTTCTGACCTCTGCGGGCTGACAGTGATACATGGATTTACACTCAGGCGAACTGCCCATATGCATAAAAGTAAATGCAATTAAAAACAACAAAATAAAATGAATTTTTAAAAGACAGGGCCTGGGGCTGGAGAGAGGGCTCAGTGGTTAAGAGCACTGACTGCTCTTCCAGAGGTCCTGAGTTCAAATCCCAGCAACCACATGGTGGCTCACAACCATCTGTAAGGAGATCTGATGCCCTCTTCTGGTGTCTGAAGACAGCTGCAGTGTACTTCTATATAATAAATAAATCTTTAAAAAAAAAAAAAAAAAAAAAAAAAGAGCACTGGCTGCTCTTCCAGAGATCCTGAGTTCAATTCCCAGCAACCACATAGTAGCTTACAACCATCTGTAATGAGATCTGATGCCCTCTTCTGGTGTGTCTGAAGAGAGGGACAGTGTACTTATATATAATAAATAAACAAATCTTAAAAAAAAAAGGACAGGGCCTTTATTTTTTTTTTTTTTTTTTTTTTTTGGTTCTTTTTTTTTCGGAGCTGGGGACCGAACCCAGGGCCTTGTGCTTCCTAGGTAAGCGCTCTACCACTGAGCTAAATCCCCAGCCCCAGGACAGGGCCTTTAAAGATTTATTCATTTTTATTTATATGTATATGCATGTGCTTCTGTGAGCTTCTATGCTCTGCATGAGGTACCCTCAAAAGCCAGAGGACATCAGAAGCCCTGGAACTGGAGTTACAGATGGTGTGAACCACCAGGTTGAGCGCTGGGGATTGAATCAAGTGGATGTGAGCCACTTGATGTGGGTGCTGGGAGTCGAACCCTGGACCTCTGGATCAGTAGCTGGTGCTCTTGATTGCTGATCCATCTCTCCAGATGCTAAAGACAGGGTCTTACACAGCCCAGGCTGGCCTTGAATTTGCTATGTAGCAGAGAATGGTCCTGAACTCCTGATCTTCCTGTTTCTGTCTTCCTGGTGCTGGGATTCCAGGCATGAGGGACACCGAGCCCAGAGCTTCACAATTGCTTACCTAACAGCATCACTGTGTCCGCTGATGTTGGAATATGGTTCCCTGGAGGTTTTTGTGCTGGTGCTGTTGATTCTGAAAGTACCATTGACAATGATGTTAGTGATCTAGAGTCCCTGGGTCTTCTGTGAGTTTGTTTGTGAATCTGACACAGACACATCACTCTCCTCACAATGGCTGAGCCCCGGGAGGGAGGCCTGTCTGCTTCCAGCGCCTCAGCACGTGACCAGAATCCAAACACATCTGAGCACATTACATTCTTTTAAGAGAAGACAGCCTGGCCCTGTGGTGGTGCACGCCTTTAATTCCAGCACTTGGGGAGCAGAAGCAGACGGATCTCTGAATTAGAGGCTAGCCTGGTCTACAGAACTAGTTCTAGTACAGCCTGCGGTACATAGAGAAGCCTTGTCTTGATAAGAACCAAACCCTGGGGGGGAAAAAAAAAAGACAAGACTTTGAGCAGGGTGTAATTGCTCCTGCCTGGAATCACTGTATTTGGAAGCTGAGGCAGGAGCATCAAAATTTCAAGTCCAGCTACATGGCAAGTTTGAGATCTGAATGGGCGATGAGGGCTCCTGCCTTGAAACAAGAAACAGGAACCGAAACCCAAACATGATAATGTTTATCACAGCATGGAAACCCATCTGCAACACAGTGCTAAGGCACCTCATGTAGCTCTGGGTAGAACACTTGCCAACATGCATGAAACCCCGGGTTCCATCCCCGCAGCTTAGGCAATAAAGAGACAAGAGTCCAGGCTAATCACATGCCAGGACTCTACTCTTATTTCGTGTTCCCTTATGACCACTCCAGCGGAAGACGTCTGCCTATTCAACCAATGACCTGTCTGTGCACCCGCATGTGTGTGTGTGTGTGTGCAAGTGCATGTGTGCAAGTGCATGTGCATGTGTGTGTGTGTGTGTGTGTGTGTCCAAGGTCCTGCTGTGTGACCTCAACAAGTGTTCCTACAATTCAAGCCTCAGTTTCCCCACCAATAAATGGCAGACATGGTGCTGTCTGCCCCCAAGGGTGAAATGAAGGATAGAACGGTAATGAAGTAGGTTACAGAGCGGGGATGGCGAGAGCTGATGAATGTGAAGTGTTATCGTGGCTCTGCTTTTGAGGGAAGGAGGGGTCTGGAGCTCCCAGCAGCCCTTGGCAGCACCTTCATCCATCTTCTGCCAGACGCCAGGCCCTGGTGCTCCGATCCAGGCAGCACTTAAGGAGTCGCTCCCAAGTTTCTCTTTTAATTTTCATTATGTAAATTCCACATTTCCTGGAATTAGGATCTTGACTGTCTGCACTTCTTCGGAAATTGAGTCAGCGGAGGGCCTCATTTATATTAATCGGGCCTAGAGTCTGACCGGAGGAGCCCAGACAAGGATGGATGGTGGCAGTGGGCCTCCGAGCCATGCAGGCGATACTCGTGTGCTGCCAGGGGAGGGGCTGCCTCTGGCTTGAGGCTAAGACTCAGGATGAGGAACTCCTCATGTGGCCTAGATTCCAGCTATCACTGCTCATAGTTTGGAGAGAGCGATAGGCAGTTTGCCTTGTCAAGAGGCAGCTTGATGGGCTCCCTGGCCTCTCCTGTCTTCTACCCTTATCCTTTCCCTCATCCATCCCTGTAGCCACACGGGCTTACAGAGCATTCCTGCCCCAGGACCTTTGCACTTGCTGGACTTTACCCTGGGTTGTTCTCCTGGCTCATCCGGTGGCAAGCTCCCTCTTGGCAACTCAGTTACACTACTACCATCTCAAAGAAGCTTTGCCTGATTGTCTCTCTAGGGTGACAGTCTCCAGGCCCCAACCATTTCATGGTCTCCATTGTGACAACCTGTTCTCTAGTCTGACTGTGTATTTATATGTTGACTGTCTTGCTCCAGGAGAATTTTGACCCCAGGGAAGCATCCTTTATCTCCTTCGGGCTTGGCTTAGAAAGGACATCTCATAAATAATCATGAAGCAAGCATTAAGCAGGGCAGAGTCCTGCGCACCTGTCCCAGGTGAGGCCCTGTGCTGGTCCAGGTGAGGCACTTGGAACACAAGCGAGAATAAGACAAGGTGAGTCCCAGCATGGAGGGAGTGAGGGGCAACTGACTTCAGCTGAGCGTGACAGAGAGTTTTACAAAATAACACACATTTAAACTCAAACTCAGCCCCTGGATCCAGCTGTGACTTCCTCACGAAACACAGAGAGAAGTGAAGTCACTCATGCGAGGTCACACAGCTGGAAAATAAAGTAGCCAAGATTGGAGTCCTAGTTGTCCGGCTCCTACCACCTCCTTGGGGTAATCAGTCTACCCAAGAGATGGAGGACCTGTGGGCTATGATTGGAGAGGTGTCAGAGGCTGCTGGAAGTGAGAGGAAGCCAGGCTTCGATAGAGGGAGAGATGTGGAAGCCTTCCTGAAAATGAGGTGCCTTAGCACTGTGTTGCAGATGGGTTTCCATGCTGTGATAAACATTAGAAGCAAAAGCAGCTGGTGAGGGAGGGGCCAATCCCACCCTGTAGATCCTCACTGCCCTCTATCTCTGAGGGAAACCAGTATAGGAGCTCAGGGTAGGGACCCTGGAGGAACCAGCTGAAGAAGCGGGTGCTGCTGACTAGCTTGCTTCCCAAGGCTGGCTCAGCCTGCTTTCTTATACCACCCAGGACCAGCAGTTGAGGAGTGGCCACCTGGAATTCTGGGGGTGGAAGGTGGTGATAGCTTGGAACTGTGCACTTCAAAAGGGTCACCTGGAGCCAGGCTTGTGGCTAACACCTGCCATTCTAGCACACAGGAGGTGGAGACCGAAGGATCAGAAGTCGGGGCTGGAGAGATGGCTCAGCAGTTAAGAGCTTCTGACTGTTCTTCCAGAGGTCCCGAGTTCAATTCCCAGCAACCACATGGTGGCTCACAACCATCTGTAAAGAGATCCGATGCCCTCTTCTGGGCACTGTATCTGAAGACAGCTACAGTGTACTTATGTTTAATAAATGAATAAATCTCTTTAAAAAAAAAAAAGAAGTTCGAAGTCATCCTCAGCTACATATCAAGTTTGAGGCAGCAGGCTGGAGAGATGGCTGAATGCTTAAGAGCACTTGATGTTCTCCCAAAGGACTTGGGTTTGAGTCTCAGGCCCCATATGCCTTCCACTCCCTTTCTAGGGATCTCATTCTCTCTTCTGGCTTCCCAGGGGCACCAGATGAGAAGGCAAAGCATCCATACTCACAAAGTAATAAAATAAAGAAAAGAGCAAAAAGGAAAAAAGAGGAGGAGAAGGAAGAGGAGGGGGAAAGGGAGGAGAGGAGGGAGAGGAGGAGGCAAGGCTGGAGAGATGACTCAGTGGTTAGAGCACTGGTTGCTCTTCTAGAGGTCCTGAGTTCAAATCCCAACAACCACATGGCAGCTCACAACCATCTGTGATGCCCTCTTCTGGTGTGTCTGAAGACAGCTACAGTGTACTCATATAAATAAAATAAATCTTAAAAAAAAAGGAAGAGGAAGGGGAGGAGGAGAAGGGGAGGAAGAAGAGAAAGGGGAGGAAGAAGAGGAGAGGGAGGGATAAGAGGAGGGGAAGGAAGAGGAAGAGGCGGTGGTTATAAATTTACATATACTTCACCAGAACAAGAGTAGGAGAGAGAGACCAGGCTTCTGTCCTTGGTTCGTTCACTCTGGAGAACATCAGTTACCGGGGCACTCTTTCGACAGAGAATTAGATGAGGTTCTGAGGTGTCTGGTCCCCAGACCCTCCCAGACAGTGCCACCCCTTGTAGGACGGAGGATCATCTTAAGGACATTTCCGCTTTCCCAGCCTCCAGTCACTCCTGACCACCCCTCGGCTGCTGCACATCAGTAAGACCCTTTGCAAATCCACTGGGGAAGATGTTCCCAGATGGCTAAGGCCCAGAGACAGTGAGATAGTAAATGTTAAATTATTCAAGCCACTGAGGGACAGAATAACTTGTTTTACAGTGACAGACAAAGGTGGCTTATCAGTGAAGGAAAGATGGTGACTTCGTGGTGAATCTCTCTGTGGGTCGTTGAATCAGTGCATTGCATGGCATACTTGGAGTAGTGCCTAGCATGCAGTAGGTGCTTAATAAAAGCTCACTGGGACAGTTTTGCGTCTTCTGGGACTGCTGACACTGTGGAGTGCTTGGAGTCTCACTAAGGAGCAATTCTACACCCCAGGGTGCAGTGAGGGTAACGCATGAGAGCCACAAGCAGGGAGGCTGTGATAGCACAAGCTTGCACAACTAGAGTTTGGCTTTGTTTTGTTTCTCAAGACAGGGATTTTCTGTTCTGAAACCCTGGCTGTTCTGAAACTCGCTCTATAGACCAGGCTGGCCTCAAACTCACAGAGCTCTATCTGCCTCTGCCTCTAGTGCCCAGCTAGATTTTTGAATTAGAGGTAGTATTGAGTTTGAAGCCAGCTAGAGCAACATGGTGAAACCCTGTCTCAAAACAAACAAACAAACCAACAAACAAACAACAAGCCAGGCTTAGCAGCTCACAGTTTAGTCTCAGTGTTCAGAGGCAGAGGCAAGAGGATCTCTGTGAGCTCAAGGCCACCCTGGTCTACATAGTGAATTCTAGAACAGTCAGGGTTACATAGAGACCATATCTCAAAAGCAAAGAAATAAAACCAGTAAGCAAAACCAAAAAGATGACATAAACGGTAGAGGCTAGAGGGATGGTTCAGTAGTTTGTCTGCTGTTCATTCATAAAACCTGGGATTTGGCTCCCAGCACCTACATGAAGGGGCTCACAACCGTCTGTAACTCCAGCTCCAGGGGATCTTAATTCAATGCCCTTTTCTGTTCTCTTGTGGGCACTACACACCCCAACACTACCACCCTACCAACAAAAATTACCCAAAGATAACGCAATGAGACCTGCCACAATTGAGCACCTACTATGTGCCTGCTCTTGGGATAAACACTAGAGCCTTTAACTGAAGCTCCCAGCAGCATTCCAGAGACCAACTACCATTTTCCTCATTTTTAGACTAGGAATCCAAAGAGGTTCAGACAGGCAAGATTACAGCTCTAGGTAACACCACAAAGATTCAGTATAGATAGAATTTGAACTCAGCTGCTTCAAACCCTCCAACGATCTTAAACGGAAGTGCTGAACTGAAGCTACGGATACCCCGAAAGCCCACTGCTCCCTTCAGTAGCCCCTGCTGCCTGGCACAGGGCTCATTGTCCAAGTGTCTAACAATGGGAGCATTTGTTTCTTTACCCCCATTTATACAGCCAAAGTCTTTCACATTGGGCAGTCGAAGGGCAGTCTTGGGAGACTCCCTTTTGCCATTCTGGGGTTCTTCTCCCAGCTGGTAAACAGCTGGATCTAGAATGAGAGAATAGCATGCAGGTGCACACAGAGAGTGCAGGTGCACACAGAGAGAGTGCAGGTGCACACAGAGGGAGTACAGGTGTACACATAGAGAGAGTGCAGGTGCACACAGAGAGAGTGAAGGTGCACACACAGAGAGAGTACAGGTGTACACATAGAGAGAGTGCAGGTGCACACAGAGAGTGCAGGTGCACACACAGAGAGAGTACAGGTGTACACACAGAGAGAGTGCAGGTGCACACAGAGAGTGCAGGTGCACACACAGAGAGAGAACAGGTGCACAGAGAGAGAGAGAGTGCAGGTGCACACAGAGAGTGCAGGTGCACACACAGAGAGAGTACAGGTGCACAGAGAGAGAGTGCAGGTGCACAGACAGAGAGAGTACAGGTGTACACATAGAGAGAGTGCAGGTGCACACAGAGAGAGTGCAGGTACACACAGAGAGAGTGCAGGTGCACACAGAGAGAGTGCAGGTGCACACAGAGAGAGTGCAGGTGCACAGAGAGAGAGAGAGTGCAGGTACACACAGAGAGAGTGCAGGTATACACACAGAGAGAGTGCAGGTGCACAGAGAGAGAGAGAGAGAGTGCAGGTGCACACACATAGAGAGTACAGGTGTACACATAGAGAGAGTGCAGGTGCACACAGAGAGTGCAGGTACACACACACAGAGAGTACAGGTGCACACAGAGAGAGTGCAGGTGCACACAGAGAGAGTACAGGTATACACATAGAGAGAGTGCAGGTGCACACACAGAGAGAGTACAGGTGTACACAGAGAGTGCAGGTGCACACACAGAGAGAGTACAGGTATACACAGAGAGTTCAGGTATACACAGAGAGAGTACAGGTGCACACAGAGAGAGTGCAGGTGCACACAGAGAGAGTGCAGGTGCACACAGAGAGTGCAGGTGCACACACAGAGAGAGTACAGGTATACACATAGAGAGAGTGCAGGTGCACACACAGAGAGAGTACAGGTGTACACATAGAGAGAGTGCAGGTGCACACAGAGAGAGTGCAGGTGCACACAGAAAGAGTGCAGGTGCACACAGAGAGCGTATATGCACACCACCCAAGCCCTGCTACTTCCAGTGTTTCACTGGGGGCTTTTAGTCAGCCCCAGGCAACTTCAGCAAGCTGGCTCTGCACAAACAGCTCTCCAGATTGCTGCTGGAGGCCATATGACTGGCAAGAGAGCCAGGTCTCCAAACAGGCCCTAAACTCAGGCCATGGGCATGGGCACACCCTGAGTGCTGAGCAGTGGGGCAATCACAGCAACATTGTCTTTTTTTTTCTTTTCTATTTTTCGGAGCTGGGGACCAAACCCAGGGCCTTGCGCTTGGTAGGCAAGCGCTCTACCACTGAGCTAAATCCCCAACCCCAACATTGTCTTTTTTAAGTGGGTCTTAAGTGTGTTCTTGGGCACAGCAGGAGAGGGGCCAGGGGCCAGACTGAGCCTGGTAGGGGCTCAGAGGGACAAAGGCGCTTCCAAATATCTGTGATCTGGCCAGGGCTGAGTTGGGCCTTTTTGTCCTTATGTTGTCTCTATCATCCCTTAGATTTTTGTTTTGTTTGTTTTGTAGACAAGGTTTCTCTCTCTATGTAGCCCTGGTTGTCCTGGAACTCACTCCGTAGACCAGGCTGGGTTCCTACTCAGAGATACATCTGCTTCTGCCTCACAAGTGCTGGGACTAAACGTGTATCACCATTAGTGGGGCTGAGTCCCTGGAAGAAGGAGAGTTCACTTGTTGAAGTTGATGTATTGTGACATCAGAGTCACCCAGGGAAAGCTGCTCCCGACCTTCAGTATCATAAAAACCCCAGGAGGGCTGGAGAGATGGCTCAGCGGTTAAGAGCACTGACTGCTCTTCCCGAGGTCCTGAGTTCAAATCCCAGCAACCACATGGTGGCTCACAACCATCTGTAATGGGATCCGATGTCCTCTTCTGGTATGTCTGAAGACAGCTACAGTGTACTTACATACATGAAATAAATAAAATCTTTAGAAAAAAAAACACAGAAGAACAAGTGCTTCAAGTTGCCAGGTGCTGGGGTAATCTGGTTCACAGTAGTTACAAATAAAAGGATATTCTTGACCTTGTTACTCGGGGCAGAGAGCCCAGTGCTGGTGGTTACTTCTGGTCCATAGTTCTGGTTAGTCTATAGCTATGGCTGGCATGTGACTGTGGTGAGTTAATGGTGTGACCAGCCTGCACACGAACCTCCATTGGCCATTACACGTAAACTGACTAGAAGTCATCACTAACACTTAAAAGCTGTCTAAAAAAAGCTTAAATGCTAATCTCTTGTAAAATATAGATTTCTGATTCTTTTTTCTCTCCTTCTACCATGTAGGCCTAATGGTCAAACTCAGGTCACCAAGCTTGGCCGCAAGTGCCTTTATTTGCTGAGCCATTTTGCCAGCTGCAACTTGCTGGTCCTTATAGGGTATGATGTTGGTATCCAGGTCCCAAGGAGATAAGAACCAGTGGAGAAGACAGCATGGTGGGCGTGTCTTCCAGCTGCCCACCCCACCCCCACCCCTTCCTTTACTCCCGGAATCCAGGTTGCTTTGCAAGTCTGTCAGCCTTTCCACCCTGTGTTAGTCTACTCCCTTCTTCTCTTCTGAAGAGACTGTTATTTTGTTTTGGGCTTCAGGAGACTGAGTCTCCTAGATCCCAGTTGCCTGGAGCTGCTGCTCCTGCTTCCACTCCTAGGAGTGCTGGGATGCACCATGTTACCTCCTCACTTGTGCATTCTTATGGGAAAGGGGCGCCCAGGTAAGTGGCTGTGAGAACCACATGGCTGGCACTGGGTAGTGATTCACGGACCCAGGCTTGTGGAACGGGGGTGGAAAGCCAGTTGCGTTTTCACGCACCCACTCTTAATGGACCTTCCAGGTCCCCAGACTCTCAGATCGAGACTTTCCTACACCCCAGCCCACCCGAGCCTTCCCCCCTCCCGGAAATAAGTCAAACACCACAGACTTGTTTTCTCCGTATCTTTTATTTGAACGCTGTAGACTTCATTAAGGGACCATTTGCTTGAAAATTCTTAAACATGTGAACTTTTTTTTTTTTACAAGACAGGACAGCAGCCGGAGGTCACACAAGGGTCACAAGTCCATCTCACCACATGCAGAAGATGACATTGGGGTTTGGTTGGTTTCCTTGTGTGTGCACTCTTGTGCACGTATGAGCACACGCACACCGATGTGCATTGTCACATGGACCGGAAGGGCTGATGAAGGTTGAACAGGACCCAGGAACACAACCCAAGAAGAGTGACTGAGGACCCTGGTGGATTATGGCTAATATGGTTGGCTTGGTCTCCTTGAAAGGTGGGGCAGTCAGAATGGCTTTGCTGGCAGAAGAACCCTGACCTTACATTGTGGGGTTCTGGGAGGGACAGAGAGTCTGGGCTGATGGGATTGGGGTGCTTGTCATTTTAAGGGGGCTTCTGGGCTCAGATGAAAGGAGGGACCATCGGTTCTTACAGTTCAGATAATGAGACCCGGTGATAGACACTGGCTCCTAGGTTCCTAGTCAAGTCCCATAAACCACCCCCTACCTTGGACCCTTGGCTTGGACTACTGGGTAGCCACTGTGGTCTCCATGTGACCTCCCTGGGAACTGAATTAGAACAAAGGAAGGAAGAATTAGAAAAGGAAGAAAGCCAGTGCTGGCCAGCCTCAGGGTTTGAGTAGATGATGACCCCATCAGCTTGAGGCTCCCAACATCAACCGTGGGCATTAGTGTGACTCCAAATAATATGGTCATAGAAGAGATGGCATTTGTGGGGACAGTTCAGACAAAGGGACACTTCCACTCTTTCCTTCCTGGCTAGCAACACCTCCAGTCAGGTGAGAATCCAGCACCGTCTGCCCAAGCACTTACCATACTCACATGCACTCACCCCAAAACACAGGCTGGATGACGACCGCTCTGTGCCAGCAGCACATTGGCAGAGGGCCATGAGCTCCTGGTGTAGGAAAAGGGGACTCCTTGTCCTTTAGCTTGGACTCAAGCCAAATGGGCCCAGAGAGAAAGAAGACAGCTGCCCTACCCTTCCTGTAGCCACATCTGGCTCTTGGATGCTCGATGGTCTTGGGCATTTCAAACCTTGGGGAAGCCTGGAGGCTGGAAGCTGTGCTGTTAAGATAGTCCTTGGTGGTCTCTTCTGTGGTGCAACCCTGTCTATCCAAACCAAATTTCACCCAGGGAGGCAGGAAGTGCCTGGGTTATATGTGTGTGGCTTGGAGCACATCTAAGTGGGACAGAATTGGGTGGCCCTACATTTCTCTCATTTACTCTGTAACTGGCAGCTGAGGTGTCATGGGAAACACCTCTGTGGACTGAGAATCTATAAACCAGTTTCTATTTAATTTAGTTTTAGAAGATAATGGTTCAGGCAATTCTGGCCTACTGGTCTACCTTGCCTTTCAAAACCACCAGCTCTGTGCTGAGTGGAGACAGACAGCATTCTCTTTGGAGATGGATGTGGAAGTGCAGGCTTTCCTCTTGGAAGCAGCTGAAGCCTTGTTTCCCTGATAAGGCTGGATTTTAATTACCTCTGCTGTCTTTATTTTTCTGGGTTTATTTCTTGGGCAGAGACCTTTGAAGATCTTGATTAGGTTTCTTTTTATTTAATAAGAAAAAAAAAACAGCCCTTTTGGAATGGCGCCATTTGGGATTGCTTGGGCAGTGGGTGGCTGGCTTGTGGGGAGATAGATCATTGAGTCCCTTTGAGGGCACAGGATATAGGGGGAGGGGCTGAAGCACCATGCGGTGGCCAACCACAGGTGAGACCTCAAGTTGGCCCTTTACTGGCCAGGGGAAGGGCGACGTGCATCTCTTCCCTAAAGTGGTCCTTGTTAGGCCGCTGGGAATGGGCTGGATAAATGCCTGACAGGGTCAGAAAAATAGCAAGAGCAGGCTTAGGATGCTGAGTCTTCTGCGGCAGCCTGTCTGCTGTGGCGCTTCCTGGGCTGGCCCGGCAATATAACCTGAGGTCCCAGTAGCTCTGCTCTAAGTCCTTGTCTATGAGGCTTGAACCTGGACCCAGAATGTTCAAGACACCTATGCAGATACCCACATGTGCATGAAGGCCATGGACACACACACACACACACACACACACACACACACACACACCCCAAGAAAGAATTGTTTTGAGCTTCCAGTCCCATTTTGTATTAATGCCAAGGCGTATTGGTGCATTCCCCAGCCTCCCAGGGAAAACCTGTGATACACTGGAGAGTCTAGATTCCCCTTACCCATCTTGCACTGTGATCTGAGAGCAGATAACCCACCCTGCTGAGAAAGGGCTTCATTGCTTTGAGCTGAAATGGACAACTCCTGTTGAGTGGCTACTTCTTTGGGCCAACTCCCCACCCATGCTCTCCCACTGGCTTTTAGATTTCTTCAGGACCTTGGCTGAGAGAGACAGATGTAGGGATAGCGATGGAGAGGAGGGCTCAAATGACTAACAGCCCCTTCCAAACTAGGTTCAAGTTACCTCTTGGAAATTTCAAGAGAAATTCTAGGACAAGGAGAGAAGGTAGGAGGGTACCCCGTCTTTCTTGGGAAGACAGCCAGTGTTTACTTATCTGGGCAGGAAACCTCAGAAACAAGATAGCAATTTTAAATTTTGTTCTTGTGCAAAAGTTGCACACATGCATATGTCACACACACACACACACACACACACACACACACACACACACAAAATCTTGTCTGTTTTATTTAGCTCTGGAACAAACCAGATTACCAGGAATTTTAGGGATGGGAAAAACGGATTAGAATCACATTCCGAATTAATACATTCAGGGGCTGGAGATGTAGCTCGGGGTTGAGCGCGCTTGTCTGATACAGCCAAGGCCCTAGTTAGGTCCCCAACACCACAAAACAGAACAAACCCAAGGGGAAGGAGGGAAAATCCAACCACCAGAATATTAAATTTGTGTTTAGGTAGCATCCTCTTGGGATTCTTTCACTGCCTGAGATGAGGCTGTTCTGGCTTGACTCAAATCTCTGGGGCTGGCAGAGCTCAGAGTCCAGAGCTGAGGCAGGTAGGTGACTGGTTGGGCATAGGAGGCAATCTGATTGGCTTTTCTTGTTGCCCTGTGTAAGTTGACGGTCGGCAAAGCCTTTTCACTCCATGTGGAGTCTGTCCACCACCTGTCCCTAGGCTCAAAATTGTTTCCGACGGATGTTCAGGACTGACCAAGGACTGGAGACTTGGAAAAGTAGAAGCTGGAAAAATACTGCCTCAAGTCTCTCATTGGCGCTGCTGAGAGGGGCTGGGTGGGGAGATCACAGCTTTGGGCTGTCAGTCCTCAGCGTTCAGCTACAAGGCTGTCTGGCCACTGGTTTTTGGTAAGACGGTGAGAAATGGTTATGGAGACACAGAATGTTCTTCTGAGGTTTGCTGGAGCCTGCATACACTCTGGTCCTTGGATCCAGTTGGTGGCCCTGGGAAGCAGGATGCTGGACTTGGGGACAGTCTGGCCAGGAGGGACTCAGGAATGTTCCTGAGCTCAGAGACAAGTTTGCTTGCAGGTAGGTCTTGATTCTAATATTTCTGGGAACCAGAAAGCCAGTCCTTTAAGACTTGGGGAGGGAAGGGTCTGAGCTCCCGGCAGCCCAGGTGCGAACCGCACCTGTCTTCACCTGGCTTGCTCCTGCGCACCTGGATTCTTAAGAGTGACAGCCAGGGAACTCAGACCTGATGAGGACAGACATGGAGCTGCTCTCCCAGGCCCCCATCACCCACCCATTTCCAGGGCCTCCGTCTGCCAGGATATCAAACCCCAGTCTTTCCCCATTTCTAGACAACTGGGATCCAACAGAAACAAACAGAACAAAACAAAACGAAAGAAGGGACAGTGGGAAGGAATGAGAGCGCAGAGAAGACCAGCTATGCAAATGAACAATAAGATCCCCAAGGTATTACTCTGTTACAAAAGAAATCAGACTCGATTGCCCTGTTATAAATATACTAAAAAATACATATATGTATATATTTTATCTGAACAAAAAAATAGACTACTCTTGAGATGTGCGGACATCCTAGGGTATAGAGGCTTCTAGAGCCAGAAAAATGGCAACGGAAAATGCGGAGGTAACTCTTATTTCCAGGTGTGGCCTGGGCTGGTTTGGGTGGCCCTGGCCTAGGACATGAAAGCCATTCAGGGTTTGTCAGATAAACAATAATAGGTTAGGAAATGCCTGAGGCTAGAGCATACTATTGTCCTTTTGGGGACCTCGGAGACCCCATCTTCTTCCTCTCAGATAGACCATACACAAAGTCTGCCCCCAAAGGACCATGTTCTAGAAGCTTTTCTGTGTGTCCTCCCCACTTTGATTCAGTGCAGCCTGTGGCTATTGTACATGAGACAAGTTGACAGAGAAATAAGGAAAAGAGATCTGTTTATATACCTATACTTATCTATCTATATAGAGAGACCTGGCTTTAGGGACCCTTGTCTGTGATGACCTTTAAATATCCCCTTGTTCATGGACTAGACATTCCAGCCATGACCAGAGTCAGACAAATATGTAATTATAAATATCGACAATACATTACAGTTGTACAGAAGAGGATGCTTCTGCGTCTTGTTTCCTCCTTAGGGATGTGGATCTTCTCAGGAGAAGGGACAGAGACAAGGCTGCAGCTACAGAACACAGAGGAGATGAGGAGAAGGTGAGAGAGACTCAGTAGGGAAAAACACAAAAACAAAAACTCGTATTCCCAGCCACTGTCAGGGTGAGTGGAGAGGGTTAAGGGTGGCTTCCTCATGACTTTGGTGTCTCCTCTCTCCTCGATAATACATCGTCTCTCCTCTTTTATTCTCTCTCTCTCTCTCTCTCTCTCTCTCTCTCTCTCTCTCTCTCTCTCTCTCTCCCATCTAAATGTGCTTAAGGTAGAATCCCAGAGAGAGGTCTGTCGCCCCAGACCTGTTGCTCTGGAGGCATCCAAAAATGAGAAGGCAAAAGAACTGGGTTGTCCTCACCTTGTCCACAGTAAGGCTTTCCCAGCTTGATGGGTGCTCTGACGCCTGGCCTTTTCTGATGGTGTGATTGGTGCTGGAACTCAGGTTCAGCTGGCTTCTTGATGGTCCTGTGGACTTCATAACTGGACCGTTAGATCTCCACCTCCAGTTCCCACTGTCATTTGGGTACCTTACTTCCTTTTGCTCTGGTTGGGTCAGATCAGTTGGACCACCAAGTTCAAGCGGCCTCTGCCTCCATACCCTGGCTCTTTTCTTCACGGCTGAGACCCATCTTTCGGATTCAGCTTCATCTTGGCAACTCAAGGTTTCCCAGTGCGTGTAGACACACATACCCGGGTCAGGTACACGCGGCATGAGACTCTATGTTCCTTTTTAGCAGATGGAGGGTTGGTAGGAAAATTTATAGTATTCTAACTTGAGTTACACACGGTGGGGGGGGGGGAGCTGTATTTCCACAGTACATACAATTATAAGTGAAGGAAAGAAAAAGCCAAACAAAAACCGAAACGGAAAACTTTTATGGATCGTCTACACTGCTATGATGGTTGTCTCCATAGGAATTCTGTCGGACTCTGCCCGTGCAGCTAGGAAGGGTATTATTCTGAATTCATCATTTTCTCTGCATAATGCTACTTGAAGGTCAGACAAAACACAAGAGGGAGGGATAGCCAGGTCCTACACAAGGCAGAAGGGGCCTTTGGTTACAAGGAAAGTCGCACCAAGTGGTTCTTAAAAAAGAAAGCAATCATTTCTACACTGTACACCCGCCACCGGCTTAACCAACCAATGAAATGCCTTGGTTTTAAAGAAGGGGGAGGGGCGATAACTTCCTTCTGGCTATATATGGCTATGTTAAGACGCGTTTACTTCCTGATATGTAAAATAGAAGACTATATCATCAGTAGGAGTTTTTACAGATAGCTCTAAAAATATCTGAGTCGGAAATCACAACTATTTACTTTTTTATCAAAAAAGCATTTGTTTGTTTCCCTGAATTTTCACATTTGTGCTGATGGGTGATTGATGGGCAACACAAAAGACAGACATGGGAGATGGTCAGCGGAAAGGTCCCACGGTCACGGTCATGGTCACGGCAACAGGCCCCCAGCACCAGGCTGAGCTCAGCAGGGGGCCATGGAGGCCCACGCCCTGCTTCCTGCCTCCAGGATGCTGCTGGTACAGGTGACCAGGCGAGCTCTCAGCCCCTTTGCTTCTGCTCTGAGAAAGCTCTGAGGACGGATAATGAGGCAGAGCCAACGTCTCATCTTCTTCATTAACACAGCCAAGTCCCAAGCTGTGCTCACTGGAGGGAGGGGGGCCCAGGTCTTTGGAGATGCTGAGAAATGTCATGAACTGTAGAAAACGCGCTGTTTAAGGGTGGTGGTCTGAGCTTTGAGCATCTGTAACAGGTGGCCTGGCCTCAGCCGTGGAAACAAGAGAAGAAGGCAGAACATCGTGATGTGCATGTGCTGACGGGTGGATCATGCCATCGAACTACCGGGCCGACCAGCCACACATGATACTGAGGTCAGGTGACATTACTGCCATCGCCCATCACTGTTCTGAGGACAGGGAGGAGGACACTACAGCATTCGGGACATTACCCACTCACACCATCATAAGAAAACCACAGTGCCCTGTTGTACCACAGACAGGCTGACCAACGACATCGCCATAACGAGAGCATCGCGCAGACTGGTGTCACTGAGCGAGGGGCCAACAATACTGTGCCACTGGGTCACAGGCAGGCGGGACAACGCCAGGTCAACACTTGAACAGGAAGACTGACACCAGGAAGTACACGGGAACCTCAAGGGATACACGTGGGTGCTTATTGCTTTTGGCTGTGCCGTCTGCCTAGATGGCTGTAGGAAGGAGCGTCGGGCTTTCGGGACAGACAGTAACATAGAACACACAATGGCCGGTTGACAAGAAAGAGTGGTACGACACCCGACACCTAACTCTTTCTGCGCCCATTTGAGACGTCTGTGTCTCTTATATGCAGGACTTTAAGAGAGCCCTGCCCCGAGAGCTGAGGACCTCTCCTGTCCCATGAGGGATGAGGGGGGTCACAGAAAAGCCCCGGACTCTGGTGTGGTAACGGCAGACCCACTGTGGCCAGAAATGGGCACAAGTAATACCCCAAGTGCCAGCATGCGGCCCACGGGAAATAGTGCTTGTTTTAAAGTGCGAGATCTTGACACTGTCCCTGGTAGAACCTAGATTAGAAAAACATAAAGTGCTTTTTTTTATTAACTTGTTAGTATTTTTTAGCTCGAATACCACAGGAAACAAAAAACAAAACAAAACAACCCCCCCAAAAAAAACAACAAAAGAAAATTGAAAATCAAACAAACGAACAAACAAAAAAAAAGAACTTCCTCTCAGAGTAGGTGTGTTTCCCCGCTACAGCAGAAAGTACTCACAACTCTGCACAGGGCAGTTCAGTGAAGGATTTTTTTTCCTTTTCTTTTTTTTTTTTCATGTAGAAAATGAAATTTATTATTTTTTAATGTTGCTTTTCAGTCACACACAGTCTCCTTAAATAATCTATCTCGTTTGCATATTTGACGCCTGCGTATCTTTTCAGTCCATACGAGCGTTGTTTGGAACCCACGTTCCTGTGCCAGCCCTGGCTGCGTGCCAACCGTCGGAACACTTCCTGGATGGCCAGGTGGGCAGAAAGAATTGAGTCTAAATTGTCAGCTCACCCCGACAGAGTCTCCGAATAAAGCCCCAGGGACCACAGAATACTGAATCATTTGAGCCACTTGCTTATGTAAGCATCACAATGCCCTAGGAGTGTGGCTGACGGAGCAGAGAATCCCTCATGATCAAGGGTCCTCTGCACCCTCCTAACAGGAGACCGACACCCAGTACTTCTTGGGCAGCCCACTCTTTCACTAGCAACCCCTCGCTCCAACACCCATCTCAGCTGAAGCCTTGAGAGATGGTGATGGTGTATCCAGAGGCTGAGAGAGCCTCCAGACGAGACTAGGAGTGTGTGTCCTAGGCTAGGTCTTAGTGGTGGCTGTCAGCTCTGCTCCGGCCATCTCAGGAAGATGTTGTTAGGTGTGGTCCCCGTGGCTAGTTAGTGTCCACAGATTGGTCATGGCTCTCGGGGTCTCTCCTCTTGCTGGGGCTCTGTGGTGGTGGGGGCCTTGGAGTTCATGCAGAACTCAGTGGCAGGCAAGCCAAGCATCCCTCCTCCTTGATTTCTCCTGCAGATGCCCTCTGTGGTAGGGAGCTCAGATACTCTGATCCCTAGTGCTCCCGTGTGCTCCTCCCCCAGGCAGCATGTGCACATCCGGGGGGGTATGGTTCTCCAGCTTGCATTTCTCTTGAGCCCCAGGGCCTTTTCCAGTCAACCCTTCTGAGGAGTAGACACAGTTCGGCCTTAAGAACTTAGGGGAGGTGGGCAAGGGGGAGCTCTCGAAGTGGTTCTTCTCCGTTCTAGCTCCAGTGCTGAACTTGGGACTGGTACTCCCGTGGAGACTTTTGGGAGGGCTGGAGTCCACGCTGTAGAGCAGCTGACCCTCGTCATCTGTGTCGGTGTCTATGTAATGGTGGACTCCCGCCTCGAAGTTGAATGCTATTGCTGTGTGTTTCTCAGGGGAGCGAGGGGGCGTCCTGGCACTTGCTGTGGTGTAGATGGAGGACTCTGGGCTCAGCACGGGCTTGTCTAAGAGGGAGGCACACTCCAGTCCCGCAACTGCAGCCGCTGCCCCTCCTCTGTTCCTAAGAGGATCGTGATACAAGCCCAGGGAGGGCAGCAGCGGGGTGGGGTCGCCCTCCACGAAGTTGACCTTGAGCGCTCGCAGCTTCAAGGGGTTGTTGGTCTTCATGGAACTCCTGGGACTCTCCACGAAGAAACCAGAGCGGCTGGTCTCAGGAATGGGGTTGGTCTCCGTGAGCCTCCCGCCGCTGGCACCCAGAGCCCCCCGCCAGCCCACCTCCGGGGCTGTGCTGCTCCCAGCCTTGCTGGAGAGGGATGCCAGAGGACTGTGGGAGAATCTGGTGGCTTCAGGGAAGTCCGTGGCACAGCTGATGAAGCTGTCAATGCTGGACATGCTCCGCATGTCGATGACGCCCTCCGTGCGTGCGGGCAGAGGGGCCACGGGGCTGGGCATGCTGCTCATCTCCAGCTCCTCTGGAGGCTTGCTCTGCGGGGCCATCTCCTTGGTGTTGAGGATGGGCTGGGACTGTGTCTTGGCCATCTTACTGTACATGTCTTCCAGCTGCTGGACGTTCAAGTGCTGTGGACTAGACGAGGACCTGGCCTTTTCGGGGGATCCCTGCTCCTTGGTTTCAAAGGACTTACTGGAGCTGGTCTCGGAGAGTGCCCTCTTGGTCCATTTCCACTTGTTGGGGGACAGGTGGTTATCTTGCACTTTATCCTTCTTAGCTATGCTCTCGCCATTTTTCTCCACCACGATGTCCATCATCTCGATGCTCCGGGCGAAGGCGTCCTTCATGTTCATGGACACGATGCTGCCATTCCTCTTGGCTCTCTCCAGAGCCTCCCTCCGCTTGATGGCTTTCTCCTGGCGCTTCTGCTCCTTGTAGAACTCGGAGAAGTTATTGACGATGATGGGGATGGGGAGAGCAATCACCAGGACCCCGGCAATGCAACAGAGCCCCCCCACGATTTTCCCCAGGAGAGTCTTCGGGTAGATGTCTCCATAGCCAACAGTTGTCATGGTGATGGTAGCCCACCAGAAAGAGGCGGGGATGCTTTTGAACTTGGTGTCGTCCTCATCCTTCTCCGCGAAGAAGACCAGGCTGGAGAAGATCATGATGCCCATCGCGAGGAAGAGGATGAGCAGGCCCAGCTCGTTGTAGCTTCTGCGCAGGGTGAAGCCCAAGGACTGCAGGCCAGTGGAGTGACGGGCCAGCTTCAGGATCCGAAGGATGCGCATGATGCGAAAGATCTGGACCACGCGGCGCACGTTCTGGAACTGCAGCACGCTCTTGTTGGATTCTGTGAGGAAGATGGTGACGTAGTAGGGCAGGATGGCCAGTAGGTCAATGGCGTTGAGGGGGCCCTTGAAGAACTTCCATTTCTTGGGGGAGGACAGGAACCTCAGCAAGTACTCCATGGTGAACCATGCGATGCACACCGCCTCCACGTGCGCCAGCTGCGGGTTATCCGTGCTCTGGCCGAACTCGTCTAGGCTCTGCAGCTCAGGCAGCGTGTTGAGTGACAGAGCGATGGTGGACAGGACGATGAACATGATCGAGATGATGGCCAGGATCTGCGGGGAGAAGAGAGGGCTCGGTCAGCACCCAGCACAGCATGACAGCATGGCCCTCACACACACACATATACGTACACACACACACGCACGCACACACGCGCACACGCACACACGTGCACGCGGTCATCTCAGCCTTCTCCCGGCTCTCCAGGGACTTCATGGCTGACCGAGTTTACAGAAGGTAAGGTCGTCTGTAAACCCGTTTATGACACATGTGGAAAACCCAAGCTAGAAAATTGAGAACCGTTTCAAGCTTGCCAAGCAGGTAGACCAGACCTTCTCTACAAAGGCACAGGAAGTTAAAAGTGTTGCCTGGTGCTACTTTGTTGCAGCCCATGCAGCCCTGCAGCGGCAGCCTGGACAAAATAAGGAATGGCTGTGGCTACCTCTCAATAAAATGTTATTTATAAAAAGGTCAGGGGTGGGGGGCAGAGGTGACGTAGTTCTGGGGCGCAGTGCTGATGCTCAGGGCTGAGCTGACCAACTTCCACCCTGTGGTGTGTCTCGCTGTCCTTTTGGTTTTTGCAGACAGGGTCTCACCTTGCCACCTAGGCTGGCCTCTCCATCCTGACTCTCCTGCCTCTGCCTCCCAAGTTCTGGGATTTTATGGGTGACACCACACACAGCTTGTATCTCACCGTTAGATCAACTCTCCTCAATGTTATTCCTGTCAGGAACTCAAGGCCGGCTTGCCCTTTATGAGATCCCACCTCCCTAACCCCCCACATCAAAGGAAGTGTCAATAGCTCAGCTGAATGGGGAGAAACTCAGCAGTGAGGAGTCGGAGAAGTGGCTCAGTGGTTAAAAGCACTGGCTGTGGGGCTGGGGATTTAGCTCAGTGGTAGAGCACTTACCTGGGAAGCGCAAGGCCCTGGGTTCGGTCCCCAGCTCCGAAAAAAAGAACCAAAAAAAAAAAAAAAAAAAAAAAAAAGCACTGGCTGTTCTTCCCAGAAGACCTGGTTTGGGTCCCAGCACACACAACTGTCTGTAACTCCTTTTTTTCAGGGGACCAGAGCCCTCTTCTGGCCGCACACATGCGGTGCACAGACATACACGCAGGCAAAACACTTAACCACATAAGATAAATGAATAAAAAAAAAAAAAAGATACAGCTGAGCCATGACTTGGACCCAAGTTCTTCTGATCCCTCAGCACGTGCTCTTAAGTGTGTTAAAAGTCACATGCGGGATGGGGTTTCTAGAGAGACAGCTCAGCGCTTAAGAGCACTTGCGGGGTTGGGGATTTAGCTCAGAGGTAGAGCGCTTGCCTAGCGAGCGCAAGGCCCTGGGTTCGGTCCCCAGCTCCGAAAAAAAGAAAAAAGAAGGGGCTGGGGATTTAGCTCAGTGGTAGAGTGCTTACCTAGGAAGCGCAAGGCCCTGGGTTCGGTCCCCAGCTCCGAAAAAAAGAACCAAAAAAAAAAAAAAAAAAAGAAAAAGAAAAAAAAAAGAGCACTTGCTGTTTCTCCAGAAGACTGGAGTTAGATTCCCAGCACCCTAACCGTTTGTAGCTCTAGTTCCAGGGGATCTGATAATGTCTACATAACACCCACACACAACACACACACCTACACATAACTAAAAATAATAAATATGAATCTGAAAAATGTGAGATGGCTCAGCGGTTAAGAGCACTGACTGCTCTTCCAGAGGTCATGAGTTCAAATCCCAGCAACCACATGGTGGCTCACAACCATCTGTAATGGGATCTGATCTGATGTGCTCTTCTGGTGTGTCTGAAGTCAGCTACAGTGTACTCACATATATAAAAATAAATAAATAAATAAATAAATAAATAAATAAAATGCGAGATGAGCACTAAGAGTCGTTTGCTGACAACGAGAATCTGGAATGAGATCTTACGGTTCGCTTTCCCGCAGGCACAGATGTCCTGCATGTGTCTCAGGAACTGGAGGGAAGTGCAAACATTTGGGCTCAAGGGCCTCTGCTTTGCCAGTTTTACCAACTAGTCCCTTGGGTCAAGACGAGAGCTTTAGGCTGGTGAGAGGGCTCAGTGGGTAAAGATGCTGTCACACAAGCCTGGGGACCCGAGTTCGCTCCCTGACACCCACATGAAGGTAGAAGGAGAGAACGGACTCCGAGAGTTGTCCTCTGAACACTATGACACATATTTTCACTCGTGTGTGTGTGTGCACACGTACATATACACACGCATACAGATTATGACCATACAAGAGAATTGGCCAAGAGAAGGGGCTTGGTGAATATTTGTTGAGATTAATGAATCCATCTGCAAACAGATATAATGAATGGTTTCAGGGTTCTTTCTGTAAAACTATGAATCTATGCTGGGCAGTGGTGGCGGCTCACGCCTTCAATCCCAGCACTCGGGAGACAGAGGCAGACAGATCTCTGTGAATTCAAGGCCAGCCTGATCTACAAAGTGAGTTCCAGGACAGCCAGGGCTACACAGAGAAAAAAAAATCCAGCATCATCAATTTCTGCTTAATACAGTTCCAGGATTCTCAGGACAAAACTGAAACCCTTAGCCTGTCTGTCTGTCTGTCTGTCTGTCTGTCTGTCTGTCTGTCTGTCTGTCTGTCGAGATGCCTGTAAAGTCTCCTTGGCTGCCCTTCCTTCTGCCACTGCCTGGGGGTGGGGACGCTCATAGCTTTATGTTCTTGCCTGTTGCTGACTGGATTTCAGGTGGGCAGGAAATTCAGGCTCAGTCAACCCATCCTAGAAAAGCTGTTCTCAGAAGTCCAGGTAGCGAATAGCTTGAGGGAGGGTGAGAATTAACTGGTCACCCTGTCAATCTGTCCGAACTGTCTGTACCTCCTGAGTTGTAGGAGAAGGGAGGCCATGAAAGTTCAGAGAGGGGGCCAGGGAGGGGACTCAGCTGGCAACAGAGCTGGCCTAGCATGAGGGAGGCTGTGGTTTCCAGTCAAGTGAACCAGAGGCGATGGTAAACACCTGTGATACCAGCACCGTGAAAGTTGGGGCAGGAGGGTCAGGAGTTCAAGGTGACACATCGTGAATTTGAGGTCATCCAAGAGGGCTGACCCTTAGCCTTTCTGTGTACTCTGCTCAGGCTCAGGGAGCACCATCCAATTCAGTAAGCTGAGTGCCAAGCCAGGAACGAGAGCTCATCCTGGCCTTGCGCTTGCTGTGCTGTGAACTTGAACGACGGCCTGCAGACAGGTGTGCCAGCCTCCTCCCATCAGCCGGCTTTCCTGCAGCTGTCTGCACAGAGCACCAAACAAAGCCTGTTTCCGTCAGCCCAACACCAAACTGTGCATGTCCCCCTGTTACTGACACCGTTCTGCAAAAAACATTCACACTCACCTTTATTTCAGCCACATTCTACAGTGACACGTCATCCTACCCGTTCTGCCTGCCCAGTGACCAGTGTATTAATATCAAGATAAACTTCGATGTCACTCTCCATGAACAGCTGTGCATGGCTCTGCCACCCTTGGCCTTGGAGACTGGCCCCTTCCCCGACTCAGTGTCCTTGTTTGTACCACGAGGCTACTTCCTAGGGTGGATCTTAGCAACTTCTTGGAAGTGTTTGGTTTCTATAGCCCACAGAAGGAGTGCCACTGGCAACATCAGATAGGCAGAGGACAGGGGTACCACCCAACATCCTGCAATGTACAAGGTGACCCCTAGAAACACCACTATCCAGGCTAAGGTGGCGAGACTCTGGGGCGCGCACATGGTAGCCCCTTGCAAGTTCTAGAGCAGGGACCTGTGTTATCTTTAGCACAGGCTGGGCACACAGAACTTGGGTGGTACAGACACAGGCCTTAAGTTGAATCCTGTTGGCACCTGCTCCCATCTCTGATTCCAACAGGAATGGATCTTGGGCATGGGGGATGTCTGTCCCTTTAAGAGCTGGGAGACTCTGTCTCCTCGGAGACTGGCAGGGTGTAGCTGGCACCTGCTCCTATTTCTAACCGCAGACAACTCTGGGCAGACCCGCAGAGTGCATAAATAGTCTGTGACAAGAAATGAGTTGTAGACCTGGCTATCACACGTTGGCGGGGTCAAGGGTCGTTGACAGGAGTGACTTACAGACCTGGCCATTGGCAACCCCATGGCTTGTTACCCCAAGGCTGTAGCTGTGTCCCTGTGCATCCGGGGCCTCCGAGTGCCAGTCTGGATCTTAGGCAGTCATTCATGTGTGTGTGTGTGCGTGCATGTGCGCATGTGTCTGCCATTGTGGGAGGGGAGAGCCCGAGATAGCAGCCCCTCTCCGTGAATCCTCATTGTATGTCTAGGAGCGTATGTGTCCAGGCAGCTCGGGGACTCCCCTAATCTCACGACAAGGTTTGTTTCATCAAAGCCCTCAAAGCCCTCAGCGTCAGGGCCACTCTTCCTGCCTCGGGAACTTCCAAATGTTAGCTAAGCCCTCTGTGGCTTGGCTTCCTACCTCAGCAGGCTGGCCATCACGGCAAGACTGAGGTAGAAGGCCTTTAGTCCGTGTGGCGCGATTGCCCCTAACTCACAGCTCCCGTTTCTCCTTAGCTTGTTTGTTTATAATTTGGTTGGGGACCTGGGTTCGAGTCTTAGTGACTTTATTCCTTGGCTATGTGTGGCCCTGGACAAGCAAGCTACTTTCCCTCTTAGAGCCTCCAATTCTTTATCTGTTGAACGGGGTGGAATTAACGGAGCACTTGCCTGTGATGGTCACCTGGTCATTAGGTCATTATCCAGGTAACCTATAGCTAACCCCTGCAAGCTTCATATGACTCTTAGGTTATGTGTACAGGTCCTGGGATGGGTGGCTAGTTATCACACAAGGTCCTTCTGGTCCTGGGTCAGGTCCAGAAAAGTCCCTGCTTTCTTGGGATTAGAGCCTCACTGGGTCAGGGTGGGACTCCAGGCTCCAGACTCAGAGGCAGGAGCCAGCCTAGGGGACCTGTGCCCACATTCTCTTCCCATGAGGAGGTCCCAGGAGTGTCCTGAGTGTGCCAGACAGTAGAGGGACAGCAGAGGGATTCAGGGCTGCCTGGATCAGGTCTTCTTTAACTGCTCTGGCCCAGGGACAGTTCCCACAGTTGATGCCACCTCCCCGCCCCTTCTCTGTCCTTCCAATATGGAGGACAAGACATCAAGTGTCCAAATAGCATAGGCCTCAGGTGCAGCAGAGAAAGGAGAGGCCACCGTCACTTGGCCCCCTGTGGTCAGCAGAGACACAAGGGTCCTTGGCAAATTACTTAGGACATTTGGGGCTCACCAGTTGCTTCTCCTACCTGTCTCTAAGAGCTGTTGCTTCTAAGTGCTGCAGAGAGCAACAACTAGAATTCCACCAAGCTATGATCAGACAAACCAAAGATGGTCCTCTCAGGCTCAGAGGGCTCAGGAAACGCCGTGAAGGTGATGTGAGGTGACAGAGAGAAACGCCATTCTTTCCCTCCCTCCCTCCCTCCTTTCCTTTCTTTTTCGAGACAGGTTTCACTATGTAGGCCTGGTTGTCCTGGAACTCACTTCGTAGACCAGGCTGGCCTTGAACTCACAGAAATCTGAGGCTGCCTCTGCCTCCCGAATGCTGGGATTAAAGGCGTGCACCACCACTACCACCACCACCCGTCCGTTAGACTCAATACAAGCATTATGACCATGACCTCACATCACTGGCAGTTACCTGCACTGGGCCCACACAAGACCAGCCCTAACAACCAGTCCAGAGGTGGAAGGGACTCACTAGGCCCCAACCTTTACCTCTGAGCTACTGGTTACTGATAGGTCCTAGGAGGGCGGGGACCATGGTCTTCCCTTGTGTGCCCAATGCTGATCCCAGCAAGCTCCAAGGAACGGCTCCTAGGCCACAGTCACGCAGACTGCCTTGTTTAATTTCAATGGGTCGTAAAACAAGATAGAGTTATGAACTATGTATTACGAGAGAGATGTGTGGTGTGGGCCGGGGGTGGGGACGAGGGTGATCAGTATTTAAAGTGAGCGTAATTGGAAATGTTAACAAACAATAATTTAAAAAATTCAAAAACATCATTGAATTGTACACGAGAAGTGGGTAAATCATGACATGTAAAGCAAGCGTCAGTAAAGATAAGGAGTCATTTTCTGCCAAGGACGCCCCATTGCTTCAAGTCCCCATGACCTCAGGAGTGTCATAGACAGGGTCCCATTACGGGACACAAACTCAGGATCCTCCTGCCTTGCTCTCCTGGGAGTGGAGATCACAGGTGGCTGTGAACCCAGTTGCTAGCTAAGGGGTTGCCACTTGCAAGTGGAGTTCTGGAAACCTCTGCCCATCGTCGCTGAATCCTAAGTAAGGTAGCATCATCGGAAAACGGAGGTTGAGGCAAAGACACCTGATTCAGCCAAGGAGCACCGGACCCGTCTCCCTCATGGTGTTCCCAGCTTTGACTCTCAGGGAGCAAACTGGAGCCTCGTGGCCCTCAGCTTCATGCACCCACTCTGCCTGGCACTGATTCAGGAGCTGGGGATACCAGTGACCCTGTCGGAGAAAGACAACAGAGGACCTGCTTCCCTCTGGTGATGCTCCTGAGGTCACAGGGACTAAAAGCAAGGGGATGTCTTTTGCAGAAAATGATTCCTTATCCCACGTTTGTTGGCGCTTGCTTTGCAATATCACAATGCTTTTTCACACTGTCATCTGTTAGCATTTGAGATCCGCTCTCTTGGTGGATCTGGGATGGGGTCTCAGGCCATGGGGCTCCCCAAGAAGTGCTCAAGGACACAAGAAGGGGTTCCTTTTATGGTCCTTCCGCTTCCTGGGTTTTAGGGGGGCCCAGGGGGATTACATCAGGGAGTTTTAATTGGAAGGGTCACTGTGGCAAATCCGATTAAGGGATTGGGAGCAGCTTGAGGAACTGTCTCCTCTCTGCCTGCTGCAAGGGCTGGGGTGGGGGTGGGGGTGGCAGGGGATGCTGGTGGGCACCTGGGCCTGAGCGAGAGAAGCCATCGTAAGAGGACAGGTGTGTAGGACATATCTCAGGGACATCCAGACAGGCAGAGCCTGGATTCATTTTCCTCAGTTGCCCATGTTTCAAGTTGGGAGTTTTTGTTTATTGGTTGGTTTGTTTGAGACAGGGTCTCACTGTATAGCCTTGGCTGGCCTTGGAACTCATTACATAGATCAGGATGGCCCTGAACTTGAGGTTCTTCCGAGTGTTGGGATTACAGGTATGCACCGCCACATCTGGTTAAAATGGGGGAGATTTCACATAAAAATCCAGATGTTTGTAGTCCCTCAACAAACCAGAGGCGTGTCACCAACCTGTGCTTTCAGTCATGGCCACTAGGTGGTGCTAAGGAGCAACAACCGCTTCCCAGGCAGAGACTCCCAGTCTCAGGACCTTTGCACCTCACCCTAGGCCACCATCTCTATGTGCTCCTGCACTTCTGGGCCTACGTGGTACTATGGCAATGAGAATAGCTATTAACAGACCTGATACTATGTGTAAAGAATGTTCTAGAGATCTGCATGGAATAACAGAGGCAGAAACAAAGGGGGCAGGGGAACCCTACCATCCTGCCTTAATTTGCCCCATATTCACAATCCAGTCACCACCCTGTCACAAACATCATCAGATCCCACTTGTATGGCTGCAAACAGATGCCTTTCCTGCCTCCTCCAAGTTGCTGTACAGACCCCACACGCCAGTGTATATTTCCTCCTTCCGTTTCTGGGTGTGGACCATCCAGGATAAAGACTGCACTTCCCAGCTTCCCTTGCTGTGTAGATGAGGTCCTGTGATCTGGTTTCGGCAGCAAAAGGCACCTGGAATTGGTGTAGACGCCCTCTCCTTTCTCAGGTGGGGAGAGCCATTATTCTGGATATGGGTGAATTAGCCACAGCACTAGACTGACCTTTTACAGAGAGGCCTGCCAGCTCTTGGTCTGTGTGGTCTGCATCTCCAGTCACAGAAGCTCGGTGCGCAGGCCCGACAGCGGTGGCAGCATCGGTCCCAGCCTCTCTGTTCTGTGATCGCAGGTCTTTCTAGCCCCCTCATGGTCTCTACGGTCCTTCCTGCCTCAGTGCCTTTGCCCACACTGTCCCTCATGCCTGGGATGTTTCTCCCTCCACCCTGCTAGCCGTCTGATTCTCATGTGTGGTTTAGCTGCAGATCACCTCCTCGGGGAAGCCACCCCAACCATCCCCAGAGGCACAGGCTTCTCTTCTCTCAGAACTGTCCACTGGGAATTTCCAGCAGCAATGTTTGCCGTAGATACTTCCCGGTTTGTGGGCGTGGGCTGAGTCTCAAAGTCGAGTCCTCAGGGACCGTGGGAGACCTCAGCAGAGCTGCACACAAAGATGGGTATGGTGGCTCGTGCCAGCCACCCTGGCACTCAGTCTAACATAGTTCCAGAGTTGGTAGTTCCAGGGCCGCCTGAGCTACACAACGAGAGCCTGAATGAATGAATGAATGAATGAATGGCCTGCGTGTGTCTCAGTGGGTCTAGCAGGCACGGAGCCCTGGGTTCTACCCGAGCATGAACCAGGTATGGCTGGGCTCTTGTCATCCCAGTACTTGGGGAGTGCAGAGGAAGGCGGATCAGAGGTTCAAAGTCATTGTTAGCTACAGAGGGGGGTTTGTGGCCAGCCTAGGCTACATGAAACTCCCATTTCACAAAATATAGGAGAGGGCTGGAAAAACAGCTCAGTGGAGGAACGCCTGCCTAGCCTGTTTGAAGTCCTCAGTTCAATTCCCGGTGCCTCATAACAACCAAACAAACAAAAGCCTAGCACTGGGCCAGCAAGACGATTCCTTGAGGAAAGGTGCTGGGCACACAGAGTGGAGATCTGAGTTTGTGAGTCTGGTGCTCACTCACACGGTGGAAAGATGGAAAGAGTCTCACAAACTGTCCTCTGATCTCCACATGCACTCTGTGGTGAGCATGTGCTCCCTGTGGCCAGCGCACATGCACATGGACACTTACACACACACGTGCACACACGCGCACACACACGTGCACACACACGCACACACACACGCATGCACACGTGCACACACATGCATGCACACGCACATTGTAGTCTGTGCGCATGCATACTGGCACACATGCACACTGTGGCACGCACACACACACACATGCAAGTTGTGATGAACACACACACACACACACACACACACACACACACACACTAAAATAGAGTTCAAGATATGCGACCTAGATATACAGAGGGAAAAAACTTTCCCTGTGGAGGTCAAGGGCTGGAGATTGTCCCCTCCTGCCTCCTGAGCAACCTTGTGAAGGGGGAGCAGAGGTCGGCCCTGGTCCACATGGGGGAGACTAGGGAGAGGTCCCTAAGGTTCCTTTCTGAAAGGGAAAGTTCGGGACTCTGCCCTTCTGGCTGGGTGACCACCAGTCCCCTAGACCTGCAGAGGACATGACCAATGTGCAGGCCGTCCCTGCTAGCAAGCAGCACTGACCTGTGTCTGGCCAGGCAGGACGGCGTCCACAGGTTCTAAGCCTCTAATTGGTGACTCTGTCCCCTGGTATGGCGGGCTGTGAGTGTAGAAATGGTCCCTGAGAATCTAACCGTGGTAGCTAATAGTGGAAGGCACACCCTGTGGGTCAGGAAAGAGGCTGGATATGGCTAAAGCTACAGCAAGGCCTTCAAGAAAGCCATCTTCACAGCCACGTTTGCTAGTAGACAAAACGGAAGTGTGTCCATGAACTGTTGTCAGCCTGCATTTCTGCCTCTCAGCTGGGGCATCTGAATGTCACCGATATGTCACTCACGGTAGGCTAAACGCAGGGACGACAGGCCTAGTTTCTGCCTTGCCACTGGGGAAATAAGAATGCAGTCTAGGATGGGTGCTGTGGTTCTCAAACTCCTGTGTGCACAGACACTGCTGGGGACCTGGAGGAATTGGGAATGGGGGTCTGTGGGCTGCGCTCAGCCCTGGACAGGGCGGAATCCAGCTCAGTTCCGAGTGAATGCCAAAGTAAAGAGGGGTCGGAAGAGGGACCCTCTACGGGAGACTTGGGCTTTGCTCTGTGTGGCTAAGGCCTTGCTCCACAGCGGTCCTTGATGAAGGAAGCAGTCTTCACTTGTCCAAACTGCTCTATTCATGGCAGATGACGATGCATACGTCTTACTCAGGATAAACCAGGGATTAAATACCTTTTGCAGAAAGGGATGCCCAGGAAGGGAAGCTCATTAGCTAAGCACTCAGGGCCTCCCTAGATACCTCATTAATATGGAGAACTCTAGGTTTTCCTGCTATGTGATCGGTTGTCATGGTCCTCTCAGTGGGGTGTCCTAGTCACGTGCTCCAGGGCAGGAACCTGGTCGGAGGCTAGTTCCTACTCCTGCCATGCTCAATTATGAGATTTACCAGGGATTCTGAACTTGCTACAACCTTACCAGTTCTGTCTGGTGGCACGGTTCACTGCCCCACAAACATGGCGGATGTGTTGGCTGGTGGGTCAACATTATTTTCTCACCTGATCTCACACAGGTCACCGACACAAAACAGACAGGTGAGGAGTCGCAAGAGTTGCCTTCTAATTCCAACTGAGCATCCTCAGGCAAGTATCCTCATGGCTCTGGCTTTGCTCACACAACAGCCACTGAGAGTCCGGTGGACCTCCTGTCCCCTTCCCCGGTGACTCTCTCGCCCTAGGGCACAGCCACCATGTGTGCCACAGTAGAGTTTGTTGTCCAGGATGGCCTTAAGCTTATGATCCTCCTGCCTCAGCCTCTGGGCCCCGCCTGATCCCTGTCTTCCTTCAGGCATTTAAGACAGGAAGGTAGAATGAATGAAAACCATTTCAGAACTGCTGGGGATTGAATGCAGGGCCTTGTGCACAGACTCAGTGACGTCTGGAAATGAACAGTGACCTGTGTCCTGCAGGAGGGCAGCGGTGAATGTGTTGGTTAAGATCCTATACTGGACCACGATGTGGCTCAGTTAGTTGGTCGTGCTTGCCTGGCGTGCATGAAGGACCGCTAGCTCAAATAGTGGTTTGGGTGTTTGCAACGACCCAGTCAGTCTTCACTCGCTCACTTTCTCATTCATTCATTCACTCATTTGCTTGCTCATTCACTCATTCATTCATTCATTTTCTTGCTCATTCATTCATTCGCTTGCTCATTCATTCATTCGCTTGCTCATTCATTCATTCACTCATTCACTAATTTGCTCATTCATTCATTCATTCATTCATTCATTCTCCCTCGTGCTCACTCACTCATTGACATGCCAGGTCTCATCCTAAAGACCCAACAGTAGACAGTTCAGACAGAAACCCAACTGTGTGTGTGAAGAGCCTGCCAGTGTATACTGACCAAAAGCAAACCGGGTTTGGTTTGGCTTACTAATGTCTATGGAGAGTGAGGTGTGCCTGTGAGAAAGTGGTGGCTGCTAGGTGGTTCGTTTTGGCTGGCGGGGCTGGGCCTGGGCTCGGGCCTGAAGGATAAGGAGAAGCTGGCCCTAGGGAAGCACAGCAGGTGCAAAGGCCCTGGGGTGGAAGCTGCTGGGCAGGCACGTTTGAGTTAGGGAGAGGGGGGGAAGGGGGAAAGAGGTAAGGGGCAGACACGAGAGGTCCCTCTACACGACATGCAGCTCAGGCTGCGACAGCCACTCACGGGAGAAGAGCAATGCAAGGAGACACCCCAGAAAGCATCGCCATTTTTATCCTCTGAGAGATGCTGGCAGTGTTCAGCTGTGCCCACGAGACAGCACAGTGCAAATGTCGGAAAGAACACCGATGGGGAGGCTTAGTCATGACCTTGGAGTGGCCATGTTACTGGCTCAGGGGAAGGAAAGGAAGCTGTGGGGAACCCCGGCTGCAGCATTCTGAGCTTGGGTCTCTGCTCCCAGAACCCTCTCCCTGCCTCCTCTAATCCCTCATTCAGTGCATCTCAGTGATGGGCTCCTCATGGGCCCAGTGCCACTGGAGGAAAGCCATGTACTGCAGACAGCAAGCACCCATGTGCTGTTCCTTCATACCAACAGACCCCCGATTTTCAACGGTCTAACACAGATACTTGGCTTAGAGACTACATTTCCCAGCTGTCCTTGATTCTAGATGGGTACTCAAATGTTTGGCCAATAACACGGGAATAGAGGTGTTGCATGGGCTTCTGGAAACCTCCTTAAAGCAGAGATGATTGCTTCCTCTTTCTAGATATTTTTCTTCATCCTGCCAGGGATGATGATGTGATGGCTGGAACTATGGCAGCCATAAAGCGCCACCACACTGAAGCTATACTCCCTAGGCAAGGGCGACAAGAGCAGATGAGCCGGGGCTGTGATGACCTCATGAAGCCACCTCACTGGCCCTTGACTGTTTACCTCCAGATGAATGTGAGGAACCTAGAGAAGAAACATCCGGAGTCTAGATGTCTCTGAAGAAACAACTCAGCAGTGGTTAGCCCAGCAACCCTCCTGTAAATGGAGACTGGAGTGCTATTTGCACACAGGACTGTGCGCCGATCTGACCGGTGGTCCCACTGAGGGAGTAGGGACGTCAGGCAAAGAATGAGAGAATGGACTTGGAGCTCAGTGTCCTCTAGTCCACAGGGCCAGGCAGAGTCTTCTCTTTTATCTGCCCCTCCCTTCCTTCTCTGGCCCCAAATGGCTTCACTTTTTCCTGTCGTGGTTTTGGCACCACCCTGTCTGCGTGCCCAGGAGTGTCCGGGAGTTGTTTTCCTTGACGTTCACACTCCTGATGGGAAGAAATGTCATCTCCTCAGGAAAGTCTAAAGTGCTTTTTCCAGATGGAAATCAACGCACCACCATGGTCCTTACAAGTACAAAGTAGGGGCACGACACACTTTATAGAGTCCTGCCCCGTCTTCCTGTTGCTCTCAGCTCATAGAGGCTCACGTGGCGCTGCCTGCACTGACCAGTCTGGGTTCTAGGCCCCCACCCCTCACCTCCCACCCTTATCTACAGTGTCACCTCCTCTGGTCATACCAACTGTCCATCTTCCCACGCCAAGCTCACAAACACAGATAACAATAACAAATACAGTGGTGGGTGCTCAGGCTCACACGGCCTGCATGGCTGCTCTGAAGAGGTGCTTTGTGGGAAACGGGCATGGGGGGGGTGGTGGCAGAAAGTTTCCAGGATGATAGTAAGTTCAAAGGTCCTAAGGTTGGGTACAAGAGAAAGACTGAGGACAGAACTGGGCCTGGAGTGAGGGTGGAAGGTGAGGCTGTCAGTCAGAGATGAGAAAAATGAGGCAGGCCTCGCAGACCTGATGACCCGGGGCCTCCTTGTCAAGCTAGTAGGGAGTCTTGTGGCCTAATGGAGCTTTAAGACCTGATACCCCCTCCCTCCCACATTTAAAGACAAGTTGTAGGAAGGCTGGGGCGGAAGCAGCAAGCAGAGTGTGTGAAGAGGCCATGGCAGGCGTTCAGACTGGAGGTGGTGGCCGCTGAGAACTCAGAAGCCAAACTCAAGGCGTATGCTGAGGCCAAGGGAATTGCTGATGGGGCAAATCTCTGGGAGGGAAGAGCCAATCATTGGCTCCTCGGATTTGGTCCTGTGCCACCAGGAGAGTGCTGGCACTTCCCGAGACAGAGAGGGTAGCTTGGGCTGTGGACACTGGCTGAGACCCTGAAGGCAACACGGAGCGGTGGAGGATTTTGAGCAGACGTGAGGTTACTCAGTCTTTTGATGAACATTTACGGGAATGTAAGCCCCCTTCCCCCTCAGACAGTTAAGCTCCCTCCAAGCCACCATAAGTCACAGGGTACACACCTGGCCATCACCAGAGCGAGCACAGGGACCCCTACGAGCCTCATGAAAGGTGGATGCCCCTTTGTCACATCTTTGTTCCCACATGCCCTGCACACAGTGGGTGCTTAGTAACTGTGAGGAACCAAAATTTCAAAATAAGGAAGTGAATACCACAGGGTGAAGGATCAAGACCATGGGACCATGCCCAGTACACAGCAGGTGCCTCCGGGGCATAGTGTCTTGAAGGCGTTGAGGCTACCCCAGAAAAGCAAGCGCCGGAGTTGGAAGGCAGCCTGTCAGGCATGCTCTGGTCTCTCTTGGGCTTGGTATCTGCATTAATCCCACTGAGCATCGCAAGCTTCCGAAGCAGCAGACCGAGAGACAGCTTGAGCCCGATCTTGACTGGAGGACCTCCAGCACAGGAGAGCCTATTCCCCAAGGCCACTCACAGCCGAGAGCCTCTCTACCCGTACACCTCTGCCCCAGGGTCCTCCCTGCTGGGTGTCAAGCTGCACACGTTTTCAGGGAAGGTGTCGGGCCATTCATTCCTTCCCTCACTCATTCATTCCTTCAGCAAATAATTATGGAACCCATGTCATGCTTCAGGTGCCATCCCGTAGCTGGAGGAGACAACAGCGAGCAGACAACTAGACCCTGTCTTCACGGGTGTATATGTATGTGTGTGTATGTGTGCATGCGTGTGTATGTATGCACACATGCGTGCACGTATATGTGTATGTGTACACATGTGTGAATATGTGTGCATGTGTTCTTGTGTGTACATGTGCCCATGTGTGTATGTGCATGTATATGTGTGTACACATGTCTGTCTGTGTGCATGTGTGTGCATGTGTATGCTTATGTCCATGTGTGTGCCTGTGCCCATGTGTGTGTCTGTGTGTATATGTGTGTGTATGTGTGCACACACCCATGTTTGTGTGCATGTGTATGTTTGTGCTTGTTTATGCATGTGTGTATGTGTACACTTGTATATGTGTGCATATGTGTGTGCATGTGTATATGTATGTGTGCATGCATGTACACATATGTGTACATGTGTGTGCGAGAGCATGTATGTGTGTGTACCTGTTGTTTCTGTGTGACATTTGGGGCAGGAGAAGCAGACACACCTCACAGGAGCAGACCACTCACACATCACTTCAGAGCTACAAAGGCAAGAACATGAGTAGCAGGGGTGACCAGGTGCCAGGCTGATCACCATAATGACCAGGGGCTTCTCTGAAGAGTTGAGATGGACTGGGTGCTCTCCAACCCCGAGAGTTCACATGTTGGAGATGTGGCTCTCAATGTGGTAGTGTTGAGGTGATGCTATCGTTAAAGGGGTCAGAATGGTGGAGTCTTAGGTCTTGGGACTCTTTAACCCGGCTGAGAAGATTGTGTATCTGAGGCTGGCCCTCTGGTCCCTCCCCAGCCTCAAAACCCTTCTTCTTCCCCAGCCTCTGGCTCTCCAAGTCTAACCCTCTGCTGGCCATGTGATCTCTCCTCTCAGACACCAGTCACTGTAATGCCACCTGCCAGGAAGCCTTGCAGCCAAGAGGCCCTCACCGGAGCCCACTCTATCCTGTTCCAACTTCCAACCTGTGACATGGAGACTAAATAAAGCTCCTCGCCCCAGGGATTCTGTTACAGTCATGAAAAGCTGGCTAATAGCGCAGCAGCTGTCTGAATGAAGCTCACAGAGCTGTCTGCAGCCCGGGAGAGGAACGTCCAGGCAGAGGAAGGGTTTGTGTCACTAGTCCTCCCGTCACATGAGTCGGCGCTGTGACTTCCATTCTGTAGACAGGAGAAATAATGTTTACTGAGCACCCACTCACTGAGTGCCACACTCTGTTCCGAGCACTTCACACACAACAAACTATGTCGCGTTCTGGCTGCTGGGAAGGTGGCTCAGCAGCTCCAGTTTCAGGGCACCCTCTTCTGCCCTCCCTGTCCTTTCTAGCAATTTCTTACAGGTCCTTCAAGCCCCGATGCCCCTTGTCAGTTGCTGTGGATAAAATGAGAGCCCCAGTTCCTTTGGAACAGAGCGCATATGAAACAGTGGAGTGGGTCCCATTTCTTCTCCCCAGCCTCAAGGACCCCCAGTATCATCTGGGCACACAAGATTCAGCGGGACTCTCATAAGCAATGTCATTCCTCAGCTGTCCCCAGTCTCTGCCTTCAGAGGACAGTGCTGGGCCAACCAGGCTACAGAGAAGGCACACATCCCGCCTTTAGAAGGACAATGTTGCCAAGCTCCGTGATAACAAAGGACACAGATTGAGTACCTACTGTGTGCTGGCGTAACACGGGAGAACGAAAGAAGGGCCTTAGATTTATTTCTGTGTGCTCTCTCTCCGCCTACACGTTCTTTGGCGCTTCTGCAGGCTGACACTGGCAGTCGGCCGAGGGGACAGGCCTGGAGATGGGGTCTGAGGACACATGTCCTGTCCTGCTCTGGCCTTCTTGGCCCTGCTCTGATGTTTGTAGGCAACAGAGGGTTAGGCTAGCCCTGGTTCTCTACTCAGCTGGGCCCTGGGCCTCCTGCAACCTCCTTCTGAGGCACATGAGTACATCCTGGCTCTCACTGACTAACCAGGTGCCCCCAGAACTGAGCCAATGGTGATTGTGGGGCTAAGGCTGGGGCCGGGTGGCCAGGTGCTCACTACACAGGGGTGAGACCCTGGGTTCCATCCCTAGCCTGACCTCCCCTGCCAGGGTAGGGACCCCAGAGTCTTCAAGTCCTCTTGCCCCGGATAAGCCACACCCAGGGAGTTTCCTGTTCAGAGGCCAAGGAGTGGGACTGTCCTCCCCCCACCCCTTCCCTTCCGCCAGAGGGCCTGACCTCTCTGCTCTACAGGGGCCAAATGGGAAGAACATGGGGCTGGGCCAGGCTGGGTGTGAAGCACCAGGAAGGGCAGGCAGCCCTAACCAGCTCCACGGGGGCCTGGAGGTGTCCACAGGGTGGCCCGATTTTCCTGCTTCTCAATACATGTCAATGAAGAGGGCTATTGTAAATATAAATATATATAAGTATCTATACATATATTTGTGTGTGTGTGTTTGTGTGTGTGTGTGAATAAATTAAATTATGTGAATCAACAAAGTCAGCCCCGATGGCACAAACCATTGACCTCAACCCTGAGGAGGCGGAGGCAGGAAGATTGTAAGTTGGAGGGCAGTTTGAGCAAATGTAGTTTAGCTGAAGTTCACACATTTACAGGTGATGTCTTTCTCCTCCTCTCACAACAAGTTCCAGTTGCTAGCTGGGTGTCCCTCCCTCCCCTAAATTATTACAAGCAAGCTCAGCTCCCTCGGGAGCTCACTGCTTCTGCGCATACAACAATAATGACAGTAGCAGCCACCACAGAGGGCGGCAGGGAGGCGAGTGCCCCGGGGTTGGCAGAAGATACTAAAGTCACCCCAGTAGGTAGTAGGAGGAACACACGGGGCTCAGAGAGGTTAATCAACATGCCCAAGGTCCCACGGTTAAGTGACAAAATGGCTTTGTGCCCAGGCTGTGTGACTCAAAAGACTATGATCTAGCCCAGCGATGGTGGCCCTCTCCCTTGGGAGACATTTTGGAAACATGGGGGAGGGAAGGTGTTTCTGACTGCCATGCTACTGACATTGTGGGGGGGGGGTATCATAGTGGCTTTCAGTGGTGCAAATGAGGAATAAGGCCATCCTGTGATATAAGTCGCCCTGAGTCATGATGTCACATCCTCACCCCAGTGTCAATAGTGCACCAGATCTCCCTTCCATAACAGAGTGCCGGCTGAATCCAGTGAGGGGGGCATCACCAGTCCCAGTCTCAAAAAAGGGATGCCGATCAAAGAGAGGAGGGGTCGTGACAGGTAAATGGCAGCTCAGAGAGAGGAGGGGTCGTGACAGGTAAATGGCAGCGGGGCTGGAAGTCCGTGGAGTGAAGTTAAGAACACTCGTTTTGTCCAGAACCTCAGGTCAGGACAGGGCTATGCTCCGAGAAGTTGAAACATTGGCAGTCAAAACCCCATTCACAAAGGGCTGGTAGGTGGGCAACCCGCCTTTAATCCTGGCACTCAGGAGTCAGAAGCAGGAGGACCTCTGAGTTCAAAGACAGCCTGGTCTAGAGAGTGAGTTCCAGGACAGCCAGGGCTACACAGAGAAATCCTGTCTCGAAAAACAAACAACAAGAAGCAGAAATAAAACCCAACCAAATAAATACCCCTCCATGCAACTGTCAGCCTTCCCGGCAGAGCCCGGCAGCTTCCCGGTGCACCCGTGGTGATCTTGGGCCACCTGCCAGGGGTTTGTCTTCATTTTGCTCTCCCCCTTCCTTGCGTTCAACAACTCAGAGCCGTGTACACGCCAGACAAACACTCTACAACTGAGATTTAGCTCTGGTCCCTAAAACAAGGGTTTTAAAAAAACCATCTCACTAAACTACTCAGGCTGGCCTTTAACCATTATCTTCCTGTTTCCGGCTTCTGAACAGTTGGGATCACAGGCCTCTGCCTATAGGACAGTCTAGCCCGAATCAATGGACTGTTAGGCCACACCACACCAACCTTTAAGAAGCTTAAAGAAGGGGTTGGGGATTTAACTCAGTGGTAGAGCACTTGCCTAGCAAGTTCAAGGCCCTGGTTTCGGTCCTCAGCTCCGAAAAAAAGAAAAAAAAAGAAGCTTAAAGAAAAAACCAACCTACCAACCTACTAATCAACCTACCAACCTATTAACCAACCAACCAACCAGCCTGTCAACTAACCTATCAACCAACCAACCAACCTACCAACCTACTAACCAACTTACCAATCAACCTATTAACTAACCTACCAACCTATTAAACAACTTACCAATCAACCTATTAACCAACCTACTAAACAACTTACCAGTCAACCTACTAATCAAACTACCAACCTATTAACCAACTTACCAACCAGCCTATCAACTAACCTTTCAACCAACCTACCAACCAACAAAACCCCCAAGATTCAAAGTTCTAAGTACAGTGTCCACCAAAGCAGCCATGGTCACCCACCACCAACCATCATGCAAATTCAAAATGTCTAATGTCAAACCACTTCCAGACCAGATGGGGTGTGCTCAAAATATTTTAAAGGGGATTTCTTTGTTTTGTAAACAAGTAGCTCAGGTTGAGCTAAATCTTGGAAATCTCTGCTTCCGTCTACCGAGCACTGGAATTTCAGGCACGTGCCATGGTGCTTGGTATGATTTTTTTTAAAGATTTATTTATTTATTATATATGAGTACACGGTAGGTGTTTTCAGACACATCAGATCCCATTACAGATGGTTGTGAGCCACCATGTGGTTGCTGGGATTTGAACTCAGGACCTCTGGAAGAGCAGTCAGTGCTCTTAACCACTAAGCCATCTCTCCAGTCCGGTATGATTTTTTTTTTTTTTTTGCTTCTTTTTTTTCGGAGCTGGGGACCGAACCCAGGGCCTTGCGCTTCCTAGGCAAGCGCTCTACCACTGAGCTAAATCCCCAACCCCGCTGGTATGATTTTTTTTAAAGGTTCTAACTAAATGTTGCAGTTGCTAGAGTGCTGGGCTAGCAAGCATGAAGGCCTTCAGAGACTAGGTGCGGCAGCCCATGTCTGCAATGCCAGCACTTGGGAGGCGGTGGCAAGTGGACCAGCCTTGGATACATAGCAGATTCCAGGTTCGTCTGTGCTACATGAGATCCTTCTTCACAAGACTTAACACAAAATACAAGATGTTTAGATCAGTAGTACAAGGCTCACGCAGTGTGCAAGAGGCCTTTTGATCTATATACACACATTACAGATGCACGCACAGACATGCCATTAAATCAATCTATAATGAATAAAATACCCTTATTAAAAAATAGAGCCTGAGAAAAGTGGTAAATGAACTTGTGCCCGGGGGGGGGCCCTCAGTCTCACTGAGAGCAGTGGGCCTTTCTTCTGGAACCCTGAGCCTGGTGAGACATGGAGAGTCCAGTCTCCTGCCTCCACTGAGGATCTTGGAAAACATGGTTAAATACAGGCTACCACCAGCACTGGTCTGTAACGCAGGAAGCAGATAGTCCTGTCATCAGTGCCATGCCACCGGGTGGCTGGGCGGCTGGGCGGCTAGGCAGCTGGGCAGCTGGTGGGTGCTAAGCTCTACACCCCAGCTTCAAATAAGCACCGGAGTTCCCAACATGCTGGCTTCTACTGTTTGCTTCCCAGAAGCCTCTTTTGGAAACTGTTTTGCAGAAAGTGGCACAGACAGCTATTTCTGCCCCAAGGAAGAGAAATGAGCTTGTGGCAGGGAGCCAAGGCCCAGCCCTGCCCCTCACTGCTGTGTGGCCTTGGGTAAGTCAGAACCCTTTCTGAGTCTGTTTGCATCTGCCAATGGCAGAGAAGATTGAAAACCCTACATAGCCAGATTGAAAACCCTACATAGCCACTTTGTCATCTCTCTCTCTGTCTCTCTCTCTCTGTCTCTCTCTCTCTCTCTCTCTCTCTCTCTCTGTGTGTGTGTGTGTGTGTGTGTGTGTGTGTGTGTGTGTGTGTGTGTGTGCCCAGTGAGGCCAGAAAAGGGCTTTGGCAGATCCCTAGGACCTGGGGTCACAGGTGGTTGCGAGCTGCTTGACATACGTGCTGGGATTTGAACCCAGGTCCTCTGGAAGAGCAGCCAGTGCTCTTAACCACTGAGCCATCTCTCCAGCCCCCACAAGGAAGCTGTCCCTAAGTTTTGAAAGTGGAATCCTGAGGACACAGGACCTGTCAATTGTCAAAAAGCCAACAATTTCATTTATTTCATTTTTCCTTCGTCTTGAGACAGGGTCATGACGCTTAGCCCAGGCCATCCCTGAACTAATTGTGTAACCTAGGCTATCCCTGAACTTCCCATCCTCCTCTGTAAGCTGCCCAGGTGCTGGCATCCCAGGCGCATACCACCATACCCGACTTCAAGACCAGCAATGTTCTTCCTTTTCTCTGTTGTGGTCTCCCTCTCCAAGGCAGAAGAACAGGTGGTTCACACAGGGCAGAGGGTATACGGTGGAAGGAGGAAGAAAGGGAAGGATCTTAGTGTCTTTTCCTTCTCAACTGGGAAAATGAGCTCTCAGAAGCTCAATGCTTTACAACACAGTACTCCTGAGAAGGGCCCTTGTCACCTGCAACTTCTGTGGGGCGTTTCTGAGGGTCTCCGTCCTCTCAGCTGCTGTCACCACACACATCTGGGAGTAGCACTGTCCCCAAGCTGACTAGTGCACACAGAGCTGCTGAGACATCACAGTGTGTTGTGTCAGGGCTGCTGGCTTTGCTGGACGCTTTCCCTGGCACCTTCGAGGCCTGTTGACTCCCAGGACAAGGATGTGTGAGGATGGGGAAGGGACCCTGACAGTAGTCCTGTAAACAAGCTATCAGCTTACAGCCGAGTCATCCGCACAGCCGAGTCATCCGCACAGGTCTGACTGTCACTCGGGGTTGGGTTCAAGATTCCAACTAAATGTTCTGAAAACCCACAAGGATGTTCCACAATAGCAGAGGATGCCACAGGCAGGAGCGAGCAGAAGCTGGGATTCCAGGTGACTTGGGAGGCACCAGATGGACTTGATCTTCAGAGCAAGCGTCTTCCCTTGTATTGATGGTGACAGGCCCTCCAGTTGGTGACAACTTATCTTACACTTCTTACGCCTAGATTCTGAGGTTTTTCTTTTGTCCTTGCCTCTTTGAGACTGGGTCTCATGTAGCCCAGGCTGTACTTAAACTCTATCTGTAGCTAAGGATAGCCTTATATTTCTGACCCTCTTGCCTCCCTAGTGCAGGGATTGCAGTGTGCTGGGTGTGGTACCCAGGGCTCCATGTGCACCAGAATGATGCTCTACCCACTGAGGCACATACCCAGCTCTGCTAAATTTCCCAGAAAATGCATTTCCTGGAGAAAAGAAGGGACCAGAATTGCCTTTCCTTCAATTCAGATCTCCCATGCAGGGACCATGGCATAGTCAACAACCTATTTATGTCCTTGTCACACTCTCTCCATAGCACTGGCAGCTCAGTGGCCTTTTCTGGTACCATTGTTGTGAGCAGATATTTGCATAAGCAAATGAACACACTGTCCATGCAAACGAGTACAATGCTGGCCATTTCCTTGAAATTTCTTGTTTGGATGAGGTTATACTTTATACTGACTTAAAAAAAATAATTATGTGTGTAGAAAACATGCTTTTGTTTTTGATTTTGAGACAGAGTCTCCTTATGTAACCCAGGCTGGTCTCAAATCTATGATCCTCCTTCCTCTCCCTCCCCAGTGCTAGAACTGAAGGTGTAGTAAATCTATTATATACAGACTCATAATCTGATGACCCCTGAGAGGATGAATTCAGAAAGTCTACAGATGGAGGGACCTGGGGCTGGATGTGGGGAGTCAGAGGACCTCTGTGACTCTGATCCCTTTGAACTCTGGCTAGATGTCAATGTGCCTGAATTTTCACAGTGTCTGCCCTTACTTTTCACTGTGTACAGGGACCCCATAGGCTGTTCCTGCCTCAGGTCCAGGCACCTCTCTTTCAACCTGTAACTTAATGACTTATAAGATGAGCACACTCACAAACATGCACATGCACAGGTGCACACACACACACACACACACACACACACACACACACACACACACAGAGAGAGAGAGAGAGAGAGAGAGAGAGAGAGAGAGAGAGAGAGAGAGAGAGATGTTCTTTTTTGTCTTGCTTGCACATGGTTGAGATTTCACGACATCATTTTGACATAACATTCCGGAAACACACATTCATCTAAACCATGTTTTTCTGTGCTAGAGACGTGCCACCTTTCCAGCATTACAGCATGTACAATGACAGCCAATATTTGTCACTCAGAGATAAGAAAAAAGAAAAGAAAAGAAAAGAAAAAAGAAAAAAAGAAAGAGAAAGAAAGAAAATTCAGCAAGAAGGGAAAATGTGCACAAACAGCCGTGTTCCCTTTCATTTTCATTCACTGTCAATGCTGGGTGGACAGCTGTAGACATAGCTGCCACATTTCCTCATCAGAGACTATCAACAAATAAGGTAACATCAGCCCATGAGAAGCAGCACCTAAGAAAGCCAGTGCTAAAGGAGGGCAGCAAGCAGGGTAGAGCATGGCCCTGTGACTCATCCACTCCTTCCATCAACATTTAGGGAGACAATGATTCCTAGAGTAGGCCTGTTTCCAGCTTCCCTTGCAGCTAGAAAGTCTGTTTCCAGCCTTCCTTGCAGCTAGAAACCTCATGTGTCTCAGTTCTGCCTTGTAGAAGTGAATAGGTAGGTTTAGCTGTATTTGTTCTTAATGGTGTGCTGTCTGCTTTCCTCTATTCCTTCCTGTTGGAGCCTCTCTTTAAGACTTTAGTACATTTTGTTTGCTTGGTTTTGAGTCTTTGAGACAGGGCTCATGGAGCCCAGGCTAGCTTCAAACTTGCTACAGAGCCAAGGTGACCTTGAACTTCTGATTCTCTTGCCCCTACCTTCCAAGTGCTGGAATTATGGGTATGTACCACTAGATTCAGTTTGATGGGGTCCTGGGCTTCATGCATGTTATCAACTAAGTCTTATTCCTCAGTCTCTTTCTTTTTCATTTTTTAAAAAGATTTATTTATTGTATTAATATGAGTACACTGTTGATCTCTTCAGATTCAGCAGAAGAGGACATCGGATCCCATTATAGATGGTTGTGAGCCATCATATATGTGGTTGCTGGAAATTGAACTCAGGACCTCTGGAAGAGCAGGCAGTGCTCTTAACCACTGAGCCATCTCTCTAGCCCCCTCAGTCTCTTCCTTATTTTGATTTTCTTGATTAATTCATTTATCTGTCCACTGGGCAAGCATGTACAGAGAAGTGAGCCTGTGCTGAAGATGCATAATTGAACTAACTCTACCTATGTGTCAAGGAGCCTCGAGTCCTTTAAGAGGGAGGAGACTCAAGTAGCTCTTTATACAACAGGACATATAAAGTCTGAAACTGTTGCTTTGGTTTCTAGCTGCAAGGGAGTCTGGAAGCTTACTCTGGGAATCATTGTCTTCCTAAATGTTGACGGAAGAAATGGATGAGTCAGGAGGCCATGCTCTGCCCTGCTTGCTGCCTTCCTCCAACACTGGCGTTTTTTATTTGTTGCTAAAGTAACATCAGAGTCTGAAACTGTTACTGCCTTGAAGCTGTAACTTCATGTCCCTGAACTTTAATTTTCTTGTAGTAAAGCAAAGACAGCAATGGCCACTCCCAAAAACCAGGAAGAAAAACACTTTTGGGGAGTGTGGGGCCAGCTGGAACTCACAAGCCACTTCCAGCTATTCTATTCTAAGTGGAGACAGGGAAGACGTGCTTGGAGACTCCCAGGCATTGTATGGGAGCTGAGGAACCTGGGTGTGTGTGAGAGGGAGTTAGAAAGGAGATCTATGCAGAAGGCAGGGAGAGCACAGGCGGATGCACACATGGATACAGCTGACTGTGGGGCAGTGGGGAAGCGTTCGCTCTCTCTTCCCCAGTGTCCCACTGGAAAAGACTGGGGATGGGGTATAGGCTTAGAGCACCTGCCCAGCGTGTCCCAGACAGCTACCAGCAGGCAGAACTGGGCTGTGGGAGTTAATATCTGCCCTAGGTGCCCAGAGTCTTGGGAACTCTCTGACTCCTGTCCCCTGTATTCCACACTGGGTGTTCCTACGGACCTCTATCTTTGAGGCAGAGTTCTTTAAAGAACCCACATTCTGACTACTTTCTCGTGCCCACTGCCCTGGCCCACGCCACCAACATGTCCCACAGAGGCTACTGTTCTCTCCCTTGTCTCCCTCCATCCCTTTCACCTCCACAGTCTATGCTCTCTTCAGGAACAGCTTTGTAAAATAGACCTTGACCTGCTCACAAGTCCTCCGAGGCACCTCCCACCCTGACTGCTGGAACAGAAGCCCCTGGCTTCCCGTGGTCTTCAAGACCTCTGACACTGAGACCTCTGCCCATGCTCACTTTCACCCATCTGGACTCTTTCTTCCCTGGCCTCCCATTCACCACTGGCTGCAGTCCCAGGGCCTTTGCACTGGATCCTCTCTCAGGAGGTCTCAGTCCCATCTCAGAAGTCGCTTTCCTTTCCAGCCTCAGGTTTCCACTCCATGCTACCCCTATAGAGGATCCCTGGCTACACTCTAGGGGCTGGGGATGTGGCCCAGTCGGTAGAGTGCTGCCTACCATGCAGGAAACCCAAGGTTTCAACCCTAGCGCTGTGTGAGATTGATGTGGCAGCATGCACGTGTCATCTCAGCACTCAGAAGATGGAGACAAGAGCATCAGACTGTCCTGGGCCAACCTTGGCTACATGGAGAATTCAAAGACAGCCTAGGCTATGGGACTCCATCTCAATAAATTAAATAGATTAACAGAGCCACTTAACCCTCACAGGCACCATGAGTCTCTATGGGTTTTAAAGCCTTTGGTTGATTCACGGTGCACTGACTGCTTCTTGTGCTTGCATGTGGGGTTCCTGAGGGGAGGGTGTGTTTTATAAATCTCCAGCACATGCTCCACTGGTACAGAGCACGTGCTCAATAAACGCTCACTGGGTGAACGAGTTGCGAGATTTGTCCCGGTGGCAAAGGTGAAATGCCAGACTTGACATCTGGAGCATTTTCAGGAAGTGGGAATGGAGTGGTTGATAAGGATCCTTCGAGGGCCACACCCATGGCCCAGACATAAAGCTGAGACCCAGAAGGGACCCAGGAAGGGATGCAGGCATGTAGCCCAGCCACACAGCCAAAGCCACCCACAGTGGCACTACCACAACAGTTCCCAGAGGGGGCCCATGCCTCCCTCCTCTCTCACAGACCTTTCCTTCCTCAGGAATGGCACTGCCCAGGCTTTCGACAGCCCCCCTCAGGGCCCTGCTCATACTTAGTCTCCCCTGCCTCACTGAAGGAGGTGGGGAGGAAGAAAAGCCCCCACCTTCCCCTCTGGGCTTCAGGGGTGTGGCAAGAGCTGAGTTTTCTGCTGTCCCAGGACAGGGTGACCCAATCCAGAGGTCCCTCTGCCCCAGTTTCCCCTGTCTGGCCCTGCTCCCTACTCTGTACCCACCCCCCATTCCTCTCCTTCCCTGCCAAGTTGCAAGGGTCAAGCTCTCGCTGAGCCTGGCTCCACATTCAAAATGGCATGGGAGCTATGGCACCACCAGAAAACAAACAAGAAACCTCCTCTTGCTGCTTCTAGCTGTCTGCAGTCACAGCTTAAGCACCACTGTATGCATTTTCCGAAGTGCTTTTGTGGTTTCTGCACCGGAGGGGGCAGGGTATGAAATATTCTTCCTGTCTGGTGGCGGCGACACAGGCTCTCACCCACAGAATCGATTTACATTCTTCAGTTGCAAAACACTCTGTCCGTTTCTGCAAACCCTACCGCAGAGAGCTCCCCCCCAGGCCCACCGAACAATAGAGGACCAAGCGGGTGGAGGTCATAGGCCAGTCACCCTCGAGGGGAGACGGTGGGTGGCATCTGTGTGTGTGTGTGGGGGATTCTTGGGGCTCTCTGATGGGCTCTCTCTATAATCCTTGGCTGCTTCCCTGTCTGGGCCCTGGCAACTCCTCTTTTGGTTTCTCTAAGCAAGATGTCAGGTTAGGGAAACAGATTCCAGCCTTTAATGAAAATAATGAGTTGTGTCAGAGCAAGGGCGCCAGCACCACGGAGGATGAGTTATGGGGCTGGGGGCGGGGGGAGGGGGAAGACAGCAGGGTGGGCGGATGACTGAGGCTGTGGGAGAGGAGAGAAGACAGGAGAGAAAGGCAAAGCCAGGAAGAAAAGGAGAATGGAGAGGAGGAGAGGATGGGGAAGAGGAAAAGACAGGACAGAGTGGAGAGGGAGCAGGAGGAGGATGGGGAAGGAGAGAGAGAGTAAGGAGAAAAGGAGGGGGGAGAGGGACGAAGGGGAGGAGTGAGAGGGGGAGGGGGAGAGACGGAGAGGCAACACTGTTTCCGTTTGGCCTAGTCTTGGCCTCCTCTGACCTCTCCTTCCAGAGAGCCTACTACGGATCTTTCTCCAGGATCGAATCTTGCTGTTCCTAGGCTACAGAGCTGTCTACTGCGTCTCTGTGCCTTCAGGACGAACGCCTCTCCTTACAGTGACTGGGGGGCCTCAGGAGCTGATTCCTAACCTCTCCTTTCACAGCCTGCCCTATCTTTGCCCTGACTGTGCCCAGCTCCTCCTGCTGAGTGAACCCCACCCCTGCCTGCTTTCAAGATCCAATTAAATACCTCAGGAGTGCAGGGGGAGGTAGTGTAGGGGGAGCAGGACTGAGGCTGACTAGTAAGACCCCTTCCTGATGCTTATAGTTCAGAGGCTGGGAAGGTGGGGACCAAGACTGTCTCAGGTGATTACCAGCAAACTCAAAAAGTCAGCCTTGAGTTTCTGGAGTGCTCAGCCCTGTGCTGTCTAGAGCCCTCAGGGCTGGCTCAGAGCTTCTAAGAAACAGCCTGCTGTCCTTAGGCTCAGACTAGAAACCACTAGGAGAGATGGGGTGGGGTTGGGGGATAGACCGCAGATGAGGGGACAACTTGATAGTTGCCAATCGGAAGTGGCCTTCCAGCGTCCAGGTAAAGTTAGAGGGTAGAGAGAGGCAGGTACAGAAGGACCCAGAAAAGGCAAGGAAGTCAGAGCGCTGGCGAATTCTGGGTCCCATGAGTCCCCGTTCTTCCTGGTTCAGATTAACAGAGTAGTGGGAGAGACCAGAGCCAAACCCACAGAAGCCTGTGGAGGCTGGGCTGGGGGCAGAAGTGTGCGGTGTGTCTGCGAGCTGTAGCAGTGCAGGGCCTCTTCTTGCTGGGGCCGGCACTGAAGAAAGATCTGGGAAATGCAACAGGAGAAAGCCTCCAGTCTTCCTGGCAACAAGAACTGTGGCAAGGGCCATGCATGCTTCTTGAAATACCACAGTTTCATGTAACATGTAAGTGGCTTCTCCCAGCTCACATGTCTCCACAGGCCTGTCTTGCCTCTCTTCTTGGGGGCTACCCCTCTGCTCTGTTCCGTGGCAACCTTGGTGGGCCTCTGGCTGCTTTTCTACTACATTGAGCTCACTGCTACTCCGGAGGCTTTGTATTGCAGTTTCCTCTTCTGAGAATTATCCTCCTTTATTCTGTGATGGCGTCAGGCAAGCCTCAGTTTCCAGAAAGTAGCCGGGGCATATGAAAGCGTGTACCACGCTTCTCAGCTAGAGCGGGGTCCAAAAAGGTCTTAAACAAGGGTTTTTCTGACAGGGGTAAGATTATTCACTTCAGAATTCTGTGCTTGGTTGAAGGGTCTAGTCTATACGTTCATTAAGGCGAAGTTAAAACTCCCAGGGGGATACTATGCAGCTGTGAAAAAGGAAGGGTGTATTGTGATGACCCTAAACAAGGAACACGCTCTTGGCTGTACAGTGAGCAAACACAAGCACAGGCTCCTATTTTGACAAAAACTGAAGAAATATATGTATGTGTCTGGGTTTGTTAGCACACGACTGTAAGAGTTTATAAACTGGTGCCAGTGTCTGCCTCTAAGGAGGACCGGCTGTCCAGAGCTGGAGAGAAAGAAGACTTCCCCCATGTGCCCTCTGAACACCCTGGCTCTCCAACAGGGGAGCTATATTCGCCATTCAAAACCCAAGGCTGCAGTATTTTTAGAATTTCGACCGTATCTCTAAATGGGTCGAGGTTGCGTACACAAAGAGCAGCAGGCCGATGGCGTGTAAAAAAGTCTTCTGTATCCATCACCAAGTCACTCCCAGAGGCTGGCACAGACCAGAGGACACAGACACCTTCATACACAGACTCTATCAACAACCTGTCTTGTGGCCTCCTCTCCCGTGGCCTGGCATTTGTGCACACAGGTTGGACCTGGCATTTCAGATGCGCCAAGCTGAGAGGTGTTTTCTCGTTTCTTTCTACACCGATCAATATTCCAGGAGCTGCAGAAAATAGAATGTTCCAGGCTTCTTCTGTTCCTGAAGGGCCCTGCCCCTGCTTTCCTCAGGGAGGAAAGAGGCCGGGTTCTCAGGAGGCACGGCAGTCACATGCCCACATTTAGCCTCCCCCGGGGGACATCGATAAATTTGCCAAGGGCACAGGGCTACGGGGCCTGCCTCTGGGAACGCGCTCTGACTGGGCGTGGGGAAAAGGTGCCGCCCCACCCCCAGCACTCAGCCAGGGGCTCCATCCAGTCCGGTCCTGAGTCCGAAGCCTAGGTGTTTTACTTTCTGTGTCAAAGTGAGAGAGATATGACCTGACTGGCTGTGGGCTGACCTGAACCAAGCTGAAAATCTCCTGCTAGCCAGGGGGAAGGCAGAGATGTCAGAATGGCTTGCTGCTAAGGAATGTTTCGCCCACGTGACAGCATCACCGAGGCCTTCTGTCTTCACGGGCACCTGCCTGAACCTGAACTAACCTTCGACATCCTCAACCCATCAGGGGAAGTGGTGGTGGCTGCCGGCTGGCTTCCTAATGTCCAGACTTTCTGCATGGGGAGGGGACTCCCCTGGGGTCCCTGAGCTGAGGCATGGCCAACACAGGGCCCCTGGAGTAGAAGCTAGTCACTACTAGCTACTACAGCCCCGATGACCCTGGTGACCAGAGAATTCTCCTGAGACACCAGCCCAGAGACTCGGAATAGCCAGCACAGCAGCGAGCTGCCAGTTTGGCTTCTGGAAGCATCCAAAAGGCAAGCATCCAAAAACCTCTTAACAGAGAAGCCTGGGTGGTCACAGCCCCCTGCACTGCGGCTGCTTCCCACCCTGGTCCCCGTGGCAGATGTCCTTCCACCTCAGTCGTCCAGAGGGACCTATTGGAACCCACAGCAGATCTCTCTGTTCCCTCCTCAAAACAACCTCCACTTCCACCCTACTCTGGGCAAAAGCCAGAACCTTCCACTCCTCCCAAATGCTGTGCGCCTGGCTTCTCCTGGTCAGATGTCCACCCACAGCTCCCCTTGCGGCTGCTATCCTGACCTCCTCTGGTTCCTGCGACACAACAGGAGCCCTGGAGCCTCGGTGCCTTCCCACTTGTTGGGCTCTCACAACCCTCTGCCTCCAGACGTGGGCCTCTCCTCACTTTCATGACTCTCTGCTGAAGTGTCACCCTCCCGGGACAGCTTTCTCCGACTGCTCTCTTTTGTCCACTGTATTGTCCCTTACCCCCAACGTGTCACATCTACAGGCCCGTTTTATATATTGAACTAGATCTTACGATGTCTCCACAGGTTTTCTTTCCCCTTTAGAATGTACCTTCAGCAAGCCTGGATCCCTCCCTTGCTTTTCAATGCTATGCCCTCTAAAGCCTAGCATCGGTCCAGGGACTTCACCGTTCTGGTGAAGAGCCGGTAGGGAAAGGTTTCCACACTTGCATGGTCAAGCACTCAATGAGCAAATGTGAGGACCTGAGTCCCAAGCCTGGGAACTTGCAACAGACCAGGGTGTGGAGGCTTATGACTGGAATCCCAGCACCAAGCAGGTGGAAACAGAGCTCCCTCAGGGCTCCCTCACGCTGCAGCCTGATTGTATAGGTGAGTTCTGGTTTCACTGAGAGACTGTCTACAATAAGGTGTAGGAGTGATGACTGAGGGTACTTAACACTGACCTCTAGCCTCCACACCTGTGCCCATTGCAATGGTTTGTATATGGTGGGCCCAGGGAGAGGCACTATTTGGCGGCGTGGCCTTGTTGGAGTAAATGTGTCACTGTGAGTGTGGGCTTTAAGACTCTCGTCCTAGCTGCCTGGAAGCCAGTCTTCTCCTAGCAGCCTTCAGATGAAGATGTAGAACTCTCAGCTCCTCCTGCACTGTGCCTGCCTAGATGCTGCCATGCTCCCTCCTTAATGATAATGGACTGAACCTCTGAACCTGTAAGCCAGCCCCAATTAAATGTTGTCCTTTGTAAGAGTTGCCTTGGTCATGGTGTCTGTTCACAGCAGTGAAACCCTAACGAAGACATGCATGAATGTACATATGCACACATACACACCTGTATGCACATACAGACTCTGGGCTCAGTGCCTTATAGTTTTGTCCTCCCTTCCCCTCCCCTCCCCTCCCCTCCCGTCCCCTTCCCTCCTGTCCCCTTCTCTTCCTCCCTCCCTGGGTGGGCTCCATGCACCCGTTGTCCATGTGTCCAGGTGACTGTAGGAATGATGTTGCTTAGTTAAAGAACTTCCATGGCTGGAGATAAAGTCCGCCCTCTCCTCAATGCTGTCAGTCAAAGTAAGAGCTGAGGCGACTCCAGGAGAGTTGTGTAGAGTGAGTTTCGCTGGACACAGGCTTTCAGGAAGCAGGAAGAAGGCAAAGGCTTCTGTAAACTGCTAGGGAGGCTTCCCCTCAGACTGGCTTCTCCTTCCAGGAAGGACTCAAACATTTTATCACGTAGAAAATAACTATCCAGGAGAATAACGGTGAAGATTAATGCAGCTGTGACAGGCACCGCCCCGAGCAGAGGGTACTGCGTGCCTTCTTACGCAAACCTCCAACATCTCCAAATAGTATCCCTGCTTGCCAGAGAAGGAAACTGAGGCTCAGAAAGGTGAGGTGATTTCCCTGATGTCCTACAGACTTGAAGAGGGACATTGGCTTAGAAACATCCTCATCCTCTCGATTTGGTTAAAGCCAGAGCCCTGGGGCTGCCATGTCATAATGGTCCTCTCTAAGTAGACATGGCTGACTGAGGCTGGTAAGGTCTTGGGCTCTACATGCTCAGCCTCCTTGGGGACAGGGCGAGGACAATGAGCAGCAGCCAAGGGCAGACAATCTTGAGCTGCATTCCCACCAGGCAAGATGGAGTTAGCTCTAGCCATCTTTGGCCACCGTGGAGTTCCAAGCCATGTCCTGTTCTTGGGCAGTCTTGTGATCTGTCAGTCCTGTGCAGTGCTGTCCTTCCACACCTGATCCCTTCCTTGACATGAACTTGTAGTCATGACAGAGCTTCAGGATGTCACCCCATGGTCTCTGAGGTGACAGTCTCTCTTACCCTTGATTCCAGCTCAGAAACTGAGGCTTAGACAGGTGACTACTATGGGACTCTGCTAACATGAACTGTCTAAGAATAGCACCGTAAAGATACAGGATGGGGGCTGGAGAGATGGCTCAGCGGTTAGAGCACCGACTGCTCTTCCAGAGGTCCTGAGTTCAATTCCCAGTAACCACATGGTGGCTCACAACCATCTGTAAAGAGATCCGATGCCCTCTTCTGGTGTATCTGAAGACAGCTACAGTGTACTTATATATAATAAATGAATAAATCTTAAAAAAAAAAGATACAGGATGGACCAGGTCACCTGTCCAAGGGCAGGGGGACAGGACAGAAGGCATAGGGACATGAAGTTCCCTCAGGAATGTTCTCAAGTTGGATGGTGGTGGCTGCTCAATTCTGTAAACTGACTAAAATTCATTGATGCACAGACTCAAAATGGACCAGTTATGTGCATGTGAATTGTACTTTAGGTGGGTGGGGTGATGCACACCTGTAGTCCCAGCCGCTTGGCCTGGATGATTGCAAGTTCAAGACCCACCTGGGTCCAGAATGAGTTCAAGGCTTTAGTGAGACCCCGTCTCAAAATAAATGGTAAGAAGAGAGAAGGCGTGGAGCTCGGCATTAGAGCATCAGCCTAGCTCACATGAAATGCTGAGTTCAACATCTAATAGGTCCCCCCGTCCCGCCCCCCAAGAACCAGCCGATGGAGGAGGGATGCAGGCAGGGGGCTGGGGCTATGGGTGCCTCACTGGGACATGTTAGGCTGACGGGTGTGTGCCGGCTGGAAATAGAGCTGTGACATGCAAGGCATACAAGCAGGAGGAACAGGGTGGTGGCAACCGCCGGCGAGGTGCGGATGCCGCCCCCAGCACCCTGCAAAAGTGGCTCCTATCGAAGGTGGCATGTGCTTGTCTAGAGCCCTGTGAGGAAGTGTTGGGGGACAGCTCCTGTGGATTTCCCAAAGTCTGGTGTGTACCGAACCTCCTCTGGGGTGTCTGGTTATCTATCAAGCAGACAGAGCTAGCATGTCCTCTGGGACCATAGACATGGTATCGTTTCTGCAGTTAGCATGAAGGCAGTGTCTACCAGGGCAAAGGCTGGCCAGGCTTGCTGGGCACACCATGAGAGGACGTTTCTTGGCTTGGGGATCCACAGCTGTGTGTGCTGTGCCCATAGGGACCGCTTTGTGTGGAATGCAGGGACAGAGAAAAGCAATGTGAAGATGTTGTACCTCCTGGCCTATGAGCTGTGACTCCTTTCTTACCCAGGAGGCTCCAGGCCTCAGCAGCTGGGGGCAAGCCAAGTTCTCAAGGTCTTTGTCAGTATACACCACCTCAGGCTCAACTTAGAGATGAAAGCTCAGACAGAGGCCCAGAGACCTCAAGCTTCTTATGCAAGGTCACACAGCTGGGGGAAACTCAGTTGGTAACGTGTTTGCGGAGCTCAGATTCCCCAGAACCCATATGGGAAACTGAGGGTGGTGGTGGCACACATCTATAAATCCAGCACCAGGGAAGCAGAGAAAGGCAGATCATCAGGGCTCTCTGTCCTGCTAGTTTACTCCAATATATGAGCTCCAGGTTCAGTGAAAGATGCTGTATCAAAATATAAGGTGAAGGAGTTGGCAAGATGGCTATGTGGGTAAAGATGCTTGGTGCCTGGCCTGGTGACTTGAGTTCAGTCATCAGGTTTGCCTGATGGGGTCTGGCAACTTAACCTTCGACCTCCACTCTCATGTCATGACACGTGTGCTCCCTCACAATAAATAAATATGAAATACGAAATGAAACATCTGTTAAAAATAAGGTGAAGAGTGACCGAGAAAGACACTTGACAGTCATGTCTGGTCTCCACACAAACATGTATATATATGTACATGTGCTTGTCCACCTGTGTGTGCACACGCACACACACATACATACATACAATCACAGAAAAACAGTGGCAGGTCTGGGACCAAGCTCCAGGCAGGCTGGGAGAGGCAAGAACTCCAAGCAGGGATGGGAGCAGCTAAGAACAGCAGGATCTGAAGACCCCAGTGGTACCCAGAAGGCCGTCATACCTCAGCGTCCCTACGCCTGCCCCCTCCATAGGCCGCCTGTCCCCACATCCGGCTGCTGGGTTTGAGCAGCCAATTTGGGATGACCGTGATATATTTAACGGTGAGTCACGCTCTCCCCCGGCAATCAGCAGTGGCTGGGGAGGATGCAGGAGCATCTCTGGGAATCCGTGCCCGAGGGTCGCCATGGCAACCCCACCCGAGTTGCTTGCCAGCAGCTGGGATGCCAGTACCCAACAAAGGCAGAAATAGTCTCAGAGGCTGAGTGCGGCCAAGGATGGGAGCATCCGCTGCGGCGTTCTATGGGGTCACAGGGGCTGACTGAGAGTGGTGGGGTTGGGTGGACACCCCATCCAGACCAGGGCTTTTGATGGTGGCTTGGAACCCTTGGCTTGCTGGGATAGACACATTGCTGTGAGCAATCGTGAGTGAGAGACATCACTTCTGCCCTTGGCACCCAGAGTGTCTGCACTCTCACTACCTCCTGATTCTCACAGAGGTCCCCCCTCCACGTGTGGGGAGCACCAAACAACCCTCACTGACTGACAGCCACCCACAGAGTCACCTTCTAGAACCTAGGACACATCGGGCACACCCACACACCCCGTCACATACGAATGTTCCTGTGAAAGCAGGAAAGTTTGAAATTTTTCATTCATCTGTCTGTCCATCCATCCATCCATCCATCCATCCATCCATCCACCTACCCACCCACCCATCCACCATCCAAACAACTGATCTACCATTCACCCATCCGTCCACCATCCATCCATCCATCCATCCATCTATCCATCCATCCCTCCACCATCTATCTGTCCATCTGTCCATCCATTCATTAATCTTTACTAAATTTGAATCAAGTCCCACAGCCCCTGGCCAGAAACGGACTCTCCACTCCTCTACTCTCATCTCCTTCCACTCTGAGCTAAAACCTGATGGCCTAATTGCTGCTCCTCAGACAGACAGGTCTGCCTCGGGGCTGTTACGTAGCCTCATCTATTGGAAAGCTCTCCCCTCAGATAGCCATGACCTGACTCCCTCACTCTCTTCATGTCCCTATTCCAGTGCTACCTTCTAGAGACGTGCAATCAAGACCACATAGAAAAGCAGCCGCCAATCTAGCTAAGGGATATAACCAGTATGTAGTATTTATGCATGTATGTATATATGTATGTATGTAATATGCAGTATGCATGTAGTATGTGGTGTGTATGTAGCATGTAGTATGTGTGTATGCATGTATGTGTGTGCATGCATGTATGTATTGTTTATATATTTATATAAGGAGTGCCTTAGTTTTCCCATCTGTAGCAAGGAGAGGGAGAGAAGTTGAAAATGGTGGCCTGGAATTTGAGTCTATTCCCACAGGTATACTTTGCTTGCTCTAAACCCTGATTCAAAACAAAACAAAACAAAACAAAAACAAAACAAAAATGTACTAGCCTTTAACATTCACATTTTTAAGAAATTGCATTTTAAACTCTTAATTTTTCTACTTCATATTTTGAAGGCGTGAGCTACGTAGGCTTCCTGCTTGTGCGCCAAAGGCCCCGTGTGATCTTCCTCCTTCATTCATGGGGCTATATCCAGTCTCCAGGAGACTTTGCACCCGGTCTCAGGTCTGAAGGGGATGGAGGGCCATGGCTACAGAGGATGGGGAATGTGGTGGCTTAGGGTTGAGGGATGGGGGTTAGACCTTGCCCACTTCACCTGTACAGCCTGTTTCTTCTGGTGGTTTCTAATCCCTAATCTTGCAAACTGAGCAGTCATTTGAATAGCAAAGCATGCTGGGAACCTGGGCAGGACACAGCAGTCACAAGCTAAGAGAGAAGGCTGGTGAGTTTTCTGGCCTCTGGGGATAGTGTGTCACTAGGCTTGGCTCACCAGGGAGGAAGGGAGGGCTCTGTGCTGAGGCAGGAAGGACTCCAGGCCAAGCTTGGAGTTTACATTTCTGAATCTCAGAAGAGACAACTGGCCCTGATGACAGGCTCCACCCCGGGGAATATCTCCACCCTTCCCCAAGACCTCCCCTCCTAAGACATTGGCTTCAAGTAGGCATCAGCTTGGTGCAGCTCCAGCTACGGGCACTGTATGGACACCTGCTGCTTCCGGCTCCTTCGCCCTCTGCACCCTTTGAGGTTGGAGCCTCCCTCCCTGGTCTCCAGGAAACAGCTCCAGATGAGGGTGTGGACCACACCTGCCTGGTCAGAACCTTCATGAAATCAGTTCAGGGATGTGTGACACCTCCAGGTCCATGTGTGTCAGGCAGGATTGTGACAGAGTCACTGGCATCCACTGGGGTTGTTAGATGGTTAGGAGCTGGCCTGGGGCTGCAGAAAGTCATCCTGGCTGGACAGCAAAACCAACGCAAAAGACACAAGGGCCAAAGGTCGGGGAAATGGAAATACTGCAGTGTAATCAAAAGCCTGGATTCAGTCATGCTCGCCCCATTAACTATAGGGCTTTTAGTTCTCTGAGGCAGCCATTCACACCTAGCCCCCTTTCCTTCAGTCAGCTAGAGCGATTTAATAGTCAAAGCTGGGCTTTTTTGCTGGGTGACAGTGGTCCAGGGGTGGCACACGGGACACATTCTGGGATTGCTACCGACGCTGGAATAGAAAGGTGTTGGCTGTGTCACAAGACACTAGGACACACGGGGCTTGAGTCGATTTACCAGGTCACAACTTTACTCACAGGTAACCTCCAGAAGGCTCTGGAGGAAGGAAGGGGATGTAGCCAGAATTGGAAGTTGTGTGAAGTCTGGCTCAGCGTTCTCTCAGGGTCACCCTCCCCCAGGCTGGGGTGCATATGGTAGTGCATGGAGTGGGTAGTGTTTCCTTCCAGCACTCTCAGCTCCCAGAGCCCCACCCTAGCTGGTTCATAATAACAGTGTTTGCAGTAGACACGTCCAAGGTCCCCTGCCGGGAATCATTCAGCTACCCTCCCGGGGAGAAAACAGAAAGCCGTGGGTTTGGTGCACTATTTTGGGTTCTGCCCACGTCTTTGTTCTTTGAGAGTACACTCCCAGGGTGCCCTTGCTCAGCTGTGGCCCGACCCAGGTGAGGAGCACCAGGCCTGGCTTCACTGTAGAGACTGAGTAGCAGACGTCGGATGACGACTGACTGCCACGAGCCCCGTGCGGGTAAGGATGTCACCAGAAGGTGCCAGAACAGGTGGTGGTGGTGACTGACTAAGCAGGTATCTTATCCCAGGTCACATGCCCACCCATCCCCACAGCTGCCTGATCCATCTGCTCCGGAAGCACCGCCCCCACATCCCAGGATGCCACACGGAAGGAAGGGGGTGGCTTGCACCGTGTCTGACCCCTGTGCCCCTTCAGGCAGTAGGCTGAAAGGAAGGAGGATTCTCCTGATCCTCTGTGGGTGCAGTTCAGATTTACAGGTGGTACAGCTGAGGCAGGAGGAGAAAGCCGGTTTGCCCAGGATGGCAGAACAGTGGCCACAGCTATGGACTGGAAAGACCAGAACAGGAGTCAAACCTCATAGGTATTTCCTTGTCTGCACTGCCACCCACCGTAATGTCACATCCTGGCAAATCAACACGGTTGTGGTAAGCACGTTTGAGACAGATGAATAACATCTCTACCACTGTGTTTGGATTTCGTCTCCACGGAAACATAGATTCAGAGAGGTTTAGTTGCCTGCCCGAGAACACACTGCCCAGAGAAGACAGAAGCAGAATTTGACTCCGTGCTCAAAGTTTGGGGAATTTCTTAGAACCTTAAGAAGAGACTCTGAAAATGCCTACCTGGGAGGCTGGAGACTTGATTCACAAGGATCACTCAGAACTGAGTCATACTGAGGGCTGAGGAGATCAAAACTACCAGGTATGCAAAATATCAAATATAAGATATTTCCATACAGCCCAGTGATCCACTCCTAAGTATATATGCAGGAGAGTGGAGACACTGAGAGAAGCACCAGTCAATCAGTAGATCCATCCACCCACCTACCCATCCGGTCATCTGTCCATCCACCTACCCATCCGGTCATCTGTCCATCCACCTACCCATCCGGTCATCTGTCCATCCACCTATCCGGTCATCTGTCCACCATCTATCTACCTATCTTTCTCTTCATGCACCCATCCATCCACCCATCCACCCATCCATCCATCCACCTATCCATTCATCTACTTATCCATTCAACCACTAAACTATTCACACATCCATCTATCCATGTATCATATCCATCTATCTACCATCCATTCATCTACCCATCTATTTACCCATCCATCCATTCACTCTCTCGTTCACCATCCATCCATCTATCCATCCATCCACTCTCTCATTCACCATCTACCCATCCATCCACCCGTCTATCTATCTATCCATCCATCTGTCCATCTACCCACTTATGCATTCATCCACCCACCCAATTATCAACCCACCCCTACACCAGTCAACCCACCCATCCATCTAACCATCATCCATCCATCCATCCATGCACCCATCTATTTATCTACCCACCTATGCATTCATCCATCCATTCAGCAGCTATCGACCTACCCTACACACATCCCTCCACCAGTCAATCCACCCATCCATCTACCCATCATCCATCCATTCATCCAACCAACCATCTGTTGACTCATCCGCCACCCATCTAACTACCTATCAATCTATCGTGCACCCGTCTATCCATCATCCATCTGCTGTTCGTCATCATCCAATCATACATTCATTCATTCTTCTGTCCACTCATTCATGTGTCTCTCATTTATTTGATCCACATATTAAACAACAATCCTTACTGAAAGCCTGCTCTGCGTCAGAGTTTATTGCCACTGGGAAGAGAGGACAAAGAAGGTCTTTGTTACCGTGAACTCACAGTCTAGTGGGAAACAGTCCTTAGTACACATAAGTGTATCTGTAAACGGAGACAGATGCCACTGAAGAAAAGTCTAGAATAACATGAGGACCAAATGTCCATCTCGAATGTGGGGAGGGCTCTCTGAGGAAGGTGGCGTTAAGATGAGATCAGAAGTGTGATTTATGATCTATTAGTCAGGAGAGTTTGGCTTATAAATTAGAAGACAGTGAGTAAAACTCTACAGGGGACTTACTATCCCACACAACAGAGCTCTGTCTCAGAGTTCTCTGCCCAGGCTCTGGTCCAGGCTGGCTTACCTCATGGATCCAGCATGGCTGCCGGTGCCATCATGGGAAGATATGCCTTGTTCAAAGGAAGGAAATGAAGAACCTCTTCCTCCCTCCCCAGAATCCTTCAGCAGCCCTGACTGTGGCACCACAGGGTCACACACAGATCACCTCTGGCTACCACAAATCCTCCAGCAGCTCTCACTCAGGGTGAATATGTCCTTCAGGCACATTTGAAGGGATTGTTTTTTAAGGTTTATTATATTTATATGAGTACACTAGCTGTCTTCAGACACACCAGAAGAGGGCATCAGCTCTCATTACAGATGGCTGTGAGCCACCATGTGGTTGCTGGGAATTGAACTCAGGACCTCAGGAAGAGCAGCTAGTGCTCTTAACCACTGAGCCATCTCTCTAGCCCGAAGGGATTGTTTTAATATCCCACCCACAAACACTGTGTGTGTGTGTGTGTGTGTGTGTGTGTGTGTGTGTTGGCATGTGGTGGGAGGAGTCAAGCTGGGGTAACACATCCTTTAACACACAGAGCTATTCTCTGAAAAGAATGTCCAATCACAGATGACAGCAAGGTTGAACTGCTGTACACTAGTCATAGTTAGATACTGGGTATGTGGTGCCAGCCTTAGGGGCAGCCCTAGCTTCATCCTCCAGGCCATGAAGCATGAGTGGTGACTAAGCAGATGTGGACAAGCCTACCACCTTTTCTGTCTCTCTTCTGTTGCAATAAGCAACCACAGAGGCAGGGACCTTCCCAGCTATTCTTCTATTCCCACCTCCATCCAGTGTTAGTCACCAAAGTCACGCTGTTGTCAAAAGGACCAAGTGGGGACCCACTCTTGATAATGAGGTGCCGACTTCGAATCTTCAGTAAATTACACAGAGAATGCTGGGGACAGAAGTGCTGGGATGGACTTAAGAAAATGAGAGTCACTGGGTGTGGTGGCTCACACCTTTAATTCCAGCGCTAGTGGGCAGAGGCAGGTGGACCTGTGAGTTTGAGGCCAGCCTGGTCTACAGAGCAAGTTCCAGGACAGACAGTTATGAGAAAGATCCTATCAAAGAGATGGGGAAGCTGAGGCACAGAGGAGAGCCCAGTTCAGTGTCAACCAACAAGCAAAGGCAGGTACATTTGATCCAAGTGCCCCTCTCCTAATCTATGGCCAGGATCTGCTGGTGTGTGTGTGTGTGTGTGTGTGTGTGTGTGTGTGTTTAATGTATATGAGTATCCTGTAGCTGTCTTCATAGAGCTGGGAATTGAACTCAAGATCTCTGGAGGAACAGTCAGTCTCTTAACCACTGAGCCATCTCTGTTTTTTGGCTGACTTGTTTGTTTGTTTGTTTGTTTGTTTGTTGAGCCATGACCCCCTCAGTGATCTGGGGTTCACCAATTAGGCTGGCTGTCCAGCAAACCTCAGGGACCCTCCTGTCTCTGCTCCCCAGCTTTGGGATTACAGGGCTGTCCCCACAGCACAGAGCTTTCCACTGGGTTCTGGGGATCAAGTTCAGATCCTGTACTTGCAAGGCAATCTCTTCTTGTTTTTGTCTTGTTTTCCCTTCTGACAGTATCTCACTCTGTAGCCCGGGCTGGTGAGAACCTACTGAGGAGACCAGGATGGCTGAAAGTACTGTCCTCTAGTTAGAGCCTGTAGCTCGGGTCTCTAGGCGTGTGCCACCATGCCTGTTCTGATGGCAGATCCTGAGTGATCACGGCGTCCCAGGATGCAATGGGACAGATCCCAGTTCTGACCTAGAGTCTTTTTGCGAATGGGGTTACTTCCTACCTCCCCTCCCTTCCCCAGCCATCTTCTCAATCACTCACTGCAGGGCCGGGATGCAGCAGGGTGAGCATCCTGTGAGTGACATACCCTGATTAGATTACAGAATAATAATGACTGGACGGGCCAGTTCCACGTGCCAACCCATAGCCGCACTCTGGCCACATGGCCCTTATAGAACAATTCTCGTCTGGGTTCTTTGCCAGCAGTGGTGTGCTATAACCGCACTGTTCATCTCCCCGAGGCAGGTAGAGGTTGGCAGCCCTGAATCCATTTTTCTGCATGTCGGTAACTGGCTGGAGTCAGACAGAAGCCAGACCCAAGCACCTGATAACCCCTAGCTACATCTTTCACATCCAGCTCCGTCTGGTCCCAGGAGGCATTGTTAGGTTACAGTCTTGCCCCTCAGCTGGTGAGAATGGCGTGGGTGGGTGAGGCCACTCCAGGACCCCACGCAGGTCTCCAGGGAGGAAGGAAGCACTTCGGTTGCTGTGGCAACCGGATGCTGTTTATACAGCATCTTCTCCTTGAAGCCCATTCCTCAGATAGGCAATGAGCGTCTCTGGCAGCCCAAGCCCAGAGGGCATGAAGGAGGAATCTGGGCCCCCGAAAGCAGACACCCCACACAGCTCCGTTTGTTCAGCAGACCCAGGACTGGGGTGATGGGATGGCTGGCTTAGATTCCACCTTACGTAAAAACACTAGAACATTTTTGACTGGAGATGGAGGAAGGCGTGGGTGTCTGAGATGGGGCTCTGTTTTTGGGGCACGTACACATTCCTGCCACCTCCCTTCCCTCCTCTGCTCCAGACAGACCCTAGGGCACCCCAGTAGTTGCAGGTTTCCAGCTTGCCGGACGCCCTGGACCCCTTCAGCTCCCTCAGGGAGTGGGGGAAGCTTTCAGACAGCTGTCAGAATGGGATCTGAGTCCAAGAGGAAAGGCAGGTGCAATGCCTCGCTTTGAAGTGGAAGAGCTGAAGCAGAGGCAGCCACCACCACCAGCCTCATTGAGAAAGGAGACCTAAGGAAAGAATGCTAATTAACACCCAGGTCCCCCTTGGAGCGCCATCCATGAATATTAATGACCCTAATCATCCAGCATTAGAACTAATGCCTTGTAAATTAAGGGCATTTTCTTGGGAGTAAATAGTCACATTAGTGGCAGGAAAAGGTGACAGCAGGTGACAGCTCCCCGCAATGGCAGGCTTGAGTGGAGCCGGCCCAGGATAGAATCCCAGCCAGGGCAGGTCCAAGGTGAGGCGTAGCCAGCGGATGCAGGAGTGGGGAGGGTGGGGTGCTTGGCTATTGTCAGAACAGATGTAATAACATTTGAGGCCACAGCAGGGACAGAGTTGGGGGGCAGCAACAATGAGCTCAGGCACTGGGGCTCAACCTGTGCGCTTCTGCAGCTAAGGCTAACCTTAAGCTTACTCTGTAGTCCAGGCTGGCCTTGAACTTGTGGCAATCCTCCTTGCCTCAGCCTCCCAAGAGCTGTGAATTCACACATGTGCCACCATGCCTATTGTCATGATTTTATCTTTTCTGTGTTTATGTGTTGTGTGTGTTCACGTGTGAGAGTGTGTGTATTTGTCCTCAGTGTCCAACTGAGTTTCCAGAGATTCTCCTCTCCCCCTCCTCCACACTGGAATGCTGAGATCATGCTACTGAGTCTGGCTTTGAGTTAGTTCTGCAGATTTGAACTCGGGTCCTCGAGTTTGCACAAGTGCTCTACCCACTGAGCCATCTCCCCAGTCCCAGGTTTGTTTCTTCATTTGCTTGTTTGCCTGTGATAAGGTCTCTCACTATGTAGTACAGGATGGCCTCAGATCTCTATCCTCCTGCCTCAGCCTCCTCGGGTGTGGGCTTGCACCAGCATGCCTAGCTCCTCCCATTGTCTTGATGGAACCTGCCTCCCCCTCCTCCCTTCCTTTTCCCCTGCCTCCTCCAAGGCAGACTTCAGCCCAGTGCACACAGAGCCCCAGGACTCACACGACTTCCCGAGAATTTTTTTATTTTTATTTATGTGCATTGGTGTTTTGCCTGCTTGTACGTCTCTGTGAGGGAGTCCGATACTGAAGTTACAGACAGTTGTGAGCTGCCATGTGGACACTGGAAACTGAAATTGGGCCAGTGCTCTTAACCACTGAGCCATCTCTCCAGCCGACTTCCTAGTTTTAAAATGGTGTCATCGGTTACATGGTTTGACCCTGACACCTAAGCAGCCTCAGGCAGCAGGACATCATTTTTAGGAAGGGAGACCAGAGTTCAGAGAGCGTACCCATTCACCTACTGCCAACACCCTCTTCCATCTTCCCCTTCCCTTTTCGCCCATGAGATCCTAAGCAATTAGCTTTGCCTACCATTCACAGCAAAGGAGCTTCATCTCTCATAACATGTGCTGACCAGGGGACACACACGGAGGACTTGCAAATAACCTCAGGGACCCAAAGCAGGCAGCTCACACCCTTCCCTTCCAGGAGGCTCCAGGATTCTGGGCCCTGGGCGGATGATGGCCTTGCACCCCCGTCTAAATGAACTGCCTGGCCCCAGACCCCTTAGCCCTGGCTCTACTTCATGGCGCTCTAGAACTGGCTGGATTAAACCAGACAGATCAAGACAGTGTTTCTGAATTCCCTCTGAACAGCTCTCCCAGGGCTGACTGATGGGACCACCTGCTCCTTGTTAGCCAGGGCAGGCAGGATTGACAGAACTGACTGCCCATAAGAAGGCAGGTCCTTGATCCAGTCAAGGACTTCAAGGTGATGTCAGAGACTCAAACAAATTGTGGGGCTTCCCTAGAGTGGGTCCTGTGTCAGCTCAAGGTGAAAGTGAGCGCGCCCCTCCCTTACCCTCCCCGTTCTCTCCCTCTCTCCCTCCAATTTCAGCCAAAAAGAATGACTCCTACCTCCAATTTATGCTGGGCATAACACTGCACCCCCATTTTCAAAAAGCAGACCAAAGGTAAAAATAAAATAAACAAGACAATAAATTTAGCAGGCACTCATGGGGTGCTGACGTCAGCACCGTGTGTGTCTTAGTCCTCTTTAACACTCACTGCCACCTTCTGAGGTGAACCCTAACATTATCTTCATGGGGATGACGGGGAACGGGGAACTGAGGCCTGGAGGAACATCATTTGCCCCTGATCAACGATGAGGGAGTAGGCAGAACTGGGATTCTGTGGGGCTGGAGTGGGGCCAGAACAGAGAAAGATGTTGGGTGTGTCAGGCCACCTGAGTAGCTCCGGATTCCAGGCAGGAGTCCTTGGATCAACACGACCTGTGTCTCTTGGGACAGGAATATGACTTGACTGTGAGCATTCCCACTCCAGGACCTTTGACCTCCACCCTGGGCATTCCCACCCCAGGGCCTTTGACCCCCACCCTGGGCATTCCCACTCCAGGGCTTTTGCTTTTGCTTCTACTCAAATGGGAAGTTTAAACTTTTCTATTATATTTATTTATTGGGGCAGGGGGCACGTGGGTGAAGGGCAGAGGACACCTTGCAAGAGTCAGTTTTCTCTTTCAGCACGTGGGTTCTATGATCGGGCTTACAGGAAGGATCCTTTACCTGCTGGGCCTTCTTGTCATCCTGCCCTGTTTTTATTTTTATTATCTTGCTTTAAATTCAAAGAGCAAGGTATTCAGGGAGGGGTGTGGTCTGCCTCCCTGTGGGAGGCCTCGGACAACCCTGTCTACCAATGTCCACCCAGCTCAAGAACAGAGAACGAACCAACCGGGACTGTCGCAGACTCACACCCTCTGCTGTGACTCCAAACCCCTCTTCTTCCTGAGGCTCTAGGGAGCCTTGGGCTGTGGCCACTGTCAACACCGCAGAGGTTGCTTTTAACAGGACAGGACTCTGCCTAGTCACTTCGAGGTTCAGATGTGGGCATCAGGGTGAACACGGGCGCTGTGGCCAGTCAGCAACTCCGACATCCATCTCTCCCCTTTTCTCGTGTGCATAAAGGGGGTACCGGCTGAAGTGCAGTTGGAAGAGGAGCAGAGAGCAAACCTCTGCCAAGCTGGCAGGGGGGCCAGATATCCTCCCAGGTTCTAAAGCCTGGGCCACAAAAGCCAGCAGCAGCTGTGGGGCAACCACTGGGCTTGGCTGAGGGTGGTGTGGTGTAGACGCCTCTAGTGCTTTTCACACGGATCATGAGTGAGTAGCAAGGGTCTTATCCAGGGCCTTCAGCAGCCTCAGAAGCCTCAGCTGCACTGGGCCTGAGTGGGTCTTCCAGTCAGCACAGAGTTCTCCGCACTCTTGCAGGACGTGGTCGCAATTAGCCAGCAGGGACATACGCAAATCAAAACCGCAGTGAACAGCGCTGGGCACGGTGGTGTGTGCCTTTAATCCCAGCACTCGGGAGACAGAGGCAGGCAGGTAGGTCTCTGTGAGTCTGAGGCCAACCTGGTCTACAGAGTGAGTTCTGGGACAGCCAGCGCTAAACTACATTGTGAAATCCTGTCTCAAAACAAACAAACCAGCAAACAACCACAGCTTCCAAAGGAGGCAAACGACCAGCAGTTTTACCAAGCTGTGACGTCCGTGAACCACGACCACGACCAGCATGGTCCTAGAACGGTAAGGGGCACACACACACATACTTTGGGGGCAACCAACAGCTCTCTAATTAAACTAAAGACCTACTCAACAAGAAGGAAGTCATGCCTGGTACTGGGAACCCAGGCAACTCCTCAGGACTAGGATGTTATGGATCTGAGATGAGAACCTACCACCACCAATTGATCAGACCGACACAATCACAAACTACACCCCAGAATTCATCCTTGTGCACAGAGGTAAGCGCAGTCCTCACCCCTCATCAGAAACAAAACAAAAACAGCAAACAAACAAACAAAAACCCTTCTCTTTGCAATAGACGGAGAACATTAATTACAGAAAACCACAACCAATCACGAGGAAGGGAACAGAGGCCGGATGGTTCCCAATCCCCATTGAGACTTCTACAACACAGCTCCCACATCTAAGGCTCAGGGATCATAGCAGATGAGGGGGCGGAGAGATTGTAAAAGCCAGGGGAACAGGAAGTTTGCTGCGAGATCGTATCTCCCAGAAATGTCAGAGAAGGTAAACTCGTAAGTCTCATCCACACAGTTCCCTAACCTGACCCGAGCGTGAATGGATACCAACGGATGGGCTAACACGGACGCCAAACAAACCTTTTCCTCTTCAAGTTGCTTTTGGTCGGTTTCACACAGCAGCAGAGACAACTGAGGACAAGGGGTGACTGCTGAAGCAGACTCAGGCAGGAAACAGGATGGCTGCTTTAGAGGGTGGGCAGAGGCCCTGACTCTCTCTGTAGAGGTGACACTTGGAGTGGGACACCTGAATGAAAAGAGGGAGCTACATCTGCCCGGGAACACAGGGTGGATGGAGGGATGTGGGGGGGGGTACAAAAGGCCCTACGGTGGCAGTGATGAGCAGCTGGGATGAAACATGATAATCCAGATAGCATGTGACTGTGACGGGAGCTGAGGCAGGGGAATAATGAGGTAGGTAGACCCTGCTAAGAGCAGTGGCTTTATTCTGAGTGAAGTAGGAGACACAGGAGGGTTTTGGCTCTGATTTGCTATGGCTTGGAGGTGGAGTTGGGCAGAGAGAAGCCAGAGACCACAGAGGAGCCTCCTGAAGTAGACCAGGGGAGAAACACTGGGGCTCGGAGCAGATGGGGCATTGCGGAATGAGACGCAGTCATTTGCTCCCATTCTCAACCGGACTCCCACAGCTCTGAAGAAGACAGGGATTTTCTCCTCCCTTAACTTGAAGGAGATATCAGTTGAGGCTCCCCAGACAGCAAATGCGAACCCCTCAACCTACAGGTCGATCCTGAATCCGCAGCCCCTCCTCGGAACTCTAAAGGCGTCCACAGATCCGCACACCCATGATGGCTGCTGCTCCTGACTCTGGTGTCCAGTGTCTTGGCCATAGTTGAGCAGTGCCCAGTCTCTACCTACTCATGGCAGCGTCCTGGTGTTCTCTTCCTCTAGATGCAAGTTACACAGGGGACCACTCATGAAAGCACCATCAGAATTAAAGAAAGAACTGAGGCAGAGACACCCAGATCTTAGCACAGCACAGTCATGGTGCCCAGGGGTACGTGGGAGGCCACTCTCTTTCTGGAAAGCACCAGCTCGCCCACCTTCATCCCACAGACATTCTCGTTTTATGAGCCACAGAGAAACCATCTTCCTAACGACATTGGAGCCAGAGAGGATTCTGCAGCTGAGAAGAGGGCCTGCTCCCATTTTCAATCGTTCCCGTGGACGCAGAAACCCCTGGAATGTATAAAGGTCCAGCCCAGGTCATGAGGTACAGGTGTGGCCAGGAACCTTCTGTGTATGTCAGGGCAAGAGGCCCCACGGCAGCTTAAGGAGAGCCGATGTCATTGGGAACCTATTGCATTCTGCACCATCTCTGCAAAGGCTGCATTTTTATATAATTTGTGCTGTTTTTTTTAATTCTTTGGATGCTTTCTTAATGAAACTTATTTATTGCTTATGTGTATAACTGTTTGCCTGCATGCATGTAAATGCACTGAGTGCATTTTGCATCTACATAGGTCAGAAGAAGGCATTGGATTCCTTGGAACTGCAGTTGCAAATGGCTGTGAGTCAACATGTAGGTGCGGGGAACTGAACCCACGACCTTCTCAAGAACAGTCAGTGCTCTTAACCACTGAGCCATCACTCTAGCCCCTGCTATGTTTTGAAAGGGAAACATGGATAAGTTTGAAACAAATATAAAAAGGTGCAGAGTTAGAAGTGGGGGTTCCTTCCTGTTCCCCAACCCAAGCCAGAAACAGCCGCTGTTCCCAGCCAGCAGAACTTTGAAGCACAGGGCTATGAAAGGCAAATTCTTTCTTACTGAATTCTACTTTTATTCAGATGGCAAGAGGCCCAGCTAGAAAACATTCATGCTCCCAGACTCCCTTGCAGCTAGGGTAGTCACATGACTCAGTCCTGTCTGATGAACTACCAGACTCCCTTGCAGCTAGGGCAGTCACATGACTCAGTCCTGTCTGATGAATTATAGGTAGAAGTTTCTCATGGAGAGCATTCCTGCCCACTGCCCCCCAAAATCAAAGTGCTTAGGAAAAGGGTATTCATGATTTTCTTTGCCTCTGTCTCCAAGCCCACCTTTCCTTCCTTTCTTTATGGAACATGGTCTTAATGGCTGGAGGCCACATTCTGGGGACAGAGCAGTAGAAAGGCCTGGAGCTGGGTTTCCTGACCCTTGCAGCTGCCCGTCTTCCTGAGAAATATGTTGTGGCCAAGCACGCATTTGTACTTTCCCCATAGAGACTGCAGGACATCCCTCACTCACCCTTCAGGATCTTATATCGTCAATTAACAACAGGTTATCACATATCAGCACACACTGATACCCCAGCTTTATCTGTGTGTGTGTGTGTGTATGTGTGCGCACACACGCGCGTGCGTGTGTATGTGTACTTGCAGGTAAATGTGCATGTGGAGGTCAGAGGTCAGTGGAAGATGGTCTCCTCTCTCACTCTCTACTTTATTCTTTAAGACAGGGTCTCTCCCTGAGCCTGGAGCTCAGATTCAGCTAGAACAAGTAGCCAGTGAGCCCCAGGGATCTTTCTGTCTCCTTCTTCCTAGTGCTGGGCTACAGCTGCGTGCTACCACACCAGACTTTGCTAGCCCTAACTTTAATGACTGTGTCACTGGCCTGAGCTGATGTCTCATTGAGCCTTTAGCTGGTCCCTCCTGTTACCAGCTTCATGCCATTTCAGACACTACCATAAAGGCTAGCCAGGCATACAATCTCCTGACTCCCTAAGAGTGCACGTGGCCAGAAGAATGGCTGTGTCAAAAGGCAGGTGCCCTTAAACATTCTAAGGTGCTTTCCCTGCCTCTGCAGAGACATGTGACCTGTTTGCATTGCGACAGCTATGTGTAGGTGTCACCACACAGTGTCTCTACCCCTTCAGTAGCAAACGCAGAAGTACTCACTCTGCTGAGGCCCAGGAACTTGGATGCAGGCTGCTCAAGCCACTGAGCAGAGAGCTTGGCGTGGGCTTTTACCTGGGGCTAGGGTGATGTCCAGGCTGGGTCTGCACAGCCTCAGCTGTCCAGCAGACTGGGGTCTGAGACCCTCTGGGAATGGATAAATGTGACTAGAGGGGTTTGGCCCGAGAGAAGTGGATGGGATAGCCTCTGAGGGCTGGGTTTGTTCAGGGCAGATGGAGGGAGGTCCTGCTCCATTTGGTGTGTGTGGGTGGGTGGGGGGCGCTCAGTCTCTTCACAGCCCGTGTCCCAAGGTCTCCTGAGAACATCTTTTTAGACCCCCAAATGGAAACAATCTTTGGAGGAAAATTTCCTCTGTTGCCTTCAGAGTGAGCTGGGGTTCTAGCTTCTTCTCCCTGCTGAGGTCACACTCCCTGGGTGAGGTTAGGCTGGGGGCGGGGGGACAACCTCTGCTTCCTCCACTCCCCAGCGCAGGTTCTAATCACAGCCCTGGTGATCCCACTCCGCACCTCTAAGATCACCAACTCCTACTTTACAGATAAGGAACCAGGGTCAAGAGGTGACAAGCTGGCATTTGACCCCAGGAAGTTTATTACCAGGGTCTGTGCCCTCCCCCAACAACCCCCCTTTTGTCACAAGGACATTCTGGGGGCTGTCCCAGGTGATGTGGGGCATTGGGAGACATCTGTGGTCTCTTAGGTAAGATAACTGAAAACAGACCTTAAGCCGTCTCTGTAGTCAAGATTACACTCCTTGTCTCCCCTGAGAACCACTGCCTTAGCACAGCTTCAGGGGGCGGGATTCTCCTGAGCTCCACTCTGAGGTAACATTAACCAAGGTCATCACAGCAACATCACAGGGGGACCTTTGGGGGCAGTTTGGTCAGAACTTGGAGGTTGGCTGTGTGACCTCAGGCAAATGTCTTAAACCCTCTGAGATGTGGTCTTCTCAGCCACAGTGAGAACAACCCTTACAGAATCGGAAACAAGATGCTTATCAAAGAGGTCACATTCACGGATGAAAGAAAATCACACTGGGAACAGCCCCAGTGTCTAGTGAAGTTAGCTGAAGCAAGGCGTCTCCTCAGCAGGGAAAAAGAATGTGGCTTTTGGCTGACGTTGGCTCTCTGAGGTAGATCAACTTGGGAGTAGTTACATTGTAGCACAGAACAGTATGAACCTTCAACATCTTCTTACTTAGGACCTACTATGAACCAGATGCTATTGTAAACAGTCAGGAGCCAGTGCCAGATGAAACAAATTACAGTCACTATTACCACAGGCTGCTGGGACATAACCAGAACCGATCCAGGCAAATTCTCTACGAAGATGGGCAGGGAGATGCTGGGGGAGGCTAAACTGTGGAGTGGGGTGAAGGAGTGTATCCTTCACAGCTGTGCCCTGAGGTGCTGTTTAACCTGGACTGCTGGGGGTGGGGTCTGTCCTTTGGAAGTGTCAGACTCTAAAAGACTCAAAAATCCTGAGGGAAGGCCAAGAGCCACACAGCTCAGGGGGAGAGCTGCTGGCATGGCCGTTACTGTCTGTTCATTGTTTTCTGAGCAGCTACCCTGCACTGGGTGCTGGGGACACTATGCTGAGCAGGAAACATAGGAGTAGGGTGGCAGAGATGTTGCAGAAGTGGCCACATGGTTATGATGACTGGAATATGCTGGAGAGGAGGCCTGAAGCTCTGGGAACTGGCCAGAGGTCAGACCTTCATCTCCCCTCTGTCCCCATACGAGTTCTGCCCTTTCACAAGGAATGGCCCCTTGACCAAGTACGAACAGTTGACATTCATTGAACACTTAACCACCCGCCAGCCGCACTGCCAGCATTTTACACATATGAACTTTAATTAATCCTTTCTATGACTTTATAGCTGTTATTCTTAGCACGTCGCTTGTCAATGAGAAAGTGGAAACACAGTGAGTTTGGGTAACCTGCTCGAGGTCACACAGCTAGCAAGTGCCAGATCCCAAATTCAAATCTACACCTTCTGAATGAAGGTCCCCTCCACCTTTGGCATTCCTAGTCCCCGGGCTCAGGAGGTGCCTGGTTTTGCTCTGGAGCACAGAAGGTGGAGGGGCACGATGAACAGGAGCCAGGCTAGTACACTCCTGGTTTTCTGTCTGTGCTCCTACAGGGTTGGTGTCCCCACAGACTCTACCTCCTGCCCTGAAAGAGGCACAAGCCAAGCCCCAACCCTGGTCACAACGATTCCCAGGCTCCTGATCCAAGGCCCTGATCCTGGCCACACAGTCACACTCACTGACTGAGTCATGATACCTGTCAGGAATCAGCCCCATACCTTTGGAAGTGTCCCAGCTGCACACAAGTCCCTTGGCCACTGCTCCTTGACAGGGGCAGCCAGATCTGATGGCTTCCTTATTTACAGTCCCCCAAATATGCAGAGACAGGCCAATAGTCTCTCAGCCAGCCAGCCAGCCCCGAGGATAGCTGCCTTACTTTTTCATGTAAACACCAGGAAGGCAGACTCAAGTCACCCATCTGGTTTTTCAGTGGAACCCCACTGCTGACTGGCTTGTGACAAAACAGGTCATTAGGACAGACTGGACAGTCGGTAACCAGACCCTGGAGGATTCAAGGAATCAGACACTTGGTCCAGTATCCACAGAACACCTGGGGAGATCTCAGTACCCCTCAAAAGCCATGGTGGCCCTTAAGACCCCAGAGGGCCTTTCTATAAGAAGAGGAGGAAAGGGGGGAAGAGAGGGAAGGGAGGGCAAGGAGGGGAAGAGGAAGAGAAGAGAGGAGGAAGAGGGAGAGGAGGAAGAAAAGGAGGAAGAGAATTTCAGGTTGGTCAGTTGCTTTCTGTAACTCTGCCCTCTATTAGCTGGGGGATGGTGCCCACACACCTGACCTGACTTTTGTGTCATCACCAGGTATCCCCCCCACAGCAGGCACCTCCTCTTCCTTGGCGGCATCCAGCCTCCTTTCACAGGCCACAGGAAAGAGGAGGGACAGGGAGCCCTGAGGATATGGGTGTGTGTGAATGTGTGTGCCCACGGTACGTGAAATGAGAGGTGGTGGGCAGAGTCCTTGCTCAGCCCCCAGCTCTGCTAAGCCCCCTCCCTGCTTCATGCTATGGGGGTGGAGAGCCCACCCTTCTGGCTGCAGGTGTGGGGGTGTACTGCCCTCCTTTTCTATGGCATGGCATGGGGATGGGCAGCCCCCCTCCCAGCTATGTGGTGTGGGGGTGGGGAGCCCCCTCCCCTGAGTGCTGTGGGGTGGGGAATCACCCTCCCTGCTGTGTGCTGTGGGGGTTGGGAAGCCCTCCCTCCCCGCTGTGTGCTGTGGGGGTTGGGAAGCCCTCCCTCCCCGCTGTGTGCTGTAGGGGTGGGGAGCCCTCCCTCCACTTCCCATTTTGGGAATCAGGCTAAGAACTATGCATGAGACAGAAATAATTCCTTTTTCGAGTCTGGCCAGGGCTGCAGCAGCTCAAACACTGGTTGGCACAAGACCAGTGCTGGGGAGCCTAAGGGGGTAGCGGGATGGGATTGAGCTCTGGGGCCCTGATAGACAAAGGCCTGGCACGTGTGATGTGCCTCCTCACCCAGGGCCAGGAAGATTCCACTCTCTTAGAGTGAGGCTGCCCGGCCAGAAAGGGCTGGAGGTGGGGAGAGGTGGGACAGAGGCAGAGTACAGAGAGCAAGAGAGGAATCTGCTCAAGACAATGTGAATAGACCATGCCCAATAGCCCAGAGGGCTCCTCAGGTCCCTCTAGAGAATGCACCCCTGAGCCAGCCTCAGAGCCTCCTGGGCTAGTCACCTCAGCCCTGGCCACACGTTTGCATCTGATGAGTCCACAGGATAGAAGCCCCTTGTGGGGGGGGAGGGGGGACGGGACTAAATGGTTAAACAGGAGGTGTGCAAAACAATCTAGTCTTTCCTTCTAGCACAAAGCACCGAGGTCCCCTAACCACCTCAAAGGGAGTCTGGTCCCCATTCTCTGGACAAACCATGTGCCTCCTCTCTGAGCTTCAGCTTCCGAAATGAGTGTCTTAACAGGAGCAGTCTGAGAACACATCCTCAGCAGAGTCCCCCTCCCCCATCCCTGTGGCGCTGACTGTTGTGTCTCCTGGACACTGGTCTCACTCCCAGCTCTTCCCTCCTCTGTAGGGGCTCTGCAGGACTCCAAGGAATAAGCACCCAGTCTGCCCCATCACCAGAGCCTGCTCCGAGGTCATGTCCTCATAGGCCGCCGGCTAGGGATGCTGGGACTTAAATCCCCTTTCCCTCTGGCTGACACTGTGTGATGCAAGAAGGTTGCAGCCACTGGGCCTCATGGCAAAACTGACTGGCCAGAGTAGCACAAAACAGAGATACCGGGAGGGGGGACCCTCCCCCACCTCAACCAACACTGCCCCTCCCTGGGGGCGGGGTCGAGGACAGATACCTCAGTGCGTGTGGCTTCTTGCTTCCAGAATGCAAATATACCCACCCGAAACCTCTCAGCAACAGCTTGAGTCCCCGCCCTCACAGAGAGGCCGTTGCTTTTCCTTTTTATGAATAAGGACTGAGGTTCAGCCACGTGAGACAGTCTGTCCCAAAATCACAGGGCCCATAAGAGTCCACACTAAGATTTGAACCTGGTAATGTCCTACACGCTCTACATCTCTGCGAAAATGTGAGAGAAGATTAACGAGAAACCCACCAAATCCCCAGCAACAACCCGCCTGGGGGCGGCTGAAATACTCATAGATAATGGTGGGGGAGAAGCTCAGGAAGAGCTGGGCCTGTGGCAGCGCGCTCCTCCACCTTGGGGTGGCTTTGAACCTGTCTGGGGGCTCCTTCTTCACTTCTTGAGAGCCACCTCTTCCAGTCATTGCCTTTGTGGGTGAGGAGGCACAAGTGAGGAAAAGCTCCGCCTCCTTCTCAACGCTTGGCCAATCAGAACTCTACATTTAGAGAGGGTGCCCCAACCATGATTGGCTCAGTTTGGGCATGTGACCAGAAAATTAGACTGACTTGTAGAAGGGGCCTTAACAAGGCTCAGCGGCCAGATGGAGTTCAGGAACGTACTCGGTTTTCTTGGGCTTCCTTTAAGACCTGTCTTCTGTCTAGAGTGACTAGCTCTGTCTGGTTCAACAGGACCACTCAGATTTTAAGTTCAAAGGTCATAGCCAAGAACCTCTGTAATCCCTGGTTTTCTGGACAGGGATGGTTGGTCGCCCTGGTTCGATGTATGAATATCAGGTCTGGTCCTGGCTTTAGTAAAAGAAGGTTCTTTCTTAAATCAACGTGCAAATTTTTAAAGTGAGTTGGGATCAGGGATTTGGCTCAGTAGTTAGAGTCCCTCCCCTATAAGCCTGGGGACCTGTGTGCTGGGTAGACATGGCTCCTGGCCTGTAGTCGCAATCTCCAAAGGTGGAAGTCAGGATGGGGTCTCCTGAGCAAGCTGGCTAGCAGGACTTGCCACATCCATGGGCTCCGGGCTTGAGGGAGAGACCCCACCTCAGTGAACTACAGTGAAAGAGTATTGACTGATGGCTTCCACATTCCAATCAGGCCTCCACATGAACCCTCACATGTCCACACACATGCAAAACATACACATACACACACACACACACACACACACACACACACACACACACACACGGAATACCTGCACTCTTGGTGAGAGAAAATGGCTCCCCAGTCACCAAACTTGCACTGGACTGATAGGTATCAATGGGAGACACTCAATGCCTGGAAATCTGTGCCCTGTGCCTGGGTCTATGGATAGCACCGAATGTTTTGATCCTGGACCTGATCTCCCTCCCTGAGCCTCTGCCTCCTCCCTGGTTCATAAGGCCAATCAAATATGTCAGAAGCAGGAGGAATCTGTCCATACCCTTACCAGACTAGCTCTTTAAGGTCAGACTACAGAGTTGCCTCAGGCATTACGGGTGCTGGCTGCCCTTCCACAGGCTCTGGGTTCAAGTCCTGGTATCCACACGGTGGCTCACAATCATCTGTATCTCTGGTCCCAGGGGATCCTGTGCCCTCTTCTGGCATTCATGGGTACCAGACATGCATGTGGTGTGCTTACATACATGTAGGCGAATGCTCAGACACATAAAATAATTTTTTTTTTAAAAAGTCATCAATGTGTAACCTCTGGGACAAACCCAGAACCAACGGCAGGGTTGATTTTTCACTGGCTCTTGGGGAAAGGCTGTCATTCCCCACCTTCCAACTGCTGTGTGCGCCCAATGGGGCCCTGTCTGCCCATTAACCACCATTCAGTGGAGACACCCTTTAGAGATGCTAATTGCCTGGTGCCCAGGCCTCCTCAACCCTCCTGGCACAGCCGGTTGGCTGCAGGTCCCCTGCCATTATCTTCCGATACCAGTATTTGAGTTGTCTACAGAGGCCAGAGGCCCTGCCTAGCCCTGCTGGAGCCTCACTGCTGGCCAGGGCCACACAGGGTGCAGTCATTAACCCTCACTAGCAGAGAGCCGGGTGCCAGCAGACATCTGGGCAGTGTCTGCGGCCACACACAGTTGCATCAGCAAGCTCGTCCTGGCCCCTGAGGGTGTATGTGTAAACCATTCCCATATTGACTTAGAGACAGCCTCCAAGACTCACACAGAGGATCTCGGCCTGCACAATGGCCGGGCATGCAGGAGTGGGCCTTTCTTTAGCAGATGCAATGTTACTGTTGGAATGTGGTTTGATACATGCATAATAAAACACCTGTTTATGGGTCCTTTGCAATGCCTCTGTGTGTGTGTGTGTGTGTGTGTGCGCGTGCGCGTGTGTGTGTGTACACTCGTTCACATGTGTGCACCTGTATATGGAAGTCAAATGTCTGCTATTTTATTTGCCTATATTGACTAGCCAGTGAGACCCAGGGCCTTTCCTGGCTCTGCCTCCCCAACACTGAGATGACAGCTGCTTTTTACTTGGATACGGGGAATTTAAGTCACATGACCAGTCAGCACTGTATGACTGAGCATCTCCCCAGTCCTGGACACTTCCAATAAATAGATATGCTTGTGCTTTCCCGGCCCTGGAGTTAGGGAGCAGAAGGCTCCTATCTTAGGCTCCTCTGTTCCAAGCTCTCAATATTGCCTCCTTGAGCCTCATGTGCATAGAATCACGTGGTGTGTCCTTCACAATGCTGGGGCATGCCCGGGTGTGTGCAAATGTATGGAGCCACACACTTGTACACACATGTGTGACAGTCAAACAAGCTTGGGACGAGACATGCCTATACTATGGAGCCTCACAATGAAGCAGGGCCCGTTCTGGGGGTTGTATAAGCCCTAATGTATTCTATGCCCTTGGAGACTCCACAGACAAGCCAAGCCGTCCACAGTTCTGACAGATAAGGAGCCAGAAGCACAGAGAAGTCCATTGGCTTGTCCAAGGTCACACAGTCAGGAGACAGAGTGGCTGAGATTTGACCCCAGTACAGCTCAATGTTCTCCTCATGGGCAGACTATGAGGTGTTGACAATGTCTATGCTGGAGAACATAGTAGGTGCTTAATAAGGGTCAGAAGTAGCTACTTCCAAAACCATTTATGGTTACCACCTCATGGAAACCTCAGGATAACCCCATTTACAGATGAAGAGATGAGGTCAGCAAAACGACTGGCCACTGAGTGGGCGTGAGCCAAACTCAGGCTGAGAAGTGTTGGTGAGGGTGTCTGGAGTTGGGACCACACACATACTATCAATGGGAACGCCAACTATTACAGTCACCCCAGAGAACAGTACTGAGGTCTCTTGGCTTAAATATAAGAACAGAACAACGCAGAACCCCACTTCTTCACACCTTTCCAAAGGGAACAGACTCCGTTTGGACAAACAACACCTGTGCCTGCAAGGCTTATTACAGCCCCACTCACAAGAGCTGAGCTATAAAGTCAGTCCAAGTGTCCATCGATGATCCGATGGATAAGAAAAATGTGGTGTGAAAGATTGTTCAGGCACACACCAAAAAAAGGTGAAATCTTGCCATTCATGACACCACAGAGGAACCAGGAAGACCTCACGGTAAGCGAATTAAGCCAGGCACAGAAGGGTGAGCACGGAACGGTCCACTCAGATGTAGAATCCGAAACAGCCATTCTCACAGAAGTAGAGAATAGAAGAGTGGGGCCTGGGACTGTTGGGGTTGGATGACTGCCAGGGTGGTACAGTCAGGAGGAATAAATAAGCCTTGGTGTTCTGTGCAGTGGGGCCACTAAAGTTGATAACAAACTGTCTTTCAAAACTGCAAGAAGGGAGGCGATGACAGTTAGTGCTAATTACCAACTTGACAGAATTTAGAATCACCTGGGAGCTGGGCTTCTGGCATGCCTTTGGGGGATTATGTTGAGTGTCTTAACTGGGAAGACATGCCCACTGTGGGCGGTACCATTCCCTAGCCAGGATCCTGCGTTGTGTAAGTAGAGAAAGGGCAGCATGTATTTGCCACTCTGCTTTCTGACTGTGGATATGATGTAACCAGCTGTCTCATGCTCCTGTGTCTTGATTTCCCTGCTGCTGTGAAGAGAATTTCCCTGCTGTAAGCGAGAATAAATCTTTCTCCTTTATGTTGATTTTTTTTGTCAGACTCCTCTGTCACAGCAACAGAAAGGAAGCTAAGAGGATTCAGAATGCTCTCAGTACAAAGAGATAAGTGTCTGAGGTGGTGTTGTGTGCTGATCCCCTAATTTGAGCAACACTCCACACTCTACCCCATAACTCTATGTGGCTGTTAAGTGAATAACATTTCAAAAAGAGATTTAGAGCATGGCCCAGGGAGATGGCTCAGTTGGTAAAGTGTTTGCCTAGGAAGCATGAGGGCCTGAGTTTCATCCCCAGAATCTACATTTGGAAAGGCTGCTTTTTAAAATCCCAGTGCTAAGGAACTGCAGACAGAGGAGCTGGCTGGTCAGACAGCCTAGCCTCACCGGTGATCTCCAGGCTAGCAAGAGATCCTGCCTCAAAGGAATCAGAAGGCTCCCGAAGAACGACACCCATGGTTGTCCTTTGACCTCCACCTGCATGCCTATACGTGCACCCACAAATGGGGCCACACATACATGCATACATACACATGCTTTTTAAAAAATGTAAGTCAAAAAGGTAAAGTCAGTTTAAAACCTTAGGCTCTCTGATTCTAAAACCCACCCTTTCCCCATTACCCCACGTGATGGTTTGTATATCCTCAGCCCAGGGAGTGGCAGTATTAGAAGGCGTGGCCCTGTTCAAGTAGGTGTGGCCTTTCAGGAGTAGGTGTGTTACTGCGGGTGTGAGCTTTAAGACCCTCATCCCAGCTTCCTGGAAGCCAGTCTTCTCCTAGCAGCCTTCAGAGGAAGATGTAGAACTCTCAGCTCCTCCTGCACCACGCCTGCCTGGGTGCTGCCATGCTCCCACCTTGATGATAATGGACTGAACCTCTGAACCTGTAAGCCAGTCCCAACTAAAAGTTTTTTTTTTTTTTATAAGAGTTGCTTTGGTCACGATGTCTGTTCACAGCAGTAAAACCCTAAGACACTTTTACCCCACAAGGCAGGGTTTTGTGTCTTCTATTGTCCCCAGAACCTAGGAGAGGGCCAGGCATACACGTGCTGATCAACAGACGCTTTTGCAGTGACTGGATACAGCAAGGAGCTGGGAGGGTCTTCAGCTCCTGGACCTTCTCCCATTCATAGCCAGGGGACCCCGGGAGGAGTGTGGCTCATTGATGTCACTGTCTCACCCACTGACCTCTTATTTCCCTGCCTGGCTTACCTTCTCCGCCTCCCAGCCTGAGCAGGCAGGAAGGTTCAGGAACCCTGAGGGACTCTAAAATTTGAGCTAATGTGGAGCTGGCACGGGGCCCCTCCCGGCTTCATTAAGTCGTCCAGGGTCGGCTCAGAACGCTGCCAAACCAAACCTCAGGAACGCCACCACTGAAGGAAACAAGGCCCAACTGGCCAGAGTGTTTGCTGGAGACGGAGGCTGTGTTGCTGGCAGCCTAGGCAGAAAGGAGAGACCAGGCGAGCCTTTCAAAGCCCTTCACAGACAAGCACAAGCACTTGGCCGTCCCTCTGGCGAGAGTCTTCAAGCAACTCAGCAGAAAAGGCCAAACCTCTCAGGCCAGTAGAGACGGTGAGCCCACCCCGAAGACGAAGCAGAGAACTGCTGGGAGGAGGACATCTTGGCACTCGGGCAAGGATATACTCCTCCTCCTTCAGGCTGTCAGGAAGCCTGAGGCAGAGCCAGCCAGGAACAGGGTTCCATGATTCATTGAAGGATCAGAGTGGGGTAGGGTTTCTGCTGGGACCAGGCCTCAACTGAAATCTGGTTTGACCTTGACCTGACCCCATGGGAGCTTGGCACTCTGGAGACACAGTGTAGTCTACCTGGAAACAAGAGGACTGACTTCTCCTGTACCTGACTCAGGCCTGCTAGGGACAGGAGAGCCAGGACACAGGGTAACCCCCTAAGTGACCAGAATAAGTGCTCAGGGACAGCTGTGATGTGACAGCCCCCAATCAGCTGACAGCATTTGCGCAGTGCTCTCCGCAGTCAGGTGTGGCCATACCATTTGCTCATGGATGTCAGGGGAGCCATCCTGGATGCCCCAGCCCAGCTGCCCACTCTTTGTACAAGTTCCTTACAAGCAATGGGACTCAGGGCAACCTCAGAAGCCGTCATGGACCGTACCGGCTGGTGGCCACCCATCCCTAGCACAGACCACTAAGTAGCACCCGAGACCTAGAGGGCGTTGCCCACAAACTCAGGTTGTCAGCACAGTATGTCTATCGAACCCTTGACACTCCGGAGTCCATGAGGTGTGGAGGGTTTAAGGACCTGAGGCCACGTGACTGCTGAGAATCAACCAAAAAGCAGACAGAGTCACAAGGTGACAAGGAAGCTGGGCTAGGCCAAGGAGGACCCAGATCACAGAGGATGGAGTGCTGTGATCCCGTGAGAAGGCAGCGTGACACCGGAGGACAGACACAGGTACCCAAGGACCTGACCTGTAGCCTCCATCGCAGCTGACAACACCCACAGCCGTAGTCTCCTGATACCGGACCACACTAGAACCCCGCTCTACAGTGACCACCCAGCTACGAGCTCAGCACTTTGAAGTAACTGAACTGAGATCAGGATTCTGCTCCTGGGGACACAGGGACCACAAGAACCAGGCTAAGCACATCCATGAACAGATATTAATCAACCACTGGATTAATTATGGGTTCTTGGGGCACCTTTTTAAAGAGCCCAAGAGTTGCTGCCTCATCATACCTTACAGGTTCTGCTGTGCCATGTGTGGGTTGGGGCAGAGGCTACGACAGCTTTAGTGAAAACACGCAGGCAGGGAAAGGGGTGAGGTGGACGCCACTATGTCACCTCAGACTGTCAGGGAAGGAGTTACCATCTACGAAGGAGATCTTTGACTACACACCCGGAAGGAAGGTAGACATTCAGGCCAATAATAGCGTGAGCAGACACTGTGCCAAGGCCCTGGGGTAGGTCCACAATGGAGGTGGGAGGACAAAGGCAGAAGGGTTATGTGGAGGAACGATCCCCACAGGTCCTTGGGTACCATGAGTTTTTTTACATGAAGTGACTGGAAACACTGGAGGCTTTGAGTGACTGGCCTCCTGGTGTGACTTGAGTTCTCTCAGGATGGTTCTGGCTGCTGTGGGATGAACACAGGGAAGCAGGTGGTCCTTGACGTGGTGACAGAACTTAGGTCTGCAGTCTCTACCCCAGAACAATCAGCATTCAGGACTAGAACAAGCAAGTGAAGGGGGAGCCTGTGTTACTTGAGGCCTGTGAGCTTCCCCGTTGTGGCTGCTTAGTGGTGTCCTGGTGTCTGTCTACTCATGAAATGCTATGAGCACATTCACCTTACAAACTGTGTCCAAACATCTGCAAATGACTCCGGGGTCAAAGGTCAGCCAACTATAACTGTTAGAGGAAAGATAACCAGCTACCAACTTTCCACAACATGATCTCAGTGATGAATGTCATCCTCTGTACCTGGAATCGTAGCACTTGGGAGGCCGAGGCAGGAGACTCTCCAAGTTTCAGCCTGAGCTAAATGACAAGAGTCTGTCTCAAAACCCAAACCGATACAAAGACAAGAAAATAGAGGTAAAAGGCAGCCCTCCGGGATTTAAAAGGTTCCATTTTCACCGATTTTATAACAGCCCTGACTTTGCCTCTCAGCCCACAGACCTGACTGTTTACTGTGAGGCCACTTAAGGAGCTGCTGGCAGCTCCTGGTCAGAGCTGTTAACAGGGTGGTGAAAAGGGGTCAGAGTACAGACAGCTTGGGGAGCTGCGCTTTGGCGTCTGTGCAGAGTCCGGCACAGCACAAGCGGAAGGCACGCGGCATGGCTCTCAGCTTTCAACCCTGTACCTGAATTAGATACTAAAATGGGGGAATCCCAGCAAGGGTTGAAGTGGAAGGGTGTGTGTGTGTGTGTGTGTGTGTGTGTGTGTGTGTGTGTGTGTATCTTAGGGCATGTTATAGACCAAATCTGTCTTGTACAAAGATGGGGAAAGCCCCAACTTGAGAGGTAGAAGGTTCATCAAACCCCAGCTTAGCCCAGAACTTCTTGCAGATCCTGGGCAAAGGATGAGGGTTCTCTGGGCCCAGCGTCCTCTGGAAAAGACTGTTTCGGGGTTGGGGATTTAGCTCAGCGGTAGAGTGCTTGCCTAGGAAGCTCAAGGCCCTGGGTTCGGTCCCCAGCTCCAAAAAAAAGAACCAAAAAAAAAAAAAAAAAAAAAAGACTGTTGCAGGGAGGGCTGGAGCACATGTGGGTAGACCTCTGCTTAGGGGCTTTTGTAAGGAGCCTAAGGCATTAAGGGTGTGCTTTAAGTGTCCAGAGAACTACACAGGGAAGGTAGACCTGGGGACTGGTAGACCAGTTGTGTGTGTGTGTGTGTGTGTGTGTGTGTGTGTGTGTGTGTGGTGTGTGTGTGTGTGTGTTGGGAGTGGGGGCTTGGGATCTAGCCTTGCCTAGTGACAGAAGTCCTGTTAAGAAGCCTGTAGGTTTTCCCTGCTCACAGACTTTCAAAGACCCCCAGAGTAAAGATGACCTGATGTTAAATCTCGGTTGTCAAGTTGACCATATCTGGAATCCTCTAAAACTCAAGCAGCTTCGAACACCCATGAGGGATTTTCCTGATTGGATCATCTGAGGTGGGGAGACCCACCCTAAATCTGGGCCACACCTTCTGGTGGCAGCCCACATAAAAGAATGAGGAGGAAGGAAGCATCTGCGTTTTGCCTGCTCGCCCTCACTCTCGCTGGTGAGTTCATCTACCCTGCTGCTGAGGCACTCCTTCCCTGGCATTGAAATCCACCTCGTTCTGGATTCTAACAGAAGACCAGTGCTCTTTAGGAATCCTTTGGGACTCCAGCTCCAGATTGTGGCCCATGAGACATCCCATCTCACGGACTGAACAATGCAACAGCTACCGGATTCTTGACCTTTCTGAATATGAATATGAATATGAATATACCATCAACCATACTTCAGAATTCCTGCCAGACACGGGAGCCTGCTGCCTCTTTGGGATAAAGGGACCATCTGTGTGTTAGAGAGGCATCCAAATCCTAGTTGCCTCCCTCTGGGGCTGTTTCCTGCAAGAAGGCAGAAAGTTTGATGAGGACCAGAGGGGGTGATCCCTTCTTGGGGATCAACTGGTGTTTGCTTTGGGGCAGCTGACCTGGTATGGGCCACAAGGGAGATTTCTGAGAATCCTTATCAGACTCATTTGATCTGAAGCTCGGAGGTTGGAAGGAGACCTAGCCACGGGTACAGAGATCCCAAGATAACCTTATCAGACAGCAAGGCCAAGGAGGGTCAGGACTAAGGAGTCCACTGCAGGTAGTGTGTGTGTGTGCACAGTGTGGCAAAGCACTGAGGCTGCAGGAAGGCATTGCCTTGGGCTGACTGGGTGCTGTTACAGGGAGAGCATTCTCCATCCCTATGGAGTTCTCTGCACCAGAGTCTTGGGAGGACCTGTGTTAGTCTCCCAATCCCAGAAAGGGGTTCAGGACCCAGGATGAAATTTAACTCTCACCTCTACCCTCTTCAACTGTCTGGACCCAACTTCATTACCATACCTGATCATCTGTCCACCAGCCACTCCAGCCATGACTGCCGTGTGGCGTCTGGCAAATCATTTATGAAGTCAAGTTCCCTTTTCATCCATTTGACTTCATTAAAATAAATGAGATAGAAAAAAAAGTGAAGCAAACCCCATGTTGGACCCTTCCTGATGTCATAATCCTCTGGCCCACATCCCTCCTCTGCCCTCAGCAGGCTCTGTCTCTGGAGTATCCGACAGCAGTCAGTCCTTGGCTTTTGCTGGGAAAGTCAGGAAACAAGACTATCTGCTAGCTCCATACTGGGACACTGTGTCAGAGGAGAACCGATCTGTGGGCTCTGGGCCCGGCCATTATCTTAAACACTTGTATGCATGAATGAGAAGAATAGAGGTGGCTCTGTGTGAAATGATCGGGGGATCTGAAAACCCAGGCCACCTCTGAAGGAGCAATAGTCATTCATTCATTCATTCACTGACAAATACGAATTTCATGCTGGACAAAGTTTGGGCATTTTAGGGGAAACTGGGTGCTCTGATAAAGATGTCTATAGGAGACAGGCTGACATGGAAGGATGGGCCTGACTGGACCAGAGAAACCTCAAAGACCGGCTTGTGAGAAAAAAACAGGAGAGTCCCGGAGGAGGGGTTGGGCATGCAGCACAGACGGCGTGGTATGGTGAGCTTAGAGGACAGGCCTGGGGAGTGCCAGTCAGCAGTTCCCACCAGCCCCTTCCAGCAGCACCCGCCAGTTCTACACTGTAAATAGACTTTAAAGATGAGCATCGAGGGACCCCCACTCCATCTCGGTATCGCCACAGGGCATTCACGGCAACCAACTGCAGCAGCCAGCAAACTACCACTTCCCCATCTGCCCCGTTAGTCACACCTCCCCACACTGGGCAGCCACAAGCCTTTGGCACATCCTATCACCCTTGCCTGACACCATTTTCTCTTCTCTGGATGACAGCATGGTGAGGTCCTGCGAGAAGACTCAGGCCTCCGTGTCCAGCACTTCAGGACAACAGACTCCGGGGACTCCAGTGGGTCGGGCAGGAGAACCAGGCTTCCACCGCTCGGTGATGGCGGGAAGCAGCTGGCTAAGTGGAGACTGGGGAACCTTCTGTGGTTTCCATTTCTTCAGGATGGCTGCCAGAGGGGGATGATGGCGCCTTGATGGCATGCAGACGAGGGAACAGGCACGCACCGGGAGGAGCCGAGAGCCATAGCTCTTTCTACACGTGTCTGCAGAGTTCTGACCTTGAACCTTGGATTTCCAACTCTGGACACGAGTCCCAGCCTGAAGACCAGCTGTCTGACCTTGCCTGTGAGCTTCTAGCACACAGAACGATGCTCTGGCCATACTCCTTGGGTCCAACTATGGACCTGACGGTTCTGAACAAGGGCGGCAGTGACCTTGAATTTGAACGGTCGCATTCCGAGGCAGGACACACAGCTGTAAGCCTGAGAGCCAGGATTCCAACCCCGAACGTCAAACCGCAGCACCTTGATCTTCCTGGAGACCCTCTGAACGCTCAGGCCCCTCTGTCTGAAAAGGAGCTGGTGTCTCTCCGTAAGAACGGACACTGAATGATTGACTGACTCCTTCACGGGCCTGGGACATGGCTCAGTAGGTTGGATCCTGCCCTGGGCGCACATTTTTAGCACCTTGTAAATCAGGCATGGTGGCTCACACCTGTAATCTCGGCACTTGAGAAATGGAGGCAGGAGGATCAGAATTTCAAGGTCATCCCTCTGCTACAGTTGAAGTCTGGCTGTCCCAGAGCCACCAAAGGCTGGAGATGATGAAGGAAGCAATGGTTTACGTTGCTGCATGCCATGCTGCTCTGTGATTCGTCTCCTTCTGGCCCCTTGACAGCCTGAGGGTGACTTTATTACCCTCATGCTACAGAGGGAGGTCCTGAGCTTGGAGCCGGTTCAGTTGACAGCCTCGACATCCGTGATCTCCCTGCAGCCTTCTCCTCCAGACCCGGTCAGAGGTGGGGTGAGGGACTCAGAAGCCATTTACCACCGAATGGGCTTAAGATCTACCCTTGAGTTGCCCTGACTGCTGTTTGCTTCAACCAGATGGGAGCTGACTTGGTCCGGGAAGCCGAGACCCATCTGAGTGGAAGCCATTCACTTCATAAATCCTTGCCACCCTGGGCTGTGTTGATGGTAAGACTGTAAAATGGAGAAGAGGACTGTGGACTATGGCTGTGGCTGTGGCTGTGGCTGTGGCTGGGCCCAGTAGTACCTGGAATGCATCAGTGAGGGGTTAGGGCCCCAGCTCATCAGTACAGCACTTGCCTAAACCTCCAGAAAAGATTTGGGGTGTGGTCAGCAGTGAGAAGTGGCCTAGAATCTATCAGTGAGAGGCTGTGCCATAGCTCAGGGGTAATGTACAGAGTATTTTCCTTAATTCCCCAGGGAAGGACTGGGGCATGGCTCAAAGGTAAGCTTAGCTTGTACAAGGCCCTGGGTTCCATCCCCAGCATCACGAGAAAGATGGTTGACATGGCATACACCAGGCAGCTGTGCCACAGGGTGATTGGAGGAAGCGTTCTGGGTGTGTCTGCCAGCATGTTTTAGGTTGAGGTTGGAGAGGTTGGCATTTGAGTTGGAGACTCCCCAGACCCCTTCCTGATGGCTGAGGGCTTAAGCATCACAAGAAGTTAGGAAGGCTCTATCTAGCACTGCAACTCAGAGAGTGATGTCTAGTGGAGCATGCGTGAGGCCATGGCTCTACATAAACCAGTACACCAGGGCGCATGCCCTTAATCCCAGCCCTTGGGGTGGGGTGAAGATGGTAGAATCAGGAGTTCAAGGCCGTCCTTGGCTATATAGAGTCAGAGGCTAGCCTGGGCTACATGAGACTCTGTCTCAAAACACCCTACACCTAAAATTGTAAGCTGTTAAGTGCCGGTGGCACTCGGACACTTGGGCAATGGCCCCACGGTCTTGTTACTATAGCTTCCTTTTCATGTTGAACTTGGTACAGCTCGGGAGGCATGTCACTCCCTGCTGGCCAGGGCCCACCCAACCTATCCCTCAAGAGCAGTGGCCAACCACCATAGCCTGCACTGTTGTGGTCTACCTTGTCTCTGACACCCACCTCTGGTGAAGTTGGGCTGACACTGGGACCTGTTCCTACAGCCCTTCCTTCCAGCTGTTTCCTGTTGGTGCCACACCTTCCCTGGCAGACCTCCCATGCCCAGACAAGGAGCTTGAGAGGACAGTTGAGACAACCTCACGTCATCCTACATAGTGGGTGGCACCAGCTTTAGGGGAATCTTAGGGACTGCCCAGGCATGCAGGGTGCAGTGTTTCCAAAGCTCCCCTCCAGTGCTGGGGAAATGGCTCAGTCAAGCGCTTGCTGTTCAAACCCAAGGACCCAAGTTCAATCCCCAGTGCCTGCCTGAAGCCAGGCTTGTGATGTGATCCTCTACATACACTATGTGTAACCGTACCACACCAACACACACAAAATAAAGATAAACAAAGCCCCTCGTCTTTTTTTTTTAAGTAGCTATCTTTAGACACACCAGAAGAGGGCATCGGATCCCATTACAGATGGTTGTGAGCCACCATGTGGTTGCTGGGAATTGAACTCAGGGCCTCAGGAGGAGCAGTCAGTGCTCTTAACTGCTGAGCCATCTCTCCAGCCCAGCCCTTCGTCTTAAAACAAAAATGCTGGCCATGCTGTGGTGGCACACCTCTTTAATCTCAGCACTGGGGAGGTCTCTACCAGGGGATTACTGAGTTCAAGGCCAGCCTGGTCTACAGAGTGAGTTCCAGGATAGCCAGGGTTACATAGAGAAACCCTGCCTCAAAAGACCGACTCTAACCCCCAAAGGCTCTACTCTGCATGTAGAGTTCTTTTTTTTTTCTTTGGTTTCGCTTTGGGTTTTGGTTTCTTTGTGTAGCCTTCACTGTACTGGAACTCCCTTCTATAGATAGGCTATACTCAAACTCAGAGATTCTCCTGCTTCTGCCTCTAATGCTGGGGTCAAAGGTGTGAGTTATCACACTCTGGTGTGTTTAGAGTTCTTTGTCCCCACTTGACGGCGTTTTGAAGAAGGTTACCCCATTTCATCCTGGCTGCAGCTCTTAAATGTGTAACTGGCCTTGCCAATGGGTGCCTCAGGAATTAGGGGCTCCCAGCCCCCACCTGCTTTGTCCCCAGGCCTGTCCACTCCTCTGGCATACCAGAGGGTAATGAGCACCCTCTCGACTACGATGCACACAGAGCTCAGAGGCTTACACTTTAAGGATGCTACCGGCGTAGTCTGCTGAAGGCGGGACAGGGGACCTTCCATGACAGGCGCTTTCAGAGATTTTTGGGGCCAGAGAAGCCATCTGTACCCATCGAGGATGAGGGCGACTGTGGGACCCTCCCTCTTCCCACTCCTGCCAATCATTGTATGTGGCAGTCAGGCAGACCACCAGGTCACGAGGTCAGAGGTCACGGTGGTGCTAGGCGAGGGCTAGGGCTGGGAAGAGATGAATGCTTCATTGCTTCTGCACCCTGCCGAGCACAGAACCACACCATGAAGAGACACGTGACTCCCTGCATTGGGGCCACCGTGTGCATTTCCCAGCTAGGCCAACAGACTGAGAAAGGCAAAGGTACTCAAGGGTCAGATAGGTCACGTACCACACATGGGGATTAAGAACACACGCCATCTCCTTCACTCACTGCCGGTTTCTAGAGGGGGACGGAGGCTCCTGCCCACCAGGTTTAACCCTGCTATATACCAGAAACACCCTTATCATGGAAAGGCCTCGACACCACTCCATCCAAACTAGTCATTCGAGGTCTGAGACTGTCTCTCAGAAGAGCTGATGAGCCAAAATCTGGAGTATCAGGATGGACTGGTGGACACTGGGCCAGAGGCCCAGTGACGGCAAGTGATTTGTACAAGGTCACACAGCTAGTTTGCCTTGTCCCTCCTCTGCATCAGGCTCTATGGTGGCCTCAGAACACAGGTCAGTCAGTTTTTTCTATCTTAGGCTTCTTCATCATCATCACCACCACCACCACCACCACCACCACCACCACCACCACCACCACCACCACCACCATCATCATCACCACCACTACCACTGCTATCATCAATGTAGGCTTTGTGGCCATACATCTGAAAGCAGTTGTACCTAACAGTCAATGAATAGGTTTGGCTGTGTTCCCATCAAATTTTACTTACAAACCAGGCAGCCCTTCTACCCTACTTTAGAACATGAGGCGAGGAAGACATGGCAGGGAGAGCATCCTGCTTCACTCAGTGAGAGGAAAAAAAATGCAGAATAGAATAGAAAGCAAGAGTGATCCCGTGGGGTTGGGGATTTAGCTCAGTGGTAGAGCACTTGCCTAGCAAGCACAAGGCCCTGGGTTTGGTCCCCAGCTCCGGAAAAAAAAAAAAAGAGTGACCCCGTGTATGGCATAAGGAGAAATCTTGACTCAGCAATTCCTAGACAAAAGGAAGATAAGGTTGTACATTGTTGCTGGATATCTGGTCACATTGTAAACTCCAAAGATGGTGAACTGGAAAAGCCTGTTTCTAGGTGTGGTGTGGCTTAGCCTTAGCACACACTTTTAATCCCTCCTACTGGAATGCGGACATGTCCTTACTACTCACCTTTAATCCCAAACAATGAAGGTAAAGTTAGGTTATGGAAGGAGGCATCCATGTTTGAAAGCGATAGTTGAAAGTCAAATTGAGTGGCAGACAAAGTGACGAACCAGGGAAAGATTTGACAGAATGAGTCAGAGATAGGATATACCTAACTCTCACTGGAAGAGAGGAGGAAAGGGAAGCTACTTAAGTAAGGAGCCGTGCAGAAAGAGAGAGAGAGAGAGAGAGAGAGAGAGAGAGAGAGACAGACAGACAGACAGACAGACAGACAGACAGACAGACATCAGGAGAGTACAATTACAGTACACCCAGGGGAGTTCACCTTTGTCTGTACCCTAGATTCCCATTAAAACATCTTGAGTCCTTCCCTCCTTTAAATCATGCCCACTGTGTGTCCTTCCTTCACAGCATGCCTACTGTGTGCAGTATGATTATCTTTCTTTGATTTTTTTTCACTCCACTCACACTTGACTCCTCATGAACACCATGGTGGCCAGAATCCTCCTGCCAGCTCACATGGGTCCCCTCCTCTTGGCTAGAGTGTTTCCAGTGTCCCCTCACAAGCCAAGCACAGCTAAGTGATTGATTGTTTCCAACAAGATTGGCTTTGACAAAGGCCAATGAAAATCAGCTCTGAGATTTCGCTGACATAGTTGGTGCCCAGGAAGGAAGCCTGAAGAGCCAGAGGCCATGTTGATGCTCCCCACTGAGAAGCCAAGGTAAGAACAGAATATAGAGATGGAGGAGACTGAGTCCCGATGATGTGTGTGAGGTCCTAGATCCCGCCGTACCTGAAGCCTCACCTCACTAGGATCTAGATGCAGCTTTGCTTGTGAAATTCTGAGCTACATATCTGTCCCGACAACCAAAGGGTCCTGACAATTGCCTCCTCGGCACCCAGTATGGTGCCCAGCATATAGTAACATATACTGATTGGTTGTTTTACAAACAGGTGGCATCTGGGCACATGCGCACCATCGAAACAGAAGACTGGCAACCCTGGAGCTGAAGAGACTGTCCCTTAGCTGGGAAGGAGGACTGAATCAAATTTCAACCACTATTTAAGGCTCATTCCATCCAGGAATATTTCCTATGTAAGAAAAAGACACTGAGAACTCATGGTGACACCGAGAACTCACGGTGACGGCTGCTCCCATGACCTCTGTCTCCTGGTTCCTCTGTGTGGATGCCATGGTAGTGTCCCTCTCCCTCCTTCTGGAAGGCCTGGGCTATGAGGTCAGTGTCTGCTTTGCCATCTGCAAGGCCCCTAACTCCCAGCACAGCGCTACGTATACAGCAAGTGCTCATTGAGTCCTGACTGAATGGGCCTGAGTTCTGGATCACACCATCACCTCCTCACTACCCTTCCAGCCTCCTTACAAGCTGGGGCTGCAGTTAGCTCCATTGTACGGCAGAGGAAACTGAGGCACCCCAACCCAGGCTAACACTGGCCGAGACTCCCACAGACAGACTGGGTATCTGTGCCCACTGGGCAATGATTCCCTGGCACTGCCTCATAACCTCACACACTCCAGATCCAGGATCCAGCCACCGCTCGCTCGCCCAGTGCTTGGCTTCCACCCTCTTTTTTTTTTTTTTTTTTTGGTTCTTTTTTTCAGAGCTGGAGACCGAACCCAGGGCCTTGTGCTTCCTAGGTAAGCGCTCTACCACTGAGCTAAATCCCCAGCCCCGGCTTCAACCCTCTTAAAATCCATCGCCACCTCGGTGGCAGAATCTGCCCTTGTCTTGATGAGGCCGGCTCTCTACAGGGCACCCAGCATACGGAGATGCACCGTGAGCACACAGGTCCATTCCCAAACAGAAGCGAGGCCCAAGGTGAGGAGCTGGGGTGTGTGAGGCTCCAGATAGGCTCTTCAGTGAAGGGCAGAATGTGTGGGTGAAGTCACACTCCTAGCCACGTGTCAGTCCCCCATACATGAACAATTCCCTTTTGTCCAATTAGTAATACTCTCTGTTAGCCTTATGACTGCCTCACTCATTCGTTCGTTCGTTCGTTCGTTGTTCATTCATCACACAGCTCTTGAGGTTTTATTCTGTGGCAGCCACTGCTTCAGGCACCAAAGAGCTTAGGCAGCCCTAAGCTCTGTCCTTTAAAGTCACATCCAACGGGTGGGTAGGGAGAGGAACCCAGAGTTCAGGGATATAGAGTGTGTGTGTGTGTGTGTGTGTGTGTGTGTGTGTGTGTGTGTGTGTGTGTGTGTGTGTGTAAGAAGCTACCAGGGGAAGAACACGGAGCTGAGGACATGCCTGAACCACTAGCATTTGAGCAGGGATCCCCACCAACAGAGCGTGTGTGTGGTTGGGGGCTGATCATGGGGGCTGTCTCTAGGATTGACTCCAGTGAAGTCAAGAGCTACTGCAAAGGCCCTGAGATGAGAAGGCACCTGGCTGGTGTGAGGTGGTGTGAGAAAAGAGGTTTGAGGGGGACTGAGTGGTAGTGGGGGGCCGGTGAGGAAGGAGGGTGCAGGGTGTCTGAGAGAGGACAGCTGGGTTGTTTTGAGCCAGAGTCTCACATAGCCCAGGCTGGCCTTGGACTCACTGGGTAGTGGAGGATAATCTTAAACTTACGATCCTTCCACCTGTAGCTTCCGCGTGAGAGCTAAGGTTATCAGTGTGCACTACCATGCTTGGTCTATGCAGCCCTGGTGACAAACCCGCACGCTGGGCCAGCTCTCTGTTGACTGCTAGGTCCTCAGTCTCTGTGGAGGATTTTGAGCAAAGGAGTGGAAGGCAGGCTGTGGGCTGGGGTGGGGAAAACAGTAGTGAGGAGCTCTGGGTAAAGGGCGGGGACAGGAACAGCAGTGGATGGTGAGTGGTGACCACATTCTGGGACAAGGGTCCAGAGTCTCCACTCCTGCTGTCACAGCTTTCTCACTATCATGGAGAGCCTCTGTCCTCCTCAACTGCAGGACAAACCAAAGGGCTCTTCTGTGGGTGAATAGGGGGCACGTGAGATGGTCTGAAAATGCCTGTTATCCCACAGCCTTGACGCCTGCCCCAACCCAGACGGCCACACCGGACACTTCTAGAGCTTTTAGGGTGATGGGCCACACGGGCATAAGCACTTTCCTCCCAAGCCCCTACCTGGCACTTCCTGCCACTCAGAGACACCTAGGGCAGCACAAAGGGTTGGGAACAGCGTATCCACAGGAAAAAGTGTCACCAACTCCTAAACTCGTACTACAGCAAACCACCAAACGTGAGACCTGAGCCACAGGCCCGAGAAGACCGGACCTGACAATGGTGTGTTAGCAGCCACACTGGAGCACAGGAACAGGCTGACGATGGGGCTCAGTTGGCAGAATGCTTGCTTGCCTAGCATGCTCAAAGCCCTGAGTTTGTCCTAAGCACGGCGTTTGGGAGTTGGAGGCAGGAGGATCAGAATTTCAGGGTCACCCTGAGCCGCAGGATGGGCGACACAAGACCTTGCCCGAAAAGCAGATGAAATGGACTTCATCAACATTAAAAGGAGCTCTCTGCAAACGTCAGCGTCAGCAGAGAGAACACACCCACGGGACGGGGGAAGACAGTGGCAAATGACATCTGATAAAAAAAAAAATGGATGTCCTGAATATATATAAAGGGCTCTGAAGGCTGGAAGACGGCTCTGTGGGTAAAGGGCTCCCTACACAAGCATGAGGTCCTGAGTCCAATCACCAGAGAAAAGAGGATGTGGTGGTGCTTGGGAGGTGGGGCCAGGGATCCCCAGCCTAGCCTACCACAACAGGCCACAGTTCTGAAGGGAAAGAGACTGTCTCCAAAAACAAGGAGGATGACTCCGGAGGAGGAACACTCAAGGTCAACCTCTGACCTCCCCTCCTGCCCCCCATACTAAAGGACAACTCAACCACAAGAGTCAAATAATTCGATTGTAAAGTTGAATGAAGGGGGCTGGGGAGTGAGCTCGGAGGGCTAAGGTACCTGCTGCCAAGCCTGCCAACCCAAGTGAGAGCCCAGGGACCCACGTGGTGGAAAAAAAGCTGCAACTCAGGAAAGTTGTTCTTTGGTGGCTACGTGAGGGCCATGCCACCCCCCTCATGCATATAAAGTTTATTAAATAAAACGATGACATCATTTTATCTGAGCAAAGGGCCTAAGTGCTCCTCGGCATCCCCGAGGCGCAGAACCACAGTGGGAAGTGGGCTTCTCTCTCTGGTTGGCTACTCTGTGAACAGAAGGAGCCGGTGCACAGACAGCACAGTGGTGCGTGCCTGGAATCCCTGCACTGAGGAAGCTGAGGCAGGAGAATGTCTAGTTTGAGACTCAGTTTTTTAAAAAATGGGACAGTCATGGTGGTGTACACTTTTAATGCTGGCACTCGGGAGGCAGAGGCCATGAGGATCTGAGTTGGAGGCCAGCCTGGTCTACATATGAGTTCCAGTTCTAGGACAGCCAGGGCTACACAGAGAGACGCCGTCTCAAAAAGCGGGAAGCTGGCACAGGTGCGGTAAAGTCAGAGCCCTTCCGCTTTGCTGGTGAGAACACAGAGTGAGGTGGCTGCTACAGAAACAGTTTCTTAAAAACTTCGTGAAGCCAGGGAGCGGTTGCCATGGGGAAAGCCACACAAGCAGGCCCTAGAGCCCACGTAAAAGCCTGCCACTGGGGCACATCCATAATCCTAGTGACTGGGAGGCAGAGATGGGAGGGTCCCCGACGCTCATACACTGAAGCCTGGGACAGAGCAGAAGACCACTAAAGTTGTCCTCTGCCCCCCACATGTGTACAGTCATGTGCACATACCCAAACTCACATACACAAGTATGTTTGTGCACACACAGAGAGAGATAGACAGACAGACACAGAGACAGACAGACACAGAAAGAGAGACAGATGACAGAGACAGAGACTTCTGCATATAGACTGGAAAAAAATGAGAGTAAGATTCAGTTGTTTGTACCCCCACATTCCCAGCAGCCAAGAGAGGTGAAGCACCCAAGTGTCCATCGACGGATGAAGCCAGAAATGAAATGTAGTATATCTACACAAAGTCTTAAAAGGAAAGAAACTGTGTCAGGTCCCAAGGACCTTAGGCTACACAAAAGAAGCCAGGCACTAAGGACAGGGATGTGTGATCCCTGTGTGTAACTTTCCTATGAGAGTCAAATCCAGAGACAGGAAGTCCACGTGTAGTTCCCAGGGGTTGGGGGTCACTTGGGGTGGGTGCTGTCTAATGGGGACCGAGGCTTGATTTTGGTAATGAGCCGTTCCAGAGGCTGGCTGCATAACACTGCGCACATCTCCTCGCTTAAAACTGTGAAGATGGACAATCCTATACTTGGTGGGTTTTACCAAATTTTAAAATCACCTGGGGCATGTGTCCACCATGGGCCCTGGTCACTGGAATTTAGGTGACCCCAGGGGACACTCACTTCCCAGTCCCAGCAAGGCGAGATGCTTCTGGAGCACATGCACCTTGGGAGTGCAGAGGGCAAGACACACCCCAGCCTGTAGGAGAGTCACATGACAACCTTATTTCACCAGTGGAAAAAACATAAGGATTGGCACCCTGGACATTCACCTGTAGATTCTGGCTCCTGCCCATCCCCCCCACTCGGAACTGGCCTCCTGTCTCAAGCTTTACCTCATGACACCTAAGTCTGCCAGAGACACCCAAATGGAGAATGCCTACCTAGGGAGATGGCAGGCACTCCTCTGGTAGATTACCTTACAGATAACAGTTAATGCCACTCTTGTGTCTCTAGGACCATCAAGCGTCCTTTGGGGACAGAGCCAAGACCACTCCCATCTCAGGCAGCAGACACTTGACACATCTCTCATCTCCTAGCACACCCCTGTGAGAAAAGTGACTTTCTGGGGCAGGGCAGCATCCCTAGGATGCATCTGTACTTCTGAAGACCATCGTCACTGCCCAAGACAGATTCGTCAGTCAGAGCACCCGGGGTGGGCTCTGTCCCAGCCTCCCATTCCTTGTGGCTGCCATTCCACTTCTCTAGGTCTCAGTCTCCACAGCTGTAAGAGGAGAACAGATCAATGGGGCTACGGGGTCCCCTTTGTGTGTGTTTGTGCAGGGTACAGGCGTGTGAGGGTGTGTGGCGGTCAGAGGGCAACCTTGGGTGTCATTCCATCTCGTCTGAGGTCAGATCTCTTCGTTATTTACCACTAGCTAGCTGCCGAGCAGCTTCTAGTAACTCTCCTGTCTCCCCATATTGCCTTTGAAGCAATGGGGTTGCAGTCATGGGGGACTGTGCCTGGCTTTGTGTAGGTTCTAATGATGGCTCGCTTCTCCCCCACCGAGATGTCTCCCCAGCCCCAGCCCCCATCCTCTTGGCACTGGGGTCACACCCAATGGTTACTGTCACTACTGCTGCTGTTGTTTCATTTTAATCCAAGAGATGACAGCAATGTTGAGGGTGTGCAGCCTGGGATGTGCGCTGCTGAGACGACCTCAGCTAGGGGGTCTGTGGCAAGGTGCCCTCGTAGCTCATAACATAATCAGGACACACCAAGTAAGACTCCCACTGACCAGTTCTTCCAGAATTGGATCTTAAATACATGTGTTGAGATATGAGGAGTGACCCTCCACCCCCAAAAAGTGGATAGCAAACAAATGTGTCATCCCCCACCCCACCCCACCAGGACTCAGAGCCTCAGCTCCATATGAGAACCAGCCTGGAACAAGATGGCTGTGATACGTCATACCTCTGCCCCTCCGACAGCAGCTGAGGGCAGCTCTGGTTGGGGCACTGGGTCCCTGAGCCCCTGACTTTTCTGGGTTCCAGCGGCCAGAGAAAAATCCTGCAGGCTTGCAGCAAACCTGGCATTTTCTCAGGATGACGTTTCGGAAGGAGTTTATTCCGCAGATGGATTAGGAGAGACAGTCAGACCGTAAGCCTTTTAGTCACTGCCCCTTACGTGGGTGACAACTGACCTCTGGAGGTAATTCAATGAGGCAGGCAGAGCTGTGGATTCTGGATGGCTGTCACCTGACGGAACCGTAATTCTTTGCCCCAAATCACACAGAGGAAGGGTAAAGGAGCCAGGCTGAGCCTGGGCAGCCCAGCTCTGTCAAGATGCTCCCATCTAGGCCAAGGATGGGGTGAGGCGGGGGAGGTTGCAGGGCTGGGCTTGGAGATGCTGTCTAAGGTATGAGAGTTGTCGCCCACCCCCAAGCTCCCTGCCGGCACTTTGACTTCCTAAGGGCCCCGCTGCCAATATTCAACCCCGTCACTCTTCTACGATGAGGACCAGAGAGATCCGAGAATGGCACCAAACTTGGAGTGACTAGGAAAGTCAAAGGAGCAGCCCAGCCCAGCCTGTGGGTTCCCCTTTAGCCAGTAAGAGCCTGGATCCGCCAAGCCTGACTTCAGTACTTCCCACGAGTGATCACATCTCACCCTCCTATGGCCCCAAGGGGCAGGTTCACACCATCACATTTACGGATTGGGAAGCAAGGCTAAGAAGGGTCCAGAGTCCACAGCCAGGAGAAGGCAGGACTCACATCCAGCTCTGGAACGGCCCTCCAGCTGAGTCTCTGGCAAGCGATCCCTCTAAATCAAATAGACATGGAGGCGCCCTGCCTGGCTCAGCTAGGCAACACGGAGCCCAGGGGGCCCTGGGCTCCGGGTGTTTCCTCACAGTTGATGGTAACACACGGATCCTCCTAGCTCAGGTGGGGAGAGCTGCAACCTCACCCAGCCACATCCAGCACCACAATAGGACATGTAGCTACAAAGGAGGACTCTGAAGGGCTGCCAGGAACTGGTGTGGCCAGTCGCCAAGTGCTGCCTCATGCCAGGAACTGGCTGAACTCTTCTCTTGGGCACGTCCTGGGCCTGCATGGTGGCCTCCCCCTAACTCCCATTTCCTACACGGGAGACGGACTCCAGGTCCTCGGAAACCATGGGAAAGAATCTGCACGCATTGCGCCCACAGTCAGTCGGAGCGCAATTCTAGCCACTATCTCCAGGGAAAGGCCACTTCCGCTTTTGATATAACACGGTAATAATAATAATAATAGTAATAGTAATAATAATAATAAAAGATAGCCTTCCTATGTTCTGTGTGTAAATGTGTGGAAGAGTGGGAGTGCAGGGGCAGGTGGGGTGAGGACAATGTCTCTACTTCCCCAGTACTGGAATTAGAGCGAAGGGCCACCGTGCCTGGCTTTTTCACATGGTGCTAGGATTTGAACTCAGGTCCTCATGGTTGCTAAGCAAGCTCTTTACCAATCAGTCCATCTCCAGGCCCCTAAAATTTACCTTTACAATTCCTTCCTTCCTTCCTTCCTTTTCCTTGTTTTTTATGACAGGGTTTCTCCATGTAGCCCTGGTTGTCCTGAAACTCGCTCTGTAGACCAGGCTGGCTTCAAACTCAGAGATCTGCCTGTCTCTGCCTCGTGGTTTGTGAGATTAAAGGCATGTACCACCACGCCTGGGTTTACCCTCATAATTTCTGTTCTCAAGGTACGCTCACAGCTGAAATCCCTTGACTCTTAGGATATTCCTGAAGGTGGGTGTGGCCACCGTCCCCACTGGGCAGACACACTCACTCAGATGGTGTGACTGACCCACCCGAGCTTGGGAAAAACCTGGATCCAAACTTGATGCAGTGCGAATGAGACCCACGTTCGAATACTTGGTTTCCGGTTGGAGGAAATGTTTGGGAAGGACTAGGAGGTGTGTCTCTTAGAGGAGGTGTGCCACTGGGGGTGGATCCCGAGGTTTCAAAAGCCCACACCAGACCCAGTTTGCCCAGTAGATCTTAGCTCCAGCTTCAGTGCTGGGCTGTTCTGCCTGCCTGCCACCACACTTCCAGCCATGACGGTCACGGACTCAACCTCCGGAACTGTAAGCAAGCCCCGAATTAAATGCCTTCCTTTAAAATTAGACCTGGTCACAGTGTTTTGTCAGAGCCGTAGAACACTAATTAAGATGCTCCACTTTGCCATTCCTGCTCAATTCACACACAGTTACTGATCCTTCTGGCGTAGATGAAGGCGCATCACCTCCCATAGTCAGTTTCCTCTGGTGTGAAAGGTCTTGCATTCAGTCATCAAACGCCTTTGACCATCCGTAAGCACCACCCACTTTCCCAGATTCCCTGGCCGCTAACGCATACGTACATCATAGGTAATGCCACGAGAACACCCACGAGGGTGCTCCTGGGTGGGGGGAGGAGGTCTCTTGAAGGAGAACACAGTGGGACACAGGAGGAAGTGACACTCTTGGTGTGGGCGTCCGTGTTTCTACATTGGAGGGCTGGATCTGGCACTCATAGCTCCTGACACCAGGCATCAAGCACAAGTACCAAATCACTTTCCGGGTTTAGAGAAGCAGAGAGGGAAAGAGTCTCGAATCTGGGGTGGCAAGATGGCACGGTTGGAGGACTGACTGTCACCAAGCCTGATGACCTGAGCTTAATTCCTGGGACCCACGCGGCAGAAGCAGGAAACACAAGTTGTCCTCTGACTCCCGCAACTGTGCTACACACAGACGCACGCAAAATAAATAAATAATAAATAAACGTAACAAAATGCACCGTTTAAAACAACAACACTTGGGGGCCAGCAAGTTAGCTCAGCAGGTAAGGATCCTTTCCACCAAGCCTGATCCGAGTGATGGAAGATCGGAATTGATTCCCCCGAATTGTCTTCTGACCTCTGACCTCTGACTTCCATATAAAATCTCACACACATACAAACGAATAAGGGTAATTAAAAAAAAAACTGGGGCTGGAGAGTTGGCTCAGCAGTTAAGAGCACTGACTGCTCTTCCAGAGGTCCTGAGTTCAATTCCCAGCAACCACATGGTGGCTCACAACCATCTGTAATGAGATCTGATGCCCTCTTCTGTGTGTCTGAAGACAGCTACAGTATACTCATATAAATAAAATAAATCTTTAAAAAAATTGAACTTAAAAAGAATTCCTGGTAAGATTACTGAGCCATCAGCTTAGCCTGCTACCCTGCAATGTCAGGAGACACGAAGTAGCACATCTCCCTCCGTATAGAAGCTGATGTTTCTGCTTTGTCATTTATGACCCACAGAAGCACTAATGGGCGCCCCACTACCCAGGAAGGCTGCAGAAGGAATGTCTAGGTCACGCCAGCTCCAGAGACCACCGATCTGTGCCGAGCACAGTAAACATCCGGCAATTTGGAAGTGGTCTCAGAGCTTTAACCTGGAGACTCGGGGCTGACGCATTAGCTCTCCTCACACCACACTGAGAGAGAGAGAGAGAGAGTGTTCCCAGAGAGCAGGATCTCTGAGGAGGCCCTGGCATGCCTGCACTGCCTCCCTGCCAGGGCTAACCCCACCTCCCAAACAACCTAATGGGTTTTGATTTCTAGTCCTCCAATGGAGGCTCCAGGGCCTGGGCTTTGGTTTGCCTCCCTTGGCAGAATAGCCATCAATTATTCACAGCATTGGTTCAGTCTCCCCAGGGTGCTGTCGGAAGGGAAGTGATTGCTGACCACCCAGCCCAGGGAAAGGACCCCAGCTCACCCAAAGAAAGGACACAGCAACTTAGCACTGATAACAACCGCACCCTCCCGCTAGTGCTGAGCATTAAGATTCCACAAACACAACCTCACTGCCAAGTGGCCCCCAATCTTCATTTTACAGAGGGGAGGCAGGAAAGGGAAGAAACTGCCTCTGCCCAGAGAGTAGTGAAGAGTGGCTGATTCCACAGCCCTGGTCTGTCCTTCCTCCAGGACTTGTGAGATGAGGCCATGTCTGATCCTCACAGGCACCTGGAAGGGATACTTGGCACTTGGCCTGTGCGGTTTCTGAGGAACCTGTGAGTCTCACTGTGCTGACAGGTTTCGCTTTGGAGATTGTGGGATGGGGTGGGCCAGGTGCAGGTGATAGAGCAGAGGTCCAGGGAACTGAGCCACAGGAGGTGTGAGGAAGAATGGCTGACAGGTTTCTGAACCCTGAGAAAGTCAGTACCTGATTGTTTCTTTGATATATTTACCTATCCAGCTGCCCACCCAGTCATCCATCCATCCTTCACCAATCTATCAATCTATCCACCCACTCACCCATTCATCCACCAATCTACTCATTCACTTACCCATAATCTACCAATCCACGGACATATCCATCCATCCACCCACCCATCCACCCTCCTGTCCATCAAATGATCACCCATTCACCCGTCTACCCATCCATCCACCACCCATCCATTTATCTACCAATTCACTCATCCATTTACCCACCCACCCATCTATCCATCCACCAATCCATCATCCACTTATCTATCTACCAATCCACTCATCCATCTACCCACCCACCCATCCATCCATCCACCAGTCCATCATCCACACACCCATCCATCCACACACCCATCCGCCTCGATCCCTCCATCCACCCAGCAATCACTCACCCATCCACCGTACACAGAGTTATTTGGAGCCCTCTGAACCGGGCACCATGACGCACGCTGGGAACACAGCAATGTGTATGGAACGTCCTTGTGCGTGTGAAGCAGAAACACGCAGCCCAGATATGATCTCTAGTCGTGTTTAAAGATCATGCAGGAAAAATACTGCACTAGGTGACAGGGGACGGGACAGGACTCAAGGAGGTCTCCAGGGGGAAGCAGTTCATTAGGAACTCTGTAGCAAGCAGGGACGTGAAGAGAAGACATCCACCGGACAATCTGGGGATGACAATTGTAAACAGAAGGAAAATAAGTGCAAAGGTCCTGGGGTAGGACAGACTCTGATATGTTTCGGGACAGTAAGGAAGCCAATGGGACGGGGACCACAGGAGCCAAGAAACAGGAAAGATGAGCCTGAAGAGCTCTGAGGCCCAGGATCTAGACCTCAGACGCATAGTGGCATGTGGATTTCATGCTGAATGTGATAGAAACCTCCGTGGGTTTCAGACGGATGAACAATGCAATCCGACTTGCACCTCGGGCTGCTGGGAAAGAGACTATGGGAAGCAAAATGAGAGGAGGCGCTAGGGAGAGGGGTGCCTGTGGCCCTCGATCACCAACAGAAAGAAGTGGGGTGTTCAAAACCTTGCCTGGGGGAGGGGCGGGGAGGTACATTTCTGGCTACTCCTAGTTGCACGCTTTGTGACCTTAGGCAAGTTCCTTCACCTCTCTGAGCCATGTACCCGTTAGGCATGTATTTGCTCAGTGGCTGTGGACATGTGTGCGCTGACCAGCCAGCCCATTTTGGCTCTGGCTGCAGAAACTGCAAGAATGTGTGAGCTGACATCCCGGCCTGGGATCACAGCGAGGTCATCATGATGCTGTCCGACTGAACCAATTAAGCTGAGAAAGAGGAGGGAAGACGGTTTATTCCCACGCACTGCCTCTTGCAAGCCGGCTGCCTGTGCCCTGCAGCCAGGTGCTAACCCAAACACAGTCCTTCGCCTGTTTCTTCTCAGGGAAGGTAAATCCCCACTTCCTGTCCCTGGATCCAGTGTCTTAAGGACAGGGCAGGTGAGGAAGGAGGGGCCTACCTGGGCCTCAATGGGCTGAGCAGTGAGGGAACCTGTGTCAGGCCTAGAAATAGCAAAATAAGTCTGTTGATCCTAAGCCGGCTAAGGGTGAGTGCCTTTCGTCTTAGAGGGAGGCTTTCTGAACACGGAAACTAGGGAAGGATTATGGTCTCAGTCTTCCAGGAGGAGACCAAGCCCAGAGGCAAGAGAAAGGGATTGTGGGCTCTATATACCATCCTACTAGACACCCTTCCTATGTCTACTGCAGACTTCTTGAGCAAGTCAATTCTCCAGAAATAACCCCACAGAGTCCCCTGAGAGAAGGGACCAGTGATGGGCCAGCTCCACCAACTCCACACTCAGAGGCCAAGCTAGCCAAGAGCCAGGCCTTGCTTCTAAACTATGGCTGGCTGACCAGGCAATCTTGGTCGCTTGCTTCTGGTCCTGTTTCCTGGGCTCAGCCCTCAGCGACAATCTTGTCCCTTCCCGGACTTGATCTCTCTGGATTCCCACACATCTCTTTTCTGGGCCCCTTCCCAGCCTCCCATGCAGCCCTGAACACACCGCGCTGTCATTTACTCCTGCCACCCAACACGCAGGCCACGTGAGGCAGGCCTCACCCTCCAGACACGCCGAGGTGCCAGCCTGACTCAGAGGAATTGCACCTGCCTTGGTCCTCACCCCAGTCCTCTGCTGGCCCCCAAGGCTTCTGCCTTCGCCCAGCAGCCCACCCCGTGTGAATGACCCCACCCCTGACTCTTTCCCCTGCCTATTTTTCTGCTCTGATTTGGAAATTTACATCCTCCTCCAACAGCCAACTGCAAACTGCTTCATACAGCAAAGACATAAACAAAGAGTCAGCCTGGCCCCTCACCCACAGTCCAGAGCCTTTGGGCAGGCCTGTTCTTGCCACTAGCCTTCCCTTTCTTTTGTCATCTCTTAAAAGGCCCCAGCCTCTTCCAGGAGCGTCAGTAGGCTGCGTTTACACCCTTCCTTATGAGCAGAGTGGGGTTATAATACAGGGCTAGATGCTACATACAGGGCTAGCTATTCCAACATGGATCTAGGCCTGGGGGGCGGGACACAAAGACTATCCAGCAAAGCTCGACTCTGCTCTCACCAAGGGTGTAGCATTCTAGAATATTATAAACCATTTCCCCTCAACAAAGTGGAGGTTCACAGCACTGAATCACATGGGAAGGATGTAAAAGTAGTGGTCCTTGGAGAACTCTCCTGGAGTCCCTGCCTTTTACCAATACTCGACGTGAGGAGCCAGGAGCCGCTGTGTAGGCCTCCATAGTGGGAACAGACTCCAGACTCACCTTGGCGGCCACCGACGAGTTGGGCTTCTCCAGCAGATCCCAGAGTTTCTTCCTCTTCTCTGCACAGCACGTGTTGTCAAACTCCTCGCCCTCCCGCTCCCGCAGCGTCTCGGCCTCGCGCTTCAGCTCCTCGTTCATCTGCTCCTTCTTTTGGTGATAGCGGGCCTGGCAGCAGGACTCCAGGTAGATCTCATCGATGCCCCAGTAGTCCAGCTCCTGGCTGAAGCTCAGCGCGCACATCTCCTCCATCATGTGCAGCCGGCCGGTGCGGTAGAAATTGAGAATGGAGGTAAAGGCGCCAGGGTGGCGGTCGAAGAAGTACTCGTTGTCCTCAAGGCTGTAGTCGTCGCACACCTGGAGCAGGGAGTCGTGCGTGTTGCAGTCCCGAAGCTTGCCCAGCCGCGTGCGGGGCAGGCGGTCCAGAGTGCGCCACAGCACCTCGTGCGCCAGGCCCCCGACGTTGAGGCGCACCCGGCGCGAGCACGCCTTGCTGCGCACGATCTCCATGGGCTCGGGCGGCAGCGAGCTGGTGGAGCGCGAGCCATGCTTCGTCATGCCCGCCGGCATCGCTGGTCTGGCCGCCCCCGCCCCCCCTGCCCCCCAGGCCGCTGTCACTCGACGGCAAGGCCCGCTGCCGCGGGGGCGGGGGGCGGGGAGCTCTGCAGGCCGCTGTGGTGCAGGGGTGCGCGAGGGCGGGTGTCACGGCTACCGTCTCACCTCCATCCCGACGGCTGCGAGGCAGAAAGCGAAAGCGGACACGGGTCAGCGAACCGTACTGCCAGGCCCCTCCCCCAGGGTCCCCCACGGGCTTTGACCTTCCCAAGGCTTAAGCGGCTCAGGGTAGTTGGGGGGCTGGAGGGGGGGAGGGAGAGGGGGGGGAGGACGGATGGCCGCTGTTCCTCCCTCCGGTGCTGAAGTCAGCCCCACCCCAGGACGAAGGGAGGGGTGTCCCTCCAGGCGGGAGAGGCCCCCTGGAGGCTCCCAGGAAGCCCCACCCCCGCCCTGGCGCAATCCGGCCGCCCGGGGCGCTGTCCGCCCCGTCGAGTGCTGAAACTCCCTGCTCTGCGGGTCTCGGGATGGAGAGCCCAACCGGGCCCCGCAACGGGGAGGCAGGGGAGAGGCAGGGAGAACTTTCTTTCTTTCTCTCTTTAGTGAGTTCTCATCTCTTCCCACCCCAAGATAGTCAAGATTTTGGGTGGGAGCATAGCGATGGCATTGGGCTTGCTTTTTCTAAATCTTAAAAGATTTTGGGCTGAGTGGGGATCGTGGCGTCTACCAGATGCCCACCTGTCGGAGGCCACCAGGCAACCCTGTCCTGGGGCGACCCCACACCTCACTGCACCAGGACCTGAGGTCGCTCCCGAGACCAGGTGAGGGTTGAAGGAGCCCAGCCAGCGGGTTCTGCACCTCCTTGTGCCCCCCCCCCCAACCCTAGCGCAGGAGGGGCGCGGACTCCTCGGGATCCGCCTGCTCGGTGCTCCCCTTCTGCCCCTCCTCCTCTCTCTTTCTCCTCCTCCCCCTCCTCCCGCTCCTCCTCCTCGCTCCTCCCGGCGATGGCTTTTTATAACTCCGGGTTCTGCGCCTTTGCCCGGGCTCGGAAGGGAAGGAGTGGGGGAGGTGGGAGGCGGGGAAACCAGCGGAATCTTCTGGCCTTTCAGAGCGTGCCCTCCTCCCGCCACGCACCGGTGATTTCGGGGGGTTCCCGGGGCCCACAGCCCGCGGGGCGCACGCCCCGCCCCCAGCCCCGGGGCGGGCCCGCACCCCCCCACCCCCGCCACACTCACCCCCAGGGTGGCCGCCTCCCGGGGCCGCGCCGCGCGCATCTCGCCGGCCGCCCGCGCCCCCGCCCGCGGCAGCGGCGGTCCCGGGGCCGGGCTAGGCCTACCCCGGCCGGGCGGGAGGGCGGGCGGGCGGCGCCGGGGCTGCGGGGTGCGGGCGGGGCGCTCTGCGGGGCGCAGGGACGGCGCGGCCCGGGCGATCGGCGGCGCCTCCGCCTCCACCTCGGGCTCCGGCTCGGCTCGGCGGCGGCCGCGGCTGCCTGCGCGAGATCAACAAGTCGGGCTGAGCTTCGGCTCCGCGCTCGCCGCGATTCTGTCCCGCACTTCGGAGCGCGGCGAGTGGCACCGAGGCGGGACGGCGCCACCTGCGGGTCGGAAACGCGCGCGGCTTAACCCCTCCGTGCCCGGCCCGGTCCTGGCCCAGGCCGCGGGGCCCACCCGGGCTGCTCGTCTGGGTCCCGGCCACCACGAGGCTGAGCGCCTACTGCATGCAGGCGCTGCACGTAGGGCGGGCGTGGGAGATACAGTTGCGAAGCCAACTAGCCTCTGGGTTGCGAGGCTCCCTGGAGAGCGACTGTAAACAGAATTGGAAGACTATGTCAGACAGGCTAGAAGCTGGGAGGATGGGAAAGCTAGAGGAGGCAGGTGGCAATTTTAAATAGCCCTTGCTTTGATTCCATTCCCGGATTCTACAAAATCAAATTCTAGATTCTAGAGGAAAGTGGACGTTGCACCTACTAACCAACAAACATGCAAAAGAGGTGGGCAGCTGGGTGGTAGCTGCTGAGGAGAAACAAGGCCAGGTGAAGGGCCAGTGAAGACTCAGAGCTTGCCTGTCCTGGTTAGTCAGTCACCCATTCTTGCTAACTTGGACAGATGCTTCTGGACTGCTGAGGGTCTAGATCAACCCAGAGATCCACTGCTCCTGCCTCACCCTGTGCAGTGGGGTGGTCAGAGTGACTGCAAACAGGACTGAATGCAGAAGGGGCCAGGCCTCCCTTTGTCAGCCACACTTGGACCCTGCTGGTTTGTTCTCTCACACACATATCTGTGTGTGGGGTTGAGGAGTTAGAGGTACAGCAGAGAACCTGGCCCCGGAGGGAGGAAACTTAGTGGGGCCTGGTACCCGGAGATAAGGCCTTCTCCTCTCCACTTTGGGTTCCTGTCCACTGTGTCACACAGAACTGTTTGTAAAAACCCATCCGCTCTGATCAGTTCCCCTCCTGCCTTCTCTCCCTGTGAACTCTGCTCTCAGCTCCCCCATCCCGCCTCTGCCTCTGCTTCCTACAGAACCACGGCTGTCAGAATGAATGTTCCATTTCCCAAACTGAATGTCTGTTGTCTTCAATGGAGTAAGGCCTTCTTGGGTTTTCCCTTGCTCTGGCCTGATAGTTCTGATTCAGTCCCTCCCTCCTCATCTCAGCTTGCTCACCACTGAAGAAAGACAAACAACTAAACACATTTTTGTTTGTTTGTTTGTTTGCTTGTTTTTTAATGAGAAAGCTTTGGCCAATCATAAGTGCTACCAGGGAATCATGGGGCCAGGGGTAGCTATGCTGAGACTTTTACCCAGAAGGTCAGCAGGGCCTCTCAGACTCCACAGGTAGGAAGGGAGTCAGATAGATATGGAGGGATAAGAGGAATTCCATGCAGACTTGTATCCAGGCTGAAGGCCAAGGGCAAACAAGGGACGGCCACGTGCCTCCCTGGCCACCATAGAAACAGCATAGAAAATGCAAGATGAAGCACTCGGGAGGCAGAGGCAGGAGGATCTCTGTGACTTTGAGGCCAGCCTGGTCCACAGAACCAGTTCTAGGGCAACCAGGGCTGCATGGAGAAACCCTGTCTCAAAAAGCAACAACAAAAAGAATATGTAAGATTTGTTTTTCTTCCCATGTGTGCTTATGTGTGTATGAGAGAGAGAGGGTTAGGGTTAGTGTCAACTCACGACAAATTAAATTCACCTGAGCAGGGAGCCTCACTTGAAGAATCGTCTTAATTGCTTTAATTGATGTAGGAGGACCGACCGGAATGTGGGTAGCATCTACTAATGGGGAACCAGATTAAATGGTATGGAAGAAGGAAGAACACTTGCCCTTGTTGGCCTGGCCTTGACTCTTGGTGAAGGGTTGATTGATGGTGATGGTGGTAGTGGTGGTGGTGGTGGTGGTGATGATGATGGTGGTGGTGGTGATGGTGGTGATGATGATGGTGGTGATAATGATGGTGATGATGAATGTGGTGGTGGTGGTGATGATGGTGGTAGTGATGATGATGGTGGTGGTGGTGATGATGATAGTGATGATGATGGTGTTGGTGATGATGGTGGTGGTGGTGATGGTGGTGATGATGATGTGATGGTGGTGGTGATGGTGATGGTGGTGGTGGTGGTGGTGGTGATAGTGGTGATGATGGTGTTAGTGATGATGATTCCTCCACTGATATCAGAACCAACCATTTCAGGCTTCCATCCTGGGCCAAGGGCCTTCAAGTCTCCAGGAACCTTTGGATTTTTGGTGCTGGCTTGGTGACGACTGAGACAACTCAAGGACCAGGCAGCTACCAGATTCCCAGCCTCACAGTGAAATTTCAGAGTAAGCTGATCTAATCCATTCTTTATTTGGTATACGGAATGTTTTATATTTAATATAGAAAACATGGGGTTCCATCAGTTCTGTTTCTCCAGAAAATCCCAACTTATACAGGGCACGTGTGTGTGCACGTCCATATGGAGGTCAGAGGTCAGCCTTGGGCATGCTCCTTAGATGGCATCCATCTATGTAATCATCACATTTTACTTTGAGATAGCCTCTCTGACTGACTGGGAACTCTCCAAGCAGGCTAGGCTGCCCGGCCAGTGAGCACCAGGCATCCACCTGCCTCTGCCACCCCTCCCCCACCCTGGGAATATAAACATTCACAGCCACGCCTGTTTTGTTGTTTGTGTGTTCGTTTTGTTTATTAACATGTATTCTGGGGATTGAGCTCAGGTGCTTGTGCCCGTGAGGCAAGCGCTTTGCTGACAGCCCTGTCTGCAGATCCACTCATTCTGAATTCCTTGTCCCCCCACTTCCCCTCAGACCATACCCCCTACCTCCTAGGCAGTGGCTGTTATCTACCGAGTGAATATCATGGGACTTTTTTTCTATGTGATCTTGAAAAAAGATTCATACGTTTTTGCTGTTGTTGTTATGTTTTGCCTTCCCCCCCCAAAAAAAAATAATCCAATGTATAGCCCAGGCTAGATTTCAACTCACCATGCTGTGGGTCTTATCTAGGCTGGATTTGAACTCACCATGCTGTGGGTCTTATCCTTCTGAGCAATGTGGGCTTATAAGCCTGGATTACCTGCCTGCACCACTTGCTTTGTCTCAACTTGCCCATGCGCTCTGTTCTGGAACTTGAATGGGTTTTATTTATTTCATTTTATGTTCGTTGGTATTTTGCCTGTGTGCATGTCTGTGTGAAGGTACCAGAAGCCCTGAAACTGGAGTTACACACAGGTGTAAGCTACCTTGTTGGTGCTGGGACTTGAGCCCAGGAAGAACAGCCAGTGCTCTTACCTGGTGGCCCCCCTCTCCAGCCCCCACACTGTTTCTTTCTTCTACTCAGTTATGTGGTCCACGGTTCTTAGTGTGTTCCTCCCTGGTCGTCAGCCACGCTAGTCCTTGAACTCAGTGAGTTCTCTCACATCAACTCACAGACCAGCATAGAGATTTTTTTTTTTCCAAGACAAAGTCTCATAGCCCAGGCTGGCCTTGAACTTGGCTACATAGCCAAAGAGGATTTCAGATATCTGATCCTCCTGCCTTCACCTCCTAAATGCTGAGATTACAGGCATGCACCACCACACCTGGTCTACACAGCCCTAGATTGAACCGAGCTCTTAGTGCATGCAAGGCAAATGCTCTCTCTATCCACTGAGCTGTGTCCCCAGCCCTGATGTGATGACTTTGTAAACATGCTTCCTGAGGCTTTGGAACAATGTGTCCCAGGGTGTGTACACTCTTACCTAAGTGCACCGAGACTCCACTGCCTCTGGTGGCATCTCCTCTAAGTGCTGGGAGTCCTCCAACCCCAGTCTTAGCCTCCATTAGCTTTTATCCAGAGGATGGAACCTTGGCTATCCAGTGCGTGCCAGAAAACAGCTCAGTGTATTGAAATACCCCTCTCATTGACTATTAATGAATGTCAGGTTTGCCTCATAGGCATTGAAGTTCTGGTATGAGTGTGTGTGTGTGTGTGTGTGTGTGTGTGTGTTTGTGTGTGCGTGTGCCATTGTGGTGATTTCATCGGCTGTTGTGAGAGTTGTTACTGTAACGGTTATTTTTACGGTGGTGACTGTTGTTGTAGATATAATTATGGTTGTTGTAGTAGTGGCTGTTGCTATAGCTGTGGTCACGGTGATGGCGATGGTTACAGTTGTTGGCTGTAGCTGTTAAGAGTGTTTCGCTGTTGTGCTGGTGACTATTATTATGATTGTGGTTGTAGCTATTATGGTTGGGGGCTGTTGCTGTGGTTTTTATGGTTGTTTGGTGGTGGTTGCTGTGGTGGTTATGATTCTGGTTGTGTTGGCGATGGCTGTTATGGCTGTGGTTGTAGTTATGGTTGACAGGAGGTTGTTATGATTATGGTTGTTGGTAAAATCGTGGTTGCTATTATCATCAGTGGTTGTTGCTGTGGTTGTGATATGTATAGTTGATGTTTGTTGCTGTGATTGTTGTTTTGAGTATGGTTACTACAGTTGGTTGTTTCTGTGGTTGCTGTTATGATGCGGTTGTTATGATTGTGGTTGATGTCATTGTTATGGTTGGTAGTTGTTGCTGTGCCTATTGTTCTTATGGCTTCCATGGTTGCTGTTAGGATCTGGTTGTTGCTGATGTGACTGTTCTTATGGTTGTAGTTGTTCTTCTAGTTGGTGAGTGTTGCTGAGGTTGTTGTTATGGTCACGGTTATTATGAACGGTGGCTGCTGCTATGGTTGGTGTTTGTTGCTGAGGTTGTTGTTATGGTTACGGTTATTATGGTTGGTGGCTACTGCTATGGTTGTTGCTATGGTTGGTAGTTGTTGCCATGGTTACTGTTATAGTTATGATTGTATCTACTGCCATGATTGTGGCTGAAGTTGTTGGTTTATGGGATTCCTTATATCATCTACATGCTGAGTTCCTTATTGACCCTGGACATCGTGAACACTCGAGTATTCATTTTTTGTTTGTGATATCTTTTTGTTTCCAGAACATTATTTGAGGGGCCCATGAGATGGCTCAGCAATGCTTGTCCCCAAACCTGACAGCCATTCTCCTGCCTCAGCCTCCTGACTAGCTGGATGACAGGCCTCAACCACCAGGCCTGGTTATAGGTGGTTTCCTGGAAAGCATCCTTGGGTCAAGCCACTTTCCCACCCTGGTCTGAAGGGGCTGCCTTTGCCGTCTGCTGCACCCACAAGGTCGCTGCCTGCCCTTCCGGTCTGAGCAGCATGGGGTTCTACTCGCTGAGTTCACGAGGCCTGCTCTCTCTGCTCTTCTGCCTTAAAGTGAGCTTGTCCACTCTCCTCTTTCAGTCCTGAAGAGAGCGTCATGCAACCCCGAGCAAACCATCATCTCTTCTTCCCAAGCTCTGGGTGAGAGCGCCCATCTGCCCAGGGAAACCTTGAAAACTGCAATCTCTGGGAAGAATCCTGGCTTGAAAGCACACACACACATTCACACACACTCACACACACAGACATACACACTCACAGACACACTCACACACTCACACACATTCACACACATTCACACACTCACACACACTCACACACACTCACACACAGACACACTCACACACTCACACACAGACATACTCACACACACTCACACACACTCACACACACTCACACACACAGACACACACACTCACTCACACACACAGACATACACACTCACAGACACACTCACTCATACACACACTCACACTCACATTTGCACACACACAGACACACACTCACACACACACTCACACACGCAGACACACACAGACACACACACTCACACACAGACACACTCACACACACTCACACACAGACACACACACACAGACACACACACACTCACTCACACACACACACACACACACACACACACACACACACCCGCTCCTCCCCCGACCTCCCCCAGAAGGAGGCAGATGTTTCATTGTTTGTCCCAGAGGACATGTGACAACATCCGCACAGGGATTTGTTGTCACAGCTCTGGGGGAGAGGGCAATCTTCCTGCTGTCTTGTTGGTGAAGGCAAGGTGATGTCACTAAACATTGTACTGTTAAGAGAATGATTCCTTAAGTGACCCTCCATCAGAAAGGGCACCAGGGGAGCTGAGCAATGTACAGTGGTCTCAGGAGACCAGAAGAAGCTTCCTGCGTTTATCCAACAGAATGAGCCCTGGATCAGGTGGTGGCCATTTCACCAGCCACAGGTGATGAATCTGCAGGGATTCTTCTGCAAACCATGGCCAATGCCGAAAACCCTGTGTGATTGGGTTACCCTGCAACATCTACAAAGTTTAGCTGCAAACTCAGGGGAGCAGTGCCCAGATCCCCTTGTTCCTGAAAGTGCAGGCAGAGGGGACAGTTCCATGGGGCTCCATTGAGAGCCCTGTGTCTGTGTTTACTCAGCAAGGAGACCTTGGAAGTTTCCTTTGGGTGGCAGTATGGCCTCAGGGCAAAGAGAGGGGGCGCAGGACAGAAGAGCTGGCATAGAATGATTTTGGACAAGTGATCTAACCTCTCTTAACTGTACTGTTCCCATCCTTAAAATGAGTACCCATAGAGATAGTGACTGTTCAGTTATGAGGAGATTTTTAAAAATTCTCTTTTTGTGTGTATTTTGTGTATATACTAAGCATGCGTGTTGAGGACAGAGTTGGATGTTGGGTGCCTGAGAAATTTTTTTATTTATTTTTTGCGTCTGTGGGTGGTTTGCCTACACATGTGACTATGCGCTGTGTGTGTGCCAGAAGAAAGCATTGGATCCCCCGAAAATGGAGTCACAGACAGGTGTGAACCCCTATGTGGGTGCTGGGAATAGAACCCAGGTCTTCTGGAAGATCAGCCAGTGCTCTTAACCACAGGGCTATCTCTCCAGCCCATGAGGAATTTTAAAAGCCCTTTAGCACCAATGGCTCTGTCTGCTCAACTGCAGGTCACTAAGTGGGGGTCACTAAGGGAGGGGCTTGTGTGTTCAGCTCAACCTAAGTAACCAGAATGCTTAGCTGGTGCATGAGGAGACGGACAGCTGTGTCAGCAAATGCTCATGCACCAGCATGAGGACCTGAGTTCAGATCCCCAGGACACACACACACACACACACACACACACACACACACACACAGAGCCAGGGCTGTCCCCGCACAGCTGTAATCCCAGTGCCAAGGAAGAGACAGGGATTCTGGAAGCTCTGGCCGTCTGGCCCAGGAGAATCAGTAGGTTTCAGGTTCAGTGAGAAACACTGTTTTACCCTCACGAGAGCGTGGTTGAGGAAGACACCTGGCATTGACCTCTGACATCCACATGCACATACATGTGAACACATGTTAACATGCCCAAAACATACCACACACACAAATAAGTAACAGAGTAAGTAAATAAAGGTTCCGAAAATGCTTAACTAATCCAGGTAGAAATTGGGAATGGGGTGGAATTAGTCGGAGCTCCTCCTCCCACCCTTCTGTTTCGCCTTTTTCAGCACAGAGGCTCTTTCTCCACAGACATATGGTATTCAATTTTTACAAAGGGGCCACGGCCGTGCCAGACGTTAGTCTTCATGAACATGAAAGTAAGGTGACCAGGGTGGTTCAAACAAACAAACACACAAGCAAAGCAAATATCTTACCCTCCCCACGTCTACCTGGAAATAACATCATCACGGGTAAGGTAGAGTGGAATGGTATCTTGTCATTAGGACTCCTGGATCCAGCCATGCCTGAAGCCAGTGCCACTGGATTTCAAGTTATGTGAGCTATGAAATAACTCCTCTTGTCCTGTCAGCCGTCAGTCTGTTGGTACATCCCCCACAGTGACAGTCCTCTCTCTACAGACCAGAAATGTTCTTAGCTCGAAAGCAAATTAGATATACAGGAACCAGGCAAGGGGGGCTGGAGGAGTGGCTCAGTGGCTGGGAGCAGATGCCTCCCTCACAGGGGACCCGGGTTCGATTCTCAGCAGCCACATCATACAGCTCACAACCGCCTGTCAACACCAGCTCTAGGGGCCTGAGAGATGGCTCAGTGGTTAAGAGCACTGACTGCTCTCCCAGAGGTCCTGAGTTCAAGTCCCAGCAACCACATGGTGGCTCACAACCATCTGTAGTGGGATCCGATGCCCTCTTCTGGTGTATCTGATGACAGTGACAGTGTATTTAGATACAATAAATAAATAAACCTTAAAAAAAACCAAACCAGAAACACCAGCTCTAAAGGATCTGACACCTCCATTCCTCCTCGGGCACCTGCACTCGCGTACACGCACGCATACACATTATTAAATAAAATAAGTCTTTTTATAAAAAGAGAGAGAGAAGCAGGGAGAAACCTGGATTCCCACCACTCAGGAGGCAGAGGCAGGAGGATCAGAAGTTCAAAGTCACAATCCACTGTAACTCCATTTCCAGCTTGGTAGGCACTGAGCACGCATGTAGTGCACAGACATAGATGCAGGCAAATCACCCACATGCATTGCAGTAATTAATTATAGTAAAAGTTTAACGTCATTTTTTTGCTTAAATAGTGACCGTGCTGGGCTATATGAGATTCTGTCTCAAACATACCTAAGAAACAAACAGGAAAAGCGGGGCAGAGGGGGAGGGAGGGAGGGAGAAAGGACGGGAGGAAGGGAAAATGAACTACAACTGGGGATACTTATAAAGAAGGGACACAGCATAAGACTCTGATTTAAAGCCAAGCAAAACCACAACATCCATGGAGGGGACAGCTTCTCAATGCAGGTTCCAACAACAGACCATCTGATTCCTGGCGACTGCCCTCTCAAAACATGTCTGCTGGGGCCTCGCCCGCTATCTTGCTGGAGCAGCCAAGATCCATCCACGCCACCTCCTCTGACCAGTGCTGGCAAGAGGCTCAGCTGTTTGAAGTCTGATCTCCAGATTCCATGATACCATCCATCATTTATATCCATGGCGCAGCCTGCTCAGGTTTCTGGGAGTTTCTGGGTAGGGCAAGGCTAATGAATGCCCTACCCCTTACCCCTGCAAACCACACACACACACACACACACACACACACACACACACACACACACACGTGCATCAGTTCATGCATGGATTCCTTGGTAGAGAAAAGTGGCTTGATAAAGGTCAACAGACGAGTCCTCAGAGACACAGGGAACATGGGGACATCATTCCATATCATGGGAACCCCTAGAGCTCCTGGGATGGTCCCATCTGCTAGACTGTCCTCTCTCTGTTGTCCCTTTGTCATGCTCCATAGTCAACACCACAGTGAACAGAGCAGGCTCCACCTGGCAGGGCTGCTGGGAGGATGAACCGGAAAGTATGTGACAAGCTGCACGTCCCTCCCAACGCTGGGAAATACTCTTGAAACAACCACAATGACTGGATCAGTTTCAGACACACTATATATCAGCCACCATACGAGGGGGTCTGTCTGTCCATCTGACCCCACCGAAGGTTCTTTCTCTCCCTTGCACCAGTCACTGAGGACGAGTGGATGAAGCCATTACACTGTTAGATGACCCTAAGAGACCCACTCTCTGAGTCTAGCCCCTCTACATAGCCCAGAGTGGCTTCAAACTTGCCATCCTCCTGCCTCAGTTTCGTGAGTAGCTGGGATCCTGGACCTGCACCACCAGACTCAGCTCTGACGCCTGCTCTTTTCTTTCTGAGTCCACTTGTCTTTAATCAAGCCATGGGTTTCCTGGCTCAAGTCCCTGCAGATGAATGAAGCCTGTTTTTTTTTTTTTTGGTTCCTTTTTTCGGAGCTGGGGACCGAACCCAGGGCCTTGCGCTTCCTAGGCAAGTGCTCTACCACTGAGCTAAATCCCCAACCCCTGAAGCCTGTTTTTTGATCAACCCAAAGTATCTCTTCCTCCTCCGTCTATCACCTACCCACAGACCTCAGCATCCCCTTCATGGTCTCAGTCACTAAGCCCCACCCAGCATCTACCCACTCTCTCCACCACACACATGCCGACTGATTCCTCTGTCTCTCCGTCCATTCACAGATCCTAAACTGCCCATCTTCCCATCTGTCCACTCATCCTTTTGCCCTCGTCCTTCTACCAACACGCCACTTACCTTTAAACATGCCTGTCTACCATTCACCCACCCATTTGTCTATCCATCCATCTACCCACACACCCACTTCTAACTCATCCACCATCCATCCCATCTATCCTCCCCTCACACAGTGTTTTTTATCCACCTGCTTCTCCACTCATCCGCCTACCCGTCTATCCACCCATTCACACGCTCCCCCACCATCCCGAACCTTCCCAGCCACCACCTAACAATGGCTTCTCGGGCTTTGCATATTACAATGCTTGGTGCATACTGAGCTCCGTGAGACCCCATCATGGTCTCCTGGGTTCTCTCCCTGGAGAGCAGTATAGGTGCCACCAGAATGTCCCCACAGAGGAAGCCTCTTGGTGGTCAGGACTTTGAAAGTCGTTGACTTCCAGGGTTTAGGGCCAAAAGATGATGGAATGCAGGACCAACCAAGGGGCAAGCTTCCAACAGAGCCATTAAGGGTAAGCTGATCTTCTTTCTCTCTTCAAAGGAGCGGGGGACTCCAAGACACACAAAAACAGTCAGCAAAAGAAACCGAGGCTGCCGAGATGGAGCAAATGTTCCATTTGAGTGAGAGCTCAGCTCCCCTGCCCTTTGGACCTGGAGTCTCTCCTGCCTCCCCTCCCCTCCCCTCCCATCTCTCTTCTTAGCCTCCCCCCACCCCCAGCCCTTCACGCTTGCTGGCCACAAGCTCCCAGGATGAGACCAGATGGACTGGCACTTCCTCACCTCCCAGCAGACGACCTCACCCCCAGACACGCAGGTTCCCTCTCTGGAATCACACAGAGGCTGTTCATCAGCAAGACTTTAATGGACGCACGTCCGTCTGACAGCATGACACAAAGCTTGAATGCTGTGTTGTAACCGCCATGCTGCTCACGAAACACACTGACGCTGTGTTTATTAAAAATAACAGAAGCCTTGAAACCAGTGTTTGGGATAGATGCTCAGGTTGACGCTGGGCTACCAGCCCCTGCCATAGGCACTTCACCCCTCTTTTGGCCTCCTTACCCACTTAGAGTCCACCAATGAGAAGCTGAGGGGAGACATGGGCGAGGCTTTCAGCCAGCCAGGATACTGGCTCATCTAACCCAAGAACCCAGGCCCCAGCACCCAGAGTCTTGACCTCCACTGTCCAGGGCCCAGTTCAGTGTGGGGCAAGACCATCCGGGGAACACATCATCAGAACAAACTGCAGACGCTAGCACTGACTACAGCCGGGCACGGAGAGCTGAGATCCTGCCCGTGCAGGTGGCTAATTCATCTCTCCATTCTAAGCTGCCAGTTCTTCCTGCCCTTCCTCTTCCTTCAGACAGCATTGTGCATCCCGGGCTGACTTCAACTCACTGTGTAGCCCAGTCCGACTTCTGAATCTCTAATCCTCCTGCCTCTACCTTGCTGGGATTTCGGGCGTGCACCACCATAACCCAATTTAAGAGGAACTGGAGATGAACTCAGGACTTTGTGCGTGCTACCCAACTGAGCTAAATTCCCAGCCCGTTATAAAAGAAAGAAGCGGGGAGTGGCAGGAATTAAAACGAGGGCATGCATGAACACCCCCCACCCCCCTCCGAGCGCTGCTTCAGCACGTCAGGTCTCCACCGGAGCTGCCTGCCCTTAACCACAGTGTTACGCGTGTCTCTGAGGAGCTGTCACCTTTAAGGGGAGCCAGCCCTTTATCAAGTGCAGGTGAGCATCGTGGGGACAGCCCAGCCTGATTCAGTTAGGATGGGGCTCTGAAGGGCTTCCCCTAGCACACCAGGACCGAAGCCTGTGAGACCTTCAGCAGCTATTTCTGCCACTTTCTTCCTCCCCTTCCAGCCGTGAGGAGGCAACTGGGGGTTGCCATGGAAACAGGCTCATCCTCCCACAGGAGGCTTGCCAGCTCCGATTTCCTGCAAAGATAAAAAAGAAGGCAGCAGTGGGGGGTCACCCAAGCATGAAGCTGGGTTTCCCTGGGGATACCCACACTCCTGCCAATCACACTGTCTATCTGGGAATCCTGAGGGTGCCTGGAGACCCAGGGCCAGGCAAGCCTCCAAGCCCCAGCCCTGCTTCAAGAGCTGAGCCCCTGGAACACACAGGCTCAGGCCCTTTTCTGTCTTCCCAGCTCAGTCTAAAAGGACCTCATCACAGATGTGTCTGCACCACGCTTGGGTGTTTCTGGCTGTCAGCTCTCCAGTGCCAAACAGAAGTGTCCCACTGCCACCCCGAAAGCCTTCGGAATGAAGAACAAACTGCCCACCCAACATCTGCTCCCAGGAGAGGTGTGTAGGCTGAGCTACTGGCAGGAGCTGTGTGACCCCAGGCAAGTCACTTTACCTCTCTGAGCTTGCTTTCTCATCTGGAAAGCTGGCCTAACACTCCATTATCTCAAGGGTGCTTCCAGGACCAAAGGTATATACCTGCTGTGCCCGTCTCAGCATTTCAGGGTACTCGGGACGCTGGACATAGGGCCACACACTCTCATCCCAGCACTCTGAAGGCAGAGGCAGGTGGATCTCTGAGTTCAAGGCCAGCCTGGTCTACAGAGTGAGTTCCAGGACAGTCAGTGTCACAAGTGAGGCTGGCAAGCCACAGTTCCCTTGAAGTCAGTCTTTTCTCCTAACACTGACACAAAGGTTGGTTTTCATTACTGACTTGGTGCCGTGGCTGTGCCACCCAGAGTAAGGCGAGTGTCTAGCTGAGGAGCAGCCAGCCAGTTCCTGTCATTTCCCACAGTAGTGCTCCCAAGAGTCAGAACGGGGCTCGGAACCCAGTGCCTTTGAGATCAGAGGGAACTGGGGAGATTTTGATTCGGATGCAGCTGAAGCCTCGTGCTGGGTACCCCCAGCCAGAGATACTCTTGGGGCCATGGGCCTGGTGTGGCGGGGGCATTCACATGAATTCTCCACAGATAACATGAAACTATGTTGTTGTTTAACTGGATATCTCTAGGTAACCTTGACTGTCCTGGAATTCGCTATGTAGATCAGGCTTGCCTACAACTGAGAAATCCCCCTGCCTTTGTCTCAGGAGTGCTGGGACTAATGGCCTGTGCCACTACACCCAGTTCTACTATGTTGATTTAAAAAAATATATTTATTTTATTTATATGTGCACACTGTAGCTGTCTTCAGACACAACAGAAGAGGACATCAGATCCCATTATAGATGGTCGTGAGCCACCATGCGGTTGTTGGGAATTGAACTCAGGACCTCTGGAAGAGCAGTCAGGGCTCTTAACCACTGAGCCGTCTCTCCAGTCCCCTGGGTCGATTTTTAACGTGCAGGCTGAACAAAGCCATCTTGCTGCAGGCTGATATACACCACAGCAGGGGCGTGTATGCTGGGATTCAAGGGATAGACTCCTTAGACTGGCTCTCCAGACATCTCGCAGGGCCAGATCTTTCTGTCGTGCCCCTACCCCAGTCTTAGCACAAGGGAAACCCTGCTACCTACTTCCTGCGAATCAATGGAGGACTATGCGTCTTTCCAGATAGCCGCACGAAAAGGGGTCATGTCTCTTTAAAGATCTGGGGATAGGACTTAAAAGTAACAGACACACTGAAGAATCCACACACGGTCCTCCAAGGACCTGTGTCTGCCATTGCTAGCCAAGGCCTGGACTGCACCAGCTACCAAAGGAGGGGACAGTGCCTGCTCTGAGAGTCGGGGGCATGACGATGTGGACCATGAGTACCACAGGACAGGAGGCACAGGAGAACCTAGAACACAGCCTGATTTGGAAGCAAAGTCTTCACAGCGAGACACAGAGCTTTTATTAGCTTTTCCTGCTCTCGGTGTTCTCACTGTCCCCTCCTCTGGACACAGCATTCTGGAGGAACAACAGGAAGTCAGGAGGCCCCAGATGAGTGTAGTGTCTGCTCCACAGGTCACAGCCTGGTACGGTACCGGATGGGCACATCTTCCTCCGGCTGCATCAGGCCAAAGCCATATCTGCTAAGGTCAAACTCCGGGACCTCTGTGTCCTCACTGACCAGCTCCAGGTCGAAATGAGTCAGCAGCAGGACCACAAACCTGCAAAGAGAGGGCGTGCTGCACACTCTGGCCATAGCAGACCCAGGCAAGGTGAGGCTCAGTGGTTGTGTCTGTGGCAGCCATTTCTAGGTCACAGCCCCTAAGAGTCAGAGTGCGTGTGAATCTCCAGTTTTCCCGCCTACAGCATCATCTACAGATGCCCAAATAGCCAGAGAGAGGGTGGGCCCCAGCCATGTGTCTCTAACCCCACACCTGCGTGGCACTTGAGTAGTTCTGAGTCCCCGGTGCATCACAGTGTTCATGGTGACAAGACTCTGCCTCTCCACAAGTCTGCAGCCCTTTCCCTAAGCTAAGAACTAAGTCACCCCTAGCCAGGGCCATGTTTACCAGGAGTACCTACAAGATTAAAACCTGTGCCACTCCCTCAAGACTCCTTGCCATCACCGAGTGACACAAATGTCACCAAGGGCCACCTTTGCCAGGCAGCACTCTCTACTGCCACCTTTTGGAGACACATAAAGCTGTCCTATCTAGGATGCTCTCTGACTCAATGACACAATGACAAGTCCGCCCTGTGAGTCGATGGTGATCCTAATTGACCTGGGCCTCACCACTGTCCCCCACCTCAATTCAGGGGCCCAAAGCCACACCGAGAACACAGCAAGGGCTTTCTCCTTTCACTGAGAGAGGAGCAGGCGAGCGGATGAGCCAGTCCACTGCGCTTAAGAGGAAGTGATCCTTGCAGAGTCTGTTCCCACTTGGGGGCTTGCTTCTCCTGTGGGGTCAAGGGAGTAAAGACGGAGTGTGTCTCTTCCAGCTCTGGAGGGGTTGGGTTATCTGAGGTAGGAGTCTCGCTACCCATGTACCCAATGGTTAGAGCTATCGATGCTGCCGTCCGCTGAGAGCTTCTAGCAGGGAGCTCACAGGGACTGAGGTAAGAGCAAATTCACTCCTTTGAGAGGCCACGAGCAAGGTACCATCTAAGCATGTCAAAGCCAGCGCCTGTTTTATCTGTCCCTACATGGGTGGAAGCAAGAACTGTGACTAAAATTCTGTCCTAGTTACCGATGTGAACGAGTCTATCCTGATATGGTTGATTCGTTAGGGCGTGAGCAGAAGGCAAACCTCACCTTTGCTCTCGTGCTGGTTCACGCTCCAGCCACAGGGGTGAATTCAGAGCCTGCACTGGCGTAGCACGCACGCACACACACACACACACACACACACACACACACACACACACACACCTGAACATCAACTGTGCCCCATCCACCAGACTTTGTAGTGCTCACTCTAAGTCGCTGAGCCAGCTCCCTACCCTTGTGCGTTCCTCAAGCATGTGTAAAACTTCATGGGATGACCTGTATATGCTCGGCCCAGGGAGTGGCACTATTAGGAGGTGTGGCCCAGTTGGAGTGTGTGTGGCCTTGTTGGAGTGGGTGTGTCACTGTGGGCGTGGGCTTTAAGACCCTCATCCTAGCTGCCTGGAAGCCAGGATTCTGCTAGCTGCCTTCAGATGATATAGAACTCTCAGCTCCTCCTGCACCATGCCTGCCTAGATGCTGCCACGCTCCCACCTTGGTGATAATGGATTGAACCTCTGAACCTGTAAGCCAGCCCCAATTAAATATTGTCCTTATAGGACTTGCATTGGTCATGGCGCCTGTTCATAGCAGTAAACCCTAACTGAGACACTGCATGACCATGTTCCATTTGGTGCTAACCTCTCTGTGTCACTGATGGGCTTCAGTCTCCCCTTGCCTATGTCCTATGACTTTACTTTCTGAGGTACGATTTGTTGTGTGTTGCTGAGGATCGACTCTTGTGCCTCGTGTGTGCTCAGCAAGCACCCTACATTGAGGGCTGGCCTCTATCAGCCATCTTGTTATTCTTAATTCTGAAATAAGAGCTCACTAAGTGGCCAAAGTTGGCTTTAAACTCACCATCCTCCTGCCTCAGCCTCCCCGACAGCTGGGATTATAACTCCCAAGTCTGACACCCTGCTGCTTACGCTGCCTGATTATGCGTGATAAGGTGGTTTTTAGGAAAGGCTGTTAAACATTAGGGCAGAACTGACTCCATCATGGTTTCTACTTCGCTGTCCAGAAAAGTGAGGTCAAAGGGTTATGTGACTTGCTTTCCCCCCAGCATGGTGCCTTTGTGTCAATGACATGACATAAATACTGACTAACATTTCTCAAAGCCTGTGATGAGTCAGGCAGTGGGGTAGGCACTTAGGAAGGCCATTCTGATCCATTTTGGGGCTGTAATGGGTACCCAAATTTCATAGCTGAGGAGGCAGGCTCAGAAGGTTATAGAAGCTAGACAGAACAATGGGCAGAAGTTGCAGGCCTGCATCCAGGCAGTTTGTGGTCCTGAGACTGAGGCTGGAAGAGTCCCAGGAGTCTGAGGGGAGCTGCCTAGCCCTCCCAGGAGTTACAACAACCAAGGGGCACCCTAAAGATCAGCCAGCTCCTGCCACAAAGGTCTGAACCTCCTGCAGCAGCCACAGTCAGCCACAGCCAGAGTTCGGTATTCCCACTACACGTTCAGAGGGAGAGCCTTGCTGGCACATCTGATCATTATGTGAGAAATCTGAAATGTGGCTTCTGATTTTTAAAAGAGAGTTTTAAAAAGACAAATAAACGGATTTGCGGACAGGAGTTGACTCTCTGCCAGTTTGGAATCTAACCCCTAAACCATTAGCCTGAGGCCTTCAGTCAAAGAAACAGTAGAGGCATCAAGTGTCACCGCACCTTGGCCACATCCTGGGCCACATCCAAATCCTGCCCCAGCCATACCTCACTAATGGGACCCTTCCCTACTGGGCCATGCCCTGCTGTCCCCCATGCCCTGCCGCCCCCCATGCCCTGCCGCGCCAGCTCTGTGCTCACCACCCCGTACCTCACCAGCCCCCATGCCCTGTCCCGACGGCTCGGTGCCCTGCTGCCCCCATGCCCCGCCGGCTCTATGCCCCACTGCCCCATGCTCTACCACTCCCGTACCCCGCCAGTCCCCATGCCCTGCCCCGCCGCTCCGTGCCACACCATCCCCATGCCCCATGCCCCACCAGTCCCATGCCCTGCCAGCCCTATGCCCCGCTGCCCATGTCTATCGCCCTCATACCCTGCCGGCCTCCATGCCCTGCCCTGCTGGTCCCATGGCCCGCCGCCCCCATACCCTATACCCCACTAGCCCCGTGCCCCGCCCCCTGTGCCCCGTCCCCCTGTGCCCTGCCCCTTGCTTACTGTTTGATGCTGTTGATGGCATAGCTCTTCCCCAGGCACTGGTTGTGCCCTGCGCCCCAAGGCATGTTGTAATTCTTTAGCCGTTTCCCATCTTTGTAAAAATCTTTCTTTTCTGACCCATCTGGGTTCAAGAACCGGTTGTATTTAAAGACCTGAAACAAGAAGCTGATGTGTAATGTCACCCCACACAAGCCTGTGCCAGGACAAAGGGCTGGGGATCTTATTCCCGACTTGTCACTACTGAGTGCAATGGGAAGTGACTGGACGAGGCTTGGTGAAAGGACCATGGAGATGACAAACCCCAGGCTGAAGAGGGAGCAAAGAACACTTAGGGTTGGCTGATCCCTCTGTCATTTTCCCCACACCCCACAGATCCTGGGATAGCCAGCCCTGGCCCTCCCTGCTACTTACTTCAGGTTCTGTGTAGATTTCTGGGTCCTTCTGGGGACTCAGGAAAGGAAAGAGGAGAAGGCGGTCACCGCGTCGAAGAGAGAATTCCCTCCTGTCTGCCATAGGCAAGGCCAGGTCTGCCATGACCTCACGGGTGATGAAGGGGGCGGCCGTGAGCCGGAGGGTCTCATTGAGCACACTGTCTGCAAGGGCGAGGGCAGGGAGGGTCAGTGGGCTGTTCTCTTTCCCAGATGACACTTCCAGTTCTTGTCTAACAGAGCAAGGACCAGGGCGTGTGTACCTTGTACACAATCACACAGCGAGGTGGGAAAAGCCAGATGACAAAGTGTGAACTCTGTGATCCCAGAGAAACCCTTGGTACATGGGGGTGGGGTGGGATCCACGAAGATATCAGACAGCCAAGGAGAGTCTAATGCTACACCCACACTGTGCATTCCTTTCTGGGGCCATTCCCCACCAGTTTCCGAAAGTTGCACTGTTGATCTACTCTGAGGTGGTCGGTGTGAGCATTCATTGGCCAGTCCACCTACCTCTCTGAGCCCTGTGATTGGTTCTGGATGGACATATAACCCAAAAAGCCAATGAACACATTCACGGCACTTCAAATAGGAATGCTGAGTGAGAGGCCCAGCCTCTAGCTGCTGGCAGCCACTCAGAGACCAGGGGCACCTCCAGGAGAAAATAGGGGATGGAGACACTAAGCCCTGGCGACACTGCTCGAGCTCCTGGACTTCAGGCTCAGGACTTTCAGATGTACAACTCGATTTGAGCCTCTTTTCCACTATACCTACTTCAGGTTCACCAAACACCAAAAAATCTTGTGAGACCAGGAGCCCTGGGTAGCTGATACTGGGCATGAATCATGAGGGACACTTGGAGGACTTTGGGGGCCCTGTGCTACCCAGGCTGGTAGGTTTGAACATCTTACCTAGCACAGGCATGCTGTCTAGAATCTTCTGCGGGAGTGCGGTCATCTGTAAAACAGGCTTCTCTGCTTGCCAGACGATGCGTTTCAGCTCTGCATGGACAGCATCGAGGGCTTCCGGGTTCTTGAGGAGGAAGAGGAGGAGCCAGAAAGCCGTGGGTCCCATATTCCCCTGCAACAAAGAGATAGATGCCTGTTACTCTACCAGGATGACCAAGTGGGCTTCTCTGAGAGTGGATGCAAGTTGAGCCTCAGTGTAGCGCTCAACATGGCTGGGTCACGTGCTGGCGGAGCACCCAGGCATCACCAGTATCTACAATCTCCAGCCCGTGGCCAAAAGCTGCTTGAAACTTTGGTTGAGCCTGGTTCCTACTTGAAGGCCTCTCGTGGCATCCTGACCTCAAGAGAAGCCCCTGGACTAAGGTCATCCGGGTTGCCTCCATAACTCATCAGAGCAAGTGGATAAGAGGAACAAGACCGCCAAGCAAGAACAGTGAGAGCAGGAGAACACGAAGAGATGGCTCAGTGGTTAAGAGCAGTGACTGCGCTTCTAGAGGTCCTGAGTTCAAATCCTAGCACCCACATGGTGGCTCACAGCCATCTGTAATGGGATCCGATGCCCTCTTCTGGTGTGTCTGAAAACAGCTAAGACCTTGGCCTTCAGAGACCTTGTGTTCTCCCCCACCTTTGACTGGGCCTTTGGGTCCAGGATGAGAAATACACAGGCTACACAGGCTATAGCTAAATTGCTCCAGCCAGGCCTGGTTAGACCAGCCAGATCCACAGACTTGTGAGCTCAAAGAATGTCTGTCCACACAGGCTGCCGGGTTTAACTGGCGGATAACAATAGCTATTCCTAGTTTGGAAAACATTACTTCCTTCTTGCGTTGCAGTGGATTCTCTGGAAGAATAAGCAGGTGAGCAATTACAGGCAAAGAAATTATTTTAACTTCCCCCTCAGCATCTTCCAGTGATGCAGACATGGCCGAGCTCCCAAGCAACCTCAACCCGCAGGGAGGTTCTGTCTATCCTAAGTGCAACTGTAGTCACAGACTCAAACGTTGCCATTGGACATCTCTCCCAATAAGGTCTTCACAACATAGCTGCACAGGCAGAGGGCATGAATCGCAGCCCCATTCAGCAGGCCCAAATCAGAAACAAGCTGTGTCTGTCCGCAGAAACCATCGAGGAGGTGACAGCCTATCAGTGAGACTAGACGTTGGAAGCTGTTGAAAAAGCAGTCCCGGCCTGCTCCCTCAGGTCCAAAAGATACACAGGAGCAGGCAGGCTGCAAGGTGTGGGGTGAAGCTTGTTGGCTGCCACCGTGTGTGTGTGTGTGTGTGTGTGTGTGTATGTATGTATGTATGTGTGTCTCTGTGTGTGTGTCTGTGTGTGTGTCTGTGTGTGTGTCTCTGTATATGTGTGCCTGTGTGTGTGTCTGTGTGTATCTGTGTGTATATGTGTGTCTGTGTGTGTGTCTCTGTGTATGTGTGTTTGTGTTTATATGTGTGTCTGTATGTGTCTGTGTGTGTCTGTGTGTATCTGTGTGTATATGTGTGTCTGTGTGTGTCTCTGTGTATGTGTGTATGTGTCTGTGTGTCTGTCTGTCTGTATGTGTCTGTGTGTCTGTGTGTGTGTCTGTGTATATGTGTGTATCTGTGTATATTTGTGTCTCTGTGTGTGTATGTATGTGTGTCTGTGTGTGTGTCCGTGTATGTATCTGTGTATTTATGTGCATCTGTGTGTGTGTATCTGTGTATATGTGTGTATATGTGTGTGTCTGTGTGTGTGTCTGTGTGTGTCTGTGTGTGTCTGTGTGTGTGTCTGTGTGTGTATATGTGCTTCTGTGTGTCTCTGTGTGTGTATATGTGTATGTGTGTCTCTGTGTGTGTATGTATGTGTGTCTGTGTATGTGTCTGTGTATGTATCTGTGTATTTATGTGCATCTGTGTGTGTATCTGTGTATATGTGTGTGTGTCTGTGTGTGTCTCTGTGTGTCTGTGTGTGTGTCTCTGTGTGTCTGTGTGTGTCTGTGTGTGTCTGTGTGTGTCTGTGTGTGTCTGTGTGTGTGTGTATATGTGCATCTGTGTGTCTCTGTGTGTGTGTATGTGTGTATGTGTGTGCCTGTGGGTGTGCATCTGTGTGTATGTGTGTCTCTGTGTGTCTGTGTGTCTCTGTGTATGTGTGTATGTGTGTCTCTGTGTGTCTGTGTGTCTCTGTGTATGTGTGTATGTGTGTCTCTGTGTGTCTGTGTGTGTGTCTGTCTGTATGTGTCTGTGTGTCTGTGTGTGTTGTTGGAGTGGGGCAGAAGCCTTGGGCACTGTCCTCTGCCGTTGCGCTGGTGCTGCCCTGCTTGTTTTGTAAGACAGTGTCTCTCACTGGCCTGGCACTTGGCAGGTAGGGTAGGCTGCTGGCCAGCAAACCCCAGGGACCTGGCTGTCTTGTCACACCAACTGTGATGACAAATGTGTGCCTTCACGCCCGCCTGTGCTTTCTCTTTCTAACCTTTCTAAGGTGGGTTCTCGGCTCTTAGGTGAGGGACAAGCACTTTGCAAATGGAGTCATTCCCAGCCACTCCCTCGAGCTATGTGATCTCATGCATGTGCCTTTTAACCCGCTTGACTTTCTTTTATTCTTTTGTCTTTTTAAATTTCTTTCACTTTTTGAGCTTATAAATTGCATCATTTCCCTTCTTCCCTTTCCTCCCTTTCTCTCTTTCAAATCCGTGGCTTTTTTTTTCCCTCCCACTTTCTTTTGTTTTTCAAAGTAAGTTCTCTCTGTAGCCCTGGTTAACTTAGAACTTGATATGAAGAGCAGACTGGCCTCGAACCCACTTAGATTCACCTGTCTATAGCCCCAAAGTGCTAGCATTAAAGGTGTGTTCCCCGTTGGGTCCCATAGGTTTGTTTCTGACCTATGTTTTGACCCTGAACTCGAGAACATCTGCATCTCATGTGACCAAACCCCAACCTTCTGCCTTGATTTCTCCTCCCAACATTTTCCCTAGCCAGGCTCAGACTGGAAGCTGACCGATCCTGGCTCCCAGTCCTGCACATCAGTACTACAAGAGACTCCAGAACCCAACCCCTCTCCCTTCCCCTCCACCCCACCTTCTCTGACCTAGAGACTTCAATTCCTCTGCCTCCACTTCCCTCGAAAGCACAACAGGCCACACTATGGTGCTGCACAGAGTCTTAAAGTGTCACAGAAGCCCTTGAGACCCTGTGGGCAGGAGGGGCTTCATTCCAAGTGAGGTGGGTGCCCTTTAGGACTCCATGCAGCACCGTAGTGTGGCCTGTTGTTTAGATGAGAACTTGGATCTGTCCCCCCAACCCCCACTCCAGCCTTGTGTATATGGTTTCTAGAGTAAGGTCATGCACATTCGGGACTTGAACTCGTGTCTGTTGATTAGTTTTTGGAGATAAGATCTAATGTATCCCAGGCTAGCCCCAAACTCTCTAGAGAGGAGCAGGTGACCTTGAACTTTCGATCCTCCTGCCTCTGCCTCCCAAGAGCCAAGGTGGCAGTTGCATACAATAGATCTCTGTTGAAACACCAGGTGAACCCTTGTTACGTGCAGGGTGTGGGTCCAAAGCTCCTTTCGCCGTCCCACAACACCCTGAGGAAGGAGCTGCACAGCTATCGTAGAGGTGGGTAAACTGAGGTAGCGCCGTGTGCAGCGACTTGCTAGAAGGTGACAGCCACTTCACACCCAGGTAGACGGGCCCACAGCTGTGTCCAGAGCTGCTGGACCATCCAGCCTTTGCCCTGCTCTCACCACCCAGCGTCCTCCAGACCCCTCTGCTGGGAAGACCTGTTCCTTCTTAGCCCTGCCCAAGGCCATCGCCGGGATCTGCTTCTCCAGTGCCTGGCCACCTTCCCAATCTGCGCACAGAGGTCATTTGTACAAGGGGCTCTGAGGACACTTTGGAGCACCCTGTCCTCTTAGCCCATAAATATGTTATCAGGCACGCATAGGGCCAACTGCTGATTAAGACCTGCCCTGCCTCTGCCAGCCTTGGCCTGCAGGACAGTTAATAGCTCTGAGGACACTAAAAATAAGTTGTCAGTCGATGGAGAGGAATCACCCAGGGACACCAGTCACTGCCAAGCAGGGCCAAGAGAAAGCAAAGGGCTGGGCAGGGAGAGAGCAGTAACCGGGCCTCAGATTCACAGCATCCAAGCAACTGCTCCTTTCCTCAGGTCAGCACTGGCTCTGTGACCAAAGTCACTGGTTGCCATCTTAGTTCCCCACATGTATCTGACTCTCCAATCCCCGCCAACATTGCCTGCACACTGGTGACCTGCTCCTGTCCAGAAGGGAACCTTAAGATCTCAGAAACTAATGCTAGAGAGATGGAGAGGTGGCTCAGAGGTTAAGAACACATCTTCAGAGGACCCGAGTTCAATTTCCAACATCTGCATGCAACTGCTCTCACAAACATGTATGTTAACTCCAGTTCCAGGAGATCTGGTGCCCTCTACTGGCCTCCTAGGCACCAGGTGGTGCACGTATACACATACATGTGCTACACACACACACACACACACACACACACACACACACACACACAAATCTTCATGATAAACAGTCTCTAAAAAAAGATAATAATCTCAGAACTCTTCCAGCCCCACCCCCCGGAGTCATTACTTATTTTTTCTTTGGGGGCTCCCCAGGCTCAACCCCTTGTGGTAGCCAGATTCCTTGGCAAGCTCCAATCCTAAGACTTTGCTCTTGCTGACCCCCTGCCTAGAATATTTCCAAATTCCCAGATCTCTGAAGCTAGCTTTCTCGACATACAGGAACAGTGCAAACAACTCAGGGAGAGGCCTCCCTAAGCCTCTAGCTGTGACTCCTAGGACAGCACTAATCTCAGCCCTGTTTGCTACCACACATTGACTTCCCCAGCCATTGAGCATGCATCCTGGACCTCAGCTCCCTGCCCCAGCCTCTCTGAAACACAAGCATTCCCAGAAGGACTGAGGAACTTGAAGGAGCTTTGCAGTAATTCTCAGAATCATGGGTCTACACTCTACAAAAGCAAAAGTAAAAAATGCCAAGGTCATAGAAAGCAGTGAGAAGAACAGAACAAGCACCAGACGAATGGACACTGAAGGTGCAAAATGGCCAGGTACCACACGGATGCTGACGCAGAGGCCCAGCAGGATAAGCCTTAAGTGGCTACAATGGTTCTCAGTTGTCAGCTTGAGTTCTAGAATCCCCTGGAAGACTAGCCTCTCAGCACGCTTGTGAGGATAATCTTGCCTTAACCAAGATGGGAACCACTCCCTGGGTGGCTCCACTCCTAGGCTCTGCACTGTGTCAGGGGACAGAGGAGGTGAGCATTGACTGTATTCACTGTGACCAGAGCCCACACCGCCGTGGCTTTCCCACAATGACGGACTGTAATCTTGAACAGTGAGTTAAAACACACCCGTCCTTTCTAAGTTGCTTTGGTTGGAGTATTTCATCCCCAAAACAGAGAAGAAACCGGGACAGAGGCACATTTGGGATGACTAGGAGACACAGGTTAGACCGCGATCATGAGTCTGAGCTAAACCTTGTCGTTTGACATCAGGCCGTAGGACGATCTCGCTTGCTGGAGACATTGTGACATAAGCAAAGGAGAAGAGTTGGGTTATTTGCAACTTGGCCACAAAGGGGACCAAACCACAGCAGGAGCGAGGGAAAGAAAGTAACTGAGGTGTGAGAGGCTAGAGAACCAAGTCAGCACGTACAGGAGTCCATTAAGCTATGTACAGAGTTTACAGACTGGAGGCAAACCTTTCCCAGAATGCCCAGGCTCTCATCTATCCCAGAACCATATAAACCAGGCGTGCTAGCACATGTCTGTAACCTGGCGTTCTATAGAAGAAGGAAGGAGGATCACGTGTTCAAGACTATCCTTGGGGGGCTGGAGAGATGGCTCAGTGGTTAAGAGCACTGACTGCTCTTCCAGAGGTCCTGAGTTCAATTCCCAGCACCCACATGGTGGTCACAACCATCTGTAATGAGATCTGATGCCCTCTTCTGGTGTGTCTGAAGACAGCTACAGTGTACTTACATATAAATAAATAAATCTTAAAAAAAAAAAAAAAAGACTATCCTTGGCTACATAGCACGTTCGAGGCTAGCCTGGCCTACACGAGTCCCATTTTTCTATCAGTCTGCCATGTTTCCCTATAAAGCCCATCATTTGGACCACCTGTTTACAAAGCTGCTGGCCCAGAGAAACAGTGTCGGGTGGGTCGATCAGTAGTCTGTGTGCTCACGCATGCCTCACCTGCTCACACCAGCACACGCACATGAATTCCACACCTACCCACTCATGCTTACTTGTGTGGCCCAGAGCTGCAGCACCAGTGCCCGGGCCTGCATGTCCTCTGATACCCCCATCTCCTCAAGATGTCTCAGGTAACTCTCCAACCAGCTGCTCCGGTCAGCCCTGGAGGCCAGTCCGGCTGGAGACAGCAGCTTCCACAGGCGGCTTTTGACACTGCATGCATGGTCTTTATCCCCTGCGGGGACAGAGCACAGAAGAGGAAGGTTATAGTCGTCTCACTGAGGGCCACCCAGCCTCAGCCTCTCACAACTCATCTGGGTATCACTGATGGGAAAACGTGGGGTGAAGCCCTGTAAAGTTGCCTAGGACCCATGTCTTTTGCAGAAAGGCGTAAGGGCCTGCTCCTGCAAGAGAGAATTTCTCCATAGCAAGAACCCATGGAGATCTCATGAATGTGGGAAGCTTTCTGGGGCCGTCTGGGAGGACCACACTCGAGGCAATGGCCTCTCTCCCTAGGACCTAAACCATGCATGAAAGGCAGAGGCTTAGCATCCCAGAAAGAGCCTCACTGGCCATGGTCAGGACACAGATTTGGGGTCTCCACTCAAACACCTCTAGAGCAGAGAGGTAAGGTCAGCAGAGGAAGATCCCACAGAGGAGGAGGCTAAGTAGATCTGAAGAGAGGGGAGATCTCCAGGCCGCCCCAATACACCCTCAGACGCCACAAAGCAAGTGGCTTCACCCAGGCACATACCTCATTTTCTAACGAAACTGATAATCCAGGCTAGGTGTAGTGGTGCATGCCTTTAATCCCAGCGCTTGGGAAGTAAAGGCAGGCAGTTAGATCTCTGTGAGTTCGAGGCTAGCCTGGTCTACAGAGCGAGTTTCAGAATAGCCAGAGCTATACAGAGAAACCTTGTCTTGAAAAACCAAATTGGGGGGAGGGGAGGTTGATAATCTAGGTGCTCTTGTGTCTGTCTGTCTGTCTGCCTGCTTGCCTGTCTGTCTGTTTGCCTGCCTATAGTTCCTGGTGCTGTAAGGATCCGTTTCTCTTTGCTTCATCTCAATTGTTAAAGGCAAAAATCCAAGCATATGGCTACCACATCTGGATTGAGGTGGAAGGTCTGGCCAGTGTTCCCCACCTTGATCTCCAGCCACCGTGGGTTTCACCCCTTTCACTTCCACAGGTTTGGGAGCTGATGTCATATGATGTTCTCACACATTGTGTCCGTTAGTCAGCCCCTACTCTGGCACAGTTCAGTTCTAGCTCTTCAGTCACAGTGTGGCCATTGAGTGGTCTTACCGGCCACTACATGTGAGCACTTCTGTGGGATCATTGCCTGGAAGAGGCACCGTGGGAGGAAAAGATGTACATTTGATATTTTTGGTAGGGTTTTGCCGGTTGGTCTTTCTGTTTATACCGCACCCACCAGGTCTGGGAACTGCTTGAGTCCACCGGAGAGCAACTGTCCAACACTGCCACCTCCTGCTCACACTGGGAAACAGCCTTTCACGGATGCGTCCTCTGCATCCCTTGGAAGGAGGAAGAGTGTAGAAACTTTTTTTTCTGGAGAAGCAACTGGTGCTGCGTTGGGACATATGTTTAACACATTGGATTTCGGAATCAGACAAAGTGTGCCTGTTGCCTACTCTGCCACCTACCTGCTTCTCCTGTGACGAGTGATTTCACCCGTGCGAGCCTCAGACCCCAGGGGACTGCATCAGACAGTGAACAATGTCTGTACAATGTCTGCACAGCTCACAGAGAGGGCTTGCAGAGGCCGGAGAAGCCAAACCATCGCTCAACAGGTGAGGCGGGGAGGTGGGTGGGATGCGTATGCTCTTTTCCGCCCTCCAGGTTCATGACTTGCATCTGACAATGCTGTGACAAGAGGAAGCTACAGCCTCTGCCCAGCAGGCTGGCAAACCAACGGGAAGAGAGGTGACAGCCCTAGGGTCTGGCAGATCTTTGGGTAGGTGTGTGAATTGCTCAATGGACATGAACACCTGTAATCTTAGTTCTTGGGAGACTGAGATAGGAGGATCCTAAATTTAAGGACCAGCCTGGTCTACAGAGACCCTGTTTCGAAAGAGCAAAGTGAAGCAGGGAGAAAAGACATGTTAAAATGATAGGGTGTCTCTCAGATGTGTCCATACTCGGCCTGGTTGACACTCAGAACAAGGTTAAGTCCTCAGCAAGCAATGATGCTATCCATGGCCTCAGCGGAGCCTAAGGACACCTAGGATGACACTGTTGTCCTTCCCATTGGACACAGTAACACCACAGAGATCTGAGGAGGTAGAGCCCAGAGTCTGTTATGTCCCCTCCTCCTCATAGTTCCTGTCAAACGTGCACTTGGCTCAGTCTCAAGAGCTCTGAATCCAAATGGACTGCAACGTTCTGGATATGAAATGTGTCTCCAACAGGCTCATGTACTGAAGATTTGGTTCCCAGCTGGTGGCGTCCTGGAGACACAGCTGGGCTGTGAGGGAACCAGCTACATAGGTGGATTAACGACCAGATGAGCTTACGGCTGGAAAGGGCTACTGGGGATGGGGTGCTTGAGGCAGCAGATCACGGGAATGTGCTTTTGAACGGTGTATCTTATCCCCAGACCCTTCTTCCAGTTTTCTCCACTTCCTGGCTGCCACGAGGTCGCAGCCTCCTCTGCTGAGTGCTCCTACTGAGGGCTCTGCCCGCATCAAGTTCAGATATACCACAGCAATGGAGTCAGGTGGCTGTGGATCGACACCTCTGAAACCGGGAGCCAAAACACATCCTTCCATCTTTAGTGTTTTCCTTGGATTTTTTTTTTAAACACTTTATTTGAATACAACACTGTAGCTGTCTTCAGACACACCAGAAGAGGGCATCAGATCCCATTACAGATGGTTGTGAGCCACCATGCGGTTGCTGGGAATTGAACTCAGGACCTCTGGAAGAGCAGTCAATGCTCTTAAACCGCTGAGCCATCCCTCCAGTCCATTTCCTTGGATATTTTATCACAAGGTTTTCGCTGCTTCTTTAATGTTAACTAACTAATTAATTGGTTAATTTTTGGTTGTTTGAGACAGAGTCTCACTATGTAGTAGCCCAGGCTGTCCTGGAGTTTGCTATATAGACCAGGCTGGCCTCAAACTCACAGAGATCCACCTGCCTCTGCCTCTAGAGTGCTGGGGCTAAAGGCCTGCTCTACCCAGCATGGCTGCTGTTGCTTTGTAGGGAAAGACCATCCAGTCTGCCGTGCATGGGACGCACCACCTAGGCACAGTGTTCTTGTGCACAGTGTGAAGATTCAAGTGCTCATTTCTGTCTCCCTTGCAATCCTAATCCAGAAAACCTCCTGCCTCAATCTTATGTAAACACCAGCTCCTCAATTGTTTCCTGACATGTCAATAAAGAGAGCTTAACAGCCAATGACTGAGCAGGAGAGAGAATAGGGCGGAACTTCCTGTCAGCTAGGGAAAGGGATTCAGCCCAGGAAAGAGATCCAGGAGAGAGGATGAGAAAGCCAAACCTGCCAGTATCTTAGCCAGATCAGCATAAAAGATTAAAGCAGAGTAGTAACTGTTCAGTTGTTGTGCCCTTATTAATGCATGTTAAATAAATATAGTGATCCGATCTCAATTATTTGGTAGCTAGCCAGGAACGAGGAAAACTGTAACACACTTATTGAAGTGCCATGAGCAATCATCCATTTCTGCTGTGACATCACGATGCTTACCCACTGACAAGGAGCCTCGAGCCAGTTTGGGGAGCATCAGATCCAGCTGGCGGAAGGTGCGGAAAACGTCGGCTGAGTGGTCACGGTCGAGGGCCTGACTCTCGTGGGTGCGTGGTGAGGCCTCCACTCCATACAGGGTCAGGTAGCCAGCGCTGGGGTGACAGCAACAAGTCAGGTCCTGTCTTCAGTTCCTACCCTGCCTCAGTTTCCCCTCTTCAGTTCCTACCCTGCCTATTTCCCTCAGAGATGTTGTGTGACCTGAAAATGTATGATGAAGTAAACCCTTTGTTTCCCAAGTTGCTTTTAGTGGGAGTGTTTTATCACAGCAACAGAGTGGAGCAGAACACCACGTCACCTTCCTAAGCTCCCCCAGCCTTGGGTCTCCCAGGAGAGGGTTTTTCCAAGCAGGGAGAGGGAGAAACAGGAAGGAGAGGGGAGCGGGGAGACTGAGAGAAGCACGTGTAGCCCTCACCCTGAGCCTCACTCACACCGTGCCTGCAGCAGTAGGCCCGCAATGGATGCTGGGTCAATGATGGTGGGTAGGCATGTCTATGGAGCAATAGTGAGTGGCTGGGTGGGTAGATTCGTGGGTGAATGAGTGGGTTCACAGAGGTGGATGGGTGGGTGGATAGATGGGTAGATGGAGGTTAAGTCGGACGGTGGACAGGTTGATGGGTGGATGAATGGATGTGAGTGGTGTGGGTGGGTGGTAGAGTGACTGGAAAGATCGATATATAAATACAACACACTCCTGAGGACTCTGGTGACAGGCCATCATAAGTCTGTCTACCAGGAGCCATCCATGTCACCATCACAACCCCACCTGCACCCCACTCCCCTCTCCAGCCCAGCCCAGTGTCTGTGCTGGAAACAAACTCTCCAGGTAGGAGGCCCACACCTGCTCTCTCCTCTGGGCTGACAGGAAGCCAGCTTCGCCTAGGAAAAGTTAGGGCTCAGAGGCCAAGCTCAGCCTTCCCCATCCTCATCCTCAGCCTGAAAGGTTCTCATGTTTTCCTCCCTAACTCTGGGCAGACATAGGGAACACATAGCCTACAAGCGTATGTGGACCCAGATGGCCACTAGGTGGCGCTCGGTGCCATAAACTAAAATGGAGCTGCCGAAGCCCACAGCTCTTGGGAGATGCAGAGTTAGTGGCCTAGAGACTATGTAGCAAGCTTTTCCAGTCGGAAACCCAACTGAACCGCCCTGGAGAGGAGCCCTCTGCTCAGGGTGAAGTGAGTTGCCTCGGAGTCAAGGGAGCCAGAGTGGAACTTAGGATACCACTTTGAAGGAAGGCCAGGCACCACAGGACACGTTGGAAGGTTCGGGAAGTTGGGGCACAGGGACCATCACCTCGTATCTGCCTTTCTGAATCTTACGCACTTTCATTGTTCAGGTAACTGCAATGCCTCAGCACACCAAGCCTGGTGGAGGTAGAAACTCAGGCCAGGCCTAGACCCTGTGGGACTCCCTATGCTGGTGCCAACTGGTGCCCCTGCCTAAGCCCCCCACCCCGTATCTCCTTGCTGTTCCACAGGAAGATTCAGGGTGACAGAAGCCAGGACACCTGAGTGTCACCCTGCTGAGAACTTGCCAGTCAGGGACAAGGTTCTGCTGTCCCTTGCTAGATCAGTTCTCATTCTAAACAACAGGGGAGCCAGCAGCATGCAGACCAGTATAGCCCTACTGTGTGTGTGAACTGTGCCAAACAAAAAGGCTGTGTCTCACGGAAGGGATGCTGAGAGCAGCCACCTACCACCCTGACAGGGACCCTGGGTGAATTTTCCCATCTAACTAGTGGGTCTGTAAATTACCACCTCAGGGAGCATGAAGTGAGTTTACCCACCCAGTCCAAACAGATGTGATGGCACCTGTGTACACACATGCACCCATGACAACAAATGAATGGTTGCCTCTTATCGGAACGCACGTGTGTCTCTCTCAACTTCTATGAATAAAGTGTCTTTTGTTGTTGTTTTGGGTCGGTGCTACTGACCATTGAGGTACAGTCTCCCAACTCTCCCTCCTGTTAAAAACCTTCCTGCCAACCTTGTATTCTTGCCCTCTCCTCGGTCCAGGCTATCGCTATGACCCACGGATGTCCTGGTGGGTCCCCTTGCCTGGGTCTCGCCTACAGAGTCCTCTGCATAGACACAAATCAGATTGTATCGGGGCCCCTTTGTGGGTCCCTAAAGGTCACCACCATCCAGCTGAGCCTACATTCCAAAGCCTTCCACCCGGCTGTGAGGCCGGCTTCTGCAGATATCTCTACCTGTTCTCCCTGCCACTTCCCTGCTTTGTTCTAGCCGCCCTGGCCCCTTCACCCAGCTTCTTGCCACTCCAGGGCTTAGCACTTGCTGCTTCCCCACCAAAGTCTTCACACTGCAGGTGCCCCACAGCCCTGCGGTTAAACCTTAGCATTGAGGCTGAAAGCCCCCAGATGTCCCATCTCTGGATCGCTGCCCTCTCAGGCATAAGGAACTCATCTGCTATGTCCCCTGCTGTGTCCTGGGGGACCACTGAGGATGCTGCACAGCTGAAGGAGTTGCACTTTGCTGCACTGTTTTTACTACAGTTATGAGGTCTGACCTCAGGTCGAGCTCCCTGGTTGGTCTTCTAAGCATCATTGCTAGCTGATGAGAGCCAGATGCCAGGATGCCCACCTAGGGGACTGTGCTGGCTGCTTTTGTGTGTCAACTTGACACATGCTGGGGTTGTCACAGAGGAGCCTCCCTTGAGGAAATGCCTCCATGAGAGCCAGCTGTAAGGCATTTTCTCAATAAGTGATTAAGTGGGGAGGGCCCAGCTCCTTGTGATGGTGCCATCCCTGGGCTGGTGGTCATGGGTTCTACAAGAGAGCAAGCTGAGCAAGCCAGGGGAAGCAAGCCAGTAAGCAATATCCCTCCATGGCCTCTGCATTAGCTCCTGCTTCCTGACCTGCTTGAGTTCCAGTCCTGACTTCCTTTGATGATGAACAGCAATGTGGAAGTGTGAGCTGAATAAACCCTTTCCTCCCCAACTTGCTTCTTGGTCACGGTGTTTGTGCAGGAATAGAAACCCGGACTTAAGATGGACTCCTGCTCTGGAGGACACTCGGACACTTGGCGCTTTTTACAGCTCACATCTGGTTCACAGCTCAGGTTGCGTAGGGTGAATTTGGGGTTCCACCTGAGTCACCTCCTTCCCGTGTTCTGTTCTGAGCATCTCCCACAGTGCCCTCACCCACAGGGTACCCCCAATTCCCTCGGCCATGACAAGGTTATGGGCTCACCTGAGCAGGGAGCTGTAGGAGAACTCAAGCAGACCTTTCTCCTGCCAGCCACTGCCTCCTTCTGTGGAGTCACCCAGCAGGACGGTGCGCAGGTTGGTATACATGGCTTCCGTGAGCGCCTGCAGGTCTTTGTGCATGAGCGTCCTGAGACCAGCAACGCAAGATAGGCATTAGTCACTTAATATACTCAGAAAAAAAAGATTGCACGTGTGTCAAAGGAATAACAGCTACCACCGAGACAGTTTTACAGTGGAGAAACTCGGGCACAAAGAGTCCAGTGTCGGGACAAGGCCACGTAGGCAGGGAAGGGCACAGCTGAGGCACAGACACTGTTTGGACTCACGCTACATTATGAGGTCCTGGCCAGGACAGTCTGTCCTTGCCTGGTGCACAAACTTGGACAAGGGACCCACAGGCTTCTAGACAAGTCTGAACCAGTTCCTCTATAAAATCCAGCAAGGGGCTGGAAATCCAATTTCAGATGGATGGGGGATGGGACAAAGATTGAGCTGCTGACCCGGTCTCCCCATGTGGACCTAAGACGTAGTCTGGGGGTGCGAGTGGCAATGGTGAGAGGAGCAGCTGATCTACTTCAGGCCGACCAAAGCCTGGAGAACTGTCAAGGGTCAGGGGTGGTCTGTTGACATGTAAGAATCTAAGCCACCAATAGCAGTGAGTTACTGAGTGTCTAGGGGACAGCGCCCTGCCTGTGGAACCTCATGTAACATCACAAACTGCAGGTGTGGGCCAGGCAGTGATCCTGGTTGCATTTGTTTTTTAACCGTCTCTCCTGGACAGTGGCCTCAGGGCTGGGCTGAAGAGTTTTACAGCAACTTGACACAAGCTAAGTCATCGGAGAGGAGGGAGCCATGATTAAGAAAATGTCCCCCATAAGATCCAGCTGTAAGCAAGCCTGTAGGGCATTTTTCCTAATTAGTGACTGATGAGGGAGAGCACAGCCCCTTGTGGTTGGTGCTACCCTGGGCTTGTGGCCCTGGGTTCTATGAGAAAGCAGGCTGAGCAAGTCAGGGGAAGCAAGCCAGTAAGCAGCACCCCTCCATGGCCTTTGCATCAGCTCCGGCCTCCAGGTTCCAGCCTGTTTGAGGTCATTCCCTGACTTCCTTCAGGGATGAGCAGCAATATGGAAGTGTAAACCAAGCAAACCCTTCCCTTCGCAACTTGCTTTGGGTCATGGTATTTCGTCACAGCAGTAGTAACCCTGACTAAGACAGGGGCCCAGCACAACAGGATGTGGGGTTGAAGCCCCTACAAGGGCCTGCCCACAGGCCCATCTCTACACTCACGGCTTCATCCTGGCCTTCTCCTCGCTGGGGTTGAAATTTGGAAGCTGCAGATCAAAAATCCTCTCCATGAGGAAGATGGCGTAGGGGTGGAAGTCCAGCCGTGTACGCAGATCCCACACCACTGTGTCGTAAGAGTGTGGGTCCAGGAGGACAGTGACATACCTGCCCCCCACCAGCACCTGTTGGAGGAATGGGTGAATGGCACCCCTCTGCATTCAGGCATCTGTCAGCAAGCGTGGGCACGATAGGCACGGGCCGGCAGCAGTCTGGCTCATCCCTCCTGCCCTTTGAGCTAGGGACTGCCACTCCCCCATCTACCACTGCAAAACGTAAGCTGGGACACAAGACAACATGCCCCAAATCTCCATGCTGAAACCTATCAGGGCTAAGACCGGCCAATGTCTTCTAAAAGCAATGGTTGTAGCCAGGTGTATAATTGCAGCTCCTCAAAAGACTGAGACAGAAGGATCCCGGGTTCGAGGGCTGTCTGAATTAGAGTGGGTTCAAGGGCCAACCCAGGTCATAATAGTAAGATCCTGTCTCCAAATAAGAAGGGAGAGGGGGCTGGGGTACGAAAGTGAAAACTGATGCGGTCTTTGCCTGGCGTGTATGATGTCCTGGGTTCGATCCCTGGTACCTCACCAAGGAGAAGGATGAGTGGATGGGTGAGTAGATGAGTAGGGAGATGTATGAATGTGTGCGTGGGTCGGTGTATGGATGGGTGGGTCGGTGTATGGATGGGTGGGTCGGTGTATGGATGGGTGGGTGGGTGTACCTATGGATGGGTGGGTGGGTATATGGATGGGTGGGTAGGTGAGTGAGTGGGTAGATGAGTGGGTAGGTAGGTGTATGAATGGTTGGGTGGGTGTACCTATGGGTGGGTGGGTGTATGTGTGGGTGACTTGATATATGGTTGAATGTGTGGGTGGGTGGGTGGATAGGTAAGTGTGTAGATGGGTGGGTTGGCGTGTGAATGAGTGGGTGTGTAGCTGTTATCTGTGGGTGGGTGAATGAGTGGGTGGATGTGTAGATGGGTAGGTGGGTAGGTAGACGGATGGGTGGGTAGGTGGGTGAATGGGTAGGTGGGTGGGTAATTAAGTAGATGGGAGAGTTGGTGGGTGGATGGATTGGTAGGTGCATGAATGGGTGGATGGGTGGGCGGATGGGTGGGTAGGTAGGTAGGGTCCTGAATGGGTGGATTGGTAGGTGGGTAGATGGGTGGATGAGCGGGTAGGTAAGTGGGTGAGTGGGTGAGCAGGTGGGTGAGCGGGTGAGCGGGTGGGTGAGCGGGTGAGTGGGTAAGTGGGTAGGTGATTGGGTGAGTGTGCGGGTGAGTGGGTGAGTGGGTGGGTGAGTGGGTGAGTGGGTAGATGGGTGGATGAGCGGGTAGGTGAGTGGGTGAGTGGGTAAGTGGGTAGGTAAGTGGGTGAGTGGGTGAGTGTGCGGGTGAGTGGGTGAGTGGGTGAGTGAGTGGGTGAGTGGGTAGATGGGTGGATGAGCGGGTAGGTGAGTGGGTGAGTGGGTAAGTGGGTAGGTGAGTGGGTGAGTGGGTGAATGTATGGGTGGGTGGGTGAGCGGGTGGGTGAGTGGGTGAGCAGGTGGGTGAATGGGTAGGTGAGTGGGTGAGTGGGTGAGTGGGTAGATGAGTGGGTGAGTGGGAGGGTGAGTGGGTGAGCGGATGGGTGAGTGGGTGAGCAGGTGGGTGAGTGGGTGAGCGAGTGGGTGGATGGATGGATGGATAGATGGATGGATGGATGGATGGATGAATACAGAAGTAGACGTATAGGAGTAGACCAGAGTCAGGTGCTGAGTGGATGGATGCTGAGCGTTGGCTGGACTATGGTGGGTGGATAACTGTGGGAAGAAGAACGGAAGGAAGCCAGTGGACATGGAATCTAGAGATGGAAGCTGAATGGGTGCTGGGTGAAGGAGTGGAGAATGGTGGGTGACTTTTGATGGGTGATAGAGTCTGGAGAGCAGTTAAGAAGAACACTGGCTACTCTTCTGGAGGAACTGAGTTCGGCTCCCAGCACCCCAGTGGTAGCTCACAGCCATCTGCAGCTCCAGCTCCCGGGGGTCTGACACGTTCATCTGGCCTCTACGGGCACCTACACAGATGTCATAAACATGCACATGCACACACAGATACACACATGTATACATGAATAGAAATTAATCTTAAAAAATCTTTAAAAAAGACTAGATAGTTGATAAAAAGATATCAATACAGAAAGACAGATGGGTAAACAGACAAGCGGAAGTGTAATATTTAATCTTAATTGACCAGTTGATTGCATTGGAAGCACCTTAAATACTGACGTCCATCCCTACGAGAGCAGTTTTACACGCCCTTAGAGCACAGAACTCAGTTGATGACTAGTACATAGGAGGCAGCTGGAGGGACAGAGGGACAGTCAGCCTCCCCTGGGCAGGAATAGATGGATGGGTGGGTATGTGGGTAGATGTTGGAGGAGTGGATGGCCCCAGTATGAGCAGCCACTCACCCCTGTCGCTCCCAGAGATACTCACAGTAAATATGTCACCGTGCTTCTCCTTCATCCTGGTAAGGAAGCTGGCGGCATCCTTCCCAAACTCCAAGGCATGGCCCAGCCAGGGGATGCTGCCCAGGTCCAACGGAGGCTCACCGGGTCGCCTGCAGAAACCACAGCACCTAGCATCATGTGATGAAGAAAGGGAGGGGACAGAGAGCAGAAACCATGGGGAAGTCGGGGTGGGGGAGGGGTGACTGTGGAGGTGGAAGGGGACCGATGGCTTCTGAGAGAAGAGCTTTTCAGTAAGAGGGAACCACAAGAGCAAAGACCCTGGGCTTGGTGTTATGGGCTCAAAGGACGGTATGGAGTTGGGTAGGTGTGGGCCAACAGAGAAAGGACATGTGTGTGGAGCTACAGCCAGGTCGTGGGTGAGACCCTATGGTTCATGTGGGCAGGGGGCTGTCTGTGGCTTTGTGTCTGAATGGGATGGGGGTCCTGGGAGGGTCTGTGAGGAAGATGACTGGTGTGGGGAAGGCATGCAGATACGTTAGCCTCGACACAGAGGATGGACCCAGGGTAAGGGTGGAGGCAGGGGGTGGGAGGGCAGGCAGGGTCTACGGCATAGATGACTTCCGGTGGGAGGGAGCTTCCAGCACCCAGCAGAAGGATGGAGAGTTCTCTGAGCCAGTCTGAGCTCAGGGTATCTCACGCTCCCTCTCCTGACCACAAGAAGAGAGCAGTGGCAGGGACAGGGTGGCAGGGTGCAGGCTTCATCACAGTCTTTGCTCGATGGGAGCCCTCTGAGGCAAGAGCCAGGGCAGGAAGGCAGACTGCCTCAGCTTCCAACAAAGGCTAGTCTGTACGGTCCCTGGGGAAGGAACACTGTAAGGTCCATGCAGGTCCCTAAGAAAGGCAGGTCTGACCACAACCCGTGGGTTTGATCCCTCCTCGCTGTGAGAGTGTGTGTGTGTGTGTGTGTGTGTGTGTGTGTGTGTGTGTGTGTGTGTGTAAGGCCTGGAGAGGCTGAAGAGTCTATCAGATTCCCTGGAACTGGAGTTACAAGCAGCCCGATATGGGTGCTAGGAACCAAACCAGATCCTCGGTAAGAGCAGCAAGCATCGTACCAGGTGAGCCATCTCTCCAGGCCCCAGGGGAGAGCCTTTAAGACAAGCTTTCTTCTTACTGAGCCAGTCCTTATGGGGAGATGTGGCTTCTCTGGGCAAAGAGGTCCAAATCAGGAGAGGGATTTGAGGACCGGTCTCTGTGGCTGGCTTTGAGAATAAAAGAGACAGCCACTGGCTGTAGACAGGGACACAGGGGTCTCTGTCCTCCAGGTGGACTCTGCCCACCTTGGCCCTACCTCTGTGAGCTCAGGACCAGCTGATGGCTTAAACTGCTCCATTAACTACCACACGGGTTCCCAATGCCATGTGCTTGGCTTCCATGGGAAGTTATATTTCACCTGCTTCCTCCTGAAGGAGGGACGGTGAGCTAAGGAAAGCCCCTGGGAGGTCCCTAAGCCCCTATGAGGACCTGACTCAGTCTGAGAGACATCAGAACCACAGGAATGCCCCAGACGCCCATCTACTACATAATGAATGAGTGAGTGCATGCATTAATGGGTGAGTGACAGTGAGTGAATGAGTGGCTAATGTATGAACGAATACTGACAGAAGATGAATGAACGAATGAGTGAGTGACCAGTGTGAGTGAATGACTGAGAATGACCGAGGGAAGGAATGAATGAACGACTGCATGAGTCAATGAGCAACCAATGTTTGAATGAATAACTGACAGTGATCTAGTGAGTGAACGAAAGTCAGTGAGTGAATGAATGAAGTGTCATATCTCTCCTCTCACTGTGGTTCATTCACTCACTCACCAAACATTAACTACAAGGCAGACACTGCCGTGGATACTGGAGACAGAGGAGAGAACTGGACAGATGACCCCCAAACCCATCAGGAAATGGCCCCCAAACCCATCAGGAAGTGGCCCCCAAACCCATCAGGAAGCGGCCCCCAAACCCATCAAGGAGTGAGAGAAAGAGAAGCAAGTTGGCCACAGAGAACAAACATTCCCAACTAAAAAGTGCATGAGGTGGGCGTGGCCCTGCACACTTGTGAGCCCAGCCCTGGGAGGCTGAAGAGAAAGGCGCAGAAGTCTGAAGCTAGCCTGGGCTACAGAATAAAACCGTCTCAAATGAACAAGGGCTGGGTATGTGGCTCAGTGGTACAGTGCCTACCTACCATTCATGAAGCTGTAGCTTTGATATATATATATGAGCCAGCATGTTGACCAGGCCTGGAATCTGTACTTGGGAGGCTGAGGCAGAAGAACCATGAGTTTGAGACCAGCTGTGATGAAGACTGTTTCAAAAAACCAACAGACACTTAATTATTAAATGTACAAAGGATTTGAATGGAATGTTCCCCAAAGAAGATGCCAAAATGACTGATGGGCATTTCCCCGGTTACCAGGGAAACACCATCACAAGATACTATTTTGTACCCACTCTTATAGCTGCAGTACTGTTTTGTTTTGTTTTTAGTTAAAAGAAGATTAAGAGTTTGTAAGGATGTGAAGGAACTGGACCACACAGATGTACACAGATGCAAATTGCTGTAGAAACCAGCCTGGCAGTTCCTTAACCAGCATACTGCAGGATGAAGGGGTTTAGCCCCAAGAAATAAAAACAGGTGCATTAACAGATACACTGTTGCACTCACTGTTTCATGGAGCAGAAACCACCCTGCATCCACTGACTGATGGGGGAAGAAACTCACTGTGGTACATCCAAGCTACAGAATAGTATTCGGCCTGGAAAAAAGACGTGATGGACCTTAAGACAAGGTGCTAAGTAGAAGCCAGACCAGAGAGCCAGGAGATACACAGGGCGAGGCTTAGTTTGGTGGTTGCCTGGGGAACAGGGGTAGAGAGTAGCTGCCAACAGACATAGGGTTTCCGTTCAGGAGAAAGTGTTCTAGAATTAGGGGTGATGGTTGTTCAACCTTGAGACTGGACTAAAACTCTTGAGTTACTGTTTTAAACAGTGAATTCTAAGGTATGTGGAGTGCGTCTCACTAAATACAAAGTACGGAAGAGTGACTAGGACAGAAGAAGACCGGATGGATGAAAATGATGAAGGTGATGTCCCAGGGGCGGGGCCTGAAGGGTGAAAGACTCTGGAGGGAGGGAGAGGAACCTTCAGGCAGAGGGAACAAATGCGAGTGCCAGTGTCCCAGGTGCCGGTGTGCCCATGGGGTCTTCCATAATACAGCGACTGGTGTGGCCCAAGTGCAGAACACATTGATGGCGTGAGTGAGGATGTCAGAGATGACCTTGAAAACTGTGAGGGCCTGAAGGTCAAGGAGGGTCTGGCTTCTCTGCCAAGTACAGTGGGGACCCCGTGGAAGGATTGAAGCTGACTCTCACAGTACCAGGACTGTTTTTTGTTTGCTTGTTTTGTTTTTTAACATGTGACAGCAATACAGAGAGGCAAGATGTCCAGGTTCAGGAGAGCACAGTGACTGTCCAAGGGGAAAGCATGGCATCAGCTCCCCCCAACTCCAAAGTGAGGGGCTTTGGTCACATCTAGCAATTCAGGGGAGCTCAGGCTTCCCCTATGCTTCCCCTCTGCTCCTCAGTCTGGCTGTCACTAGCCTCAAGGGTATGTGGGACAAGATGGCCAAGGCTGAGGAAGGCCCAAGGAGACAAAGACGATGTAGGGGGCACAGGAAGTACCCCGCCCCCCAGACCCCCAATACTACCTCACCACATTGCTTCTGGAGGCAAACTTAGCCTCCCTGGACCCAGGGAAGACCCACAAAGCCAGCACGGCTCTTGTGCTGGTGGCTTCTGAGAACTGCCAGCAACTTCTTCCTTTCTAATCCCTTTGAAGTCCTGGGCCAGAAGGCTCTCCTGGCATGCAAAGGAGCAGCCCAGTAGTCAGTCTGCGTCTGCCCCTACCAGCCCAGACCCAAGCCTGGGATCAAGACCCAGAGCAATGTGTTGTGCAAGAGAGGCTGGAAGGTCAGGGGTTACCACCCAAACTTGGATGCCACACTTGTACAAATTCCAGCTGTACTTCTTGCTAGTTTGTAACTGTTCTCTGCGTCAGTGTGCTGGTCTGTGTAATGGGAAGAGCTCGTTCTGAACACTGTCAGTCTCAGGAGGGTTAAAGGGATGCCTAGGAGAGCACCTGGCAGCCAGGAGTACCTGGGAGAAGGACCCAGAGGCCTCCCAAGTGCCATTTACTGAGCCATGGCTGCACTTGAATTACCACCCACGACATCGGTCCTTGTTGCTTTGTTGGGTAGTAGCAGCTCGTGTTCAGAGGGCCAGAGTTCCGTGGCTCCTCCCCTCGAGGAACAGCTCTTCCCGAGAGGTCCATTTTCCAGAGGAGAAGACTGAGGCATGGAGAGACTGAAGTCCTTACCTGGAGTTCCCTGCAGATGTTCTGGGTTTCCATCCAGAGCCCATATGATCACCCCACTGAGCATTTGTAACCCCCCCAGCCCCCCCTTTACAGATGTGGAAGTAGTCTTACAGAGAGCTGGCAGCAGCTTACCAGTGCACAGGATCTGCCCCTGGGCCACCTCCTCCAGACTTTACCCTACAGTGGTGATGGGACAGTGAATCGGGTGTTATTTCTGGCCATGCTCTTTTTCCCCCACAGAGAAACCCAAGAAGGTGCAGACAAAGGCAGGAAGCTGGAGCCTGGGCGCCGCCGGGGGCCCTTCCAGCAGCCTGGCGGCTCCCCTGCACTGGACCCCAAGCCAGTCCCGGCCACATTCCAAGATGACTCAGCCTGTGGACAGCAGAGGCTAAGGAGGCTCTATTTCAGAGCCTGTGGTCTCCCAAGGCTAATTGACACTCTCACTTTCTGGAGGCCCTGCCAGAGCAGGAGTTGGGGGAAGAAGGGCACTCAGGCCTTTTCATCCTGTTTTCTACATACCAAGATGTTCCTCCGCTCTCTGTCCTAGTGTGTCCCACCAGGTAGGGGCCTCTAGACTCTGAGAGATTCTTATAAACAGAGCTAAGGGCCAGCTCTGCCACAGGGGAGGGAGTCAGAAAGGGCTGTCAGGCCCTCTAAGGCAACCCTGGCATGACGATGGTGTCCTCATTGAGTGGATCTATTCCAAGAGAGCAGGGGACCTAGTGTTCCCTCAAACTCTGGAAACTGTGCCTGGAACATAGTAGGTGCTTAAAGAATACGCATCACATGAATAAACTGTGCACATAGTCAGACTCAGTGAAAAAGCCTGCCTCCCAGAGTTGCTGAGAGGGACAAGATTGAGGTCCCTAGCAGTCTGGGTTCTGGAATGACCAGCACAGAGGCTGGCTCCATGCGCTGTGCAGCATTGGTAAGCTGCCCAACCTCTCTGGGCAAACTGCAATTCAGAGCACAGCAAGAAAGGGCCCTGGGAGAATTTGCTGGGAAATGGAACAGGGCTCAGTCGAGTCTTCCTCCAGTGTGCACCCGAAGGGATTCCTATCTGCCACTAACACAGGCTTTTTCTTCAGCTACTCCCATCTTGTTTGCCCTCCCTGCCCAGCCCCGCCCCCTTCACTGCCTATTAGAAAAAGCATATGGCAGCTGAGTAGGCCTGGCTCAGTGCGCAGAATGCTTGCCAAGAACATGTGCAGTCCTAGGTTTCACCCTCAGCATGAATAAATAGGGTGTGGTTGCAAACCCCTGGGACCCCAGCACACAGGAGGTGAGTTAGGACTTACTCAAGGCTAGTGGGGTACGTGAGACTCTGTCTTTAAAAAAGACAAAAAAAAAGAAGGAGGAGAGGGAGGAGAAGGAAGAGGAGGAGGAAGAAGAGGAGGAGGAAGAGGGAGAGGAGGAAGTGGAGGGGGAGGGCGAGGAGAAGGGGGAGGAAGAAGAAGAGGGGAGGAGGGGGAGGAAAAGGACAGGGAGGTGGAGGGGGAGGAAAAGGACAGGGAGGTGGAGGGGGAGGAGGGGGAGGAGGAAGAGGAAGAGAAGAAAGAAAGAAAAAGAGAAAGAAAGAAAAGGGAGGTTTTAGTATCATCAACATCCTCAAAAAGAAAACAGAAAAAAGAAAAGAAAAAAGACATATCTGCTTTTTGAGACTCAGTGAAAGACTGTCTCAAAAAAAAAAAAAAAAACAAGCAATTGAGGACGCAACCCTGTATCTACCTCTCTGGTCTCCTCCGTGCCACAGAAGCACAGCACACACACGAACGTGTGCACACAAGAAAGGGCCAGTGAGCAGGTCAGTGGGTAAAGACGCCTGACCACCTAGATTCAATGCCCAGAACCCCAAGGCAGAAGGTGAGAATGAACTCCGACGAGTTCTCTGACCGCAGCACGTGTGCCAGAGCACACATACCCACACGCGCGCGTGCGCACTCACAAACATAAATAAATAAACGTAAGCAAATCCTTAGTGAAAAGCAGCCGGAGCAGCGCAGACTTCTCGCTGCGGGTTCTTAAGTTTGGATTTTGCTTTTGAGGTAGACAAAGGAGTCAGATCACTTACTGGCCTGAGCAAACACTGCAGTGGAACCTGTCACGGACAGACCAGCTGCGCGCTGGAGTGGCAACTGGACGACGAAGGGGCTGTGGTGGGGTTTAGAGAGGGATACACCACCAAGTACAGTGTGTTTTCTCACTTTCACGAGAAATTAGAAGACTGGATTTGGATATATGAAGCCCTCCACCCATCCCATCCCAATCCCAAGTCTCTTCAGCTAACACTGACGCTAGGACCATTTGGTGACCTCTGTCTTACGCTTGCTTGTTAACACAGACATCCATTTCTACCTAGAAATCCTGCCTCCTGCCCGGTCCAGGTTACGTCTTCTGTGCAGCCCTGGCCACGCCTTCCTCAGTGCCACTGAGGATGCCCCCTAATCCTTCAGCCACAGGTCCCACCCATGAAACCTCTCCACACTCCCTGCAACAGCCAGCCCAGTCCAAAGGAAAGACTCCCTCAGCTAAGTGTCTAGAGACTGAGCACACACTTCTGCAAGCTACCTCGGAGTACCAATGGGGAAACTGAGGCCCGGAAAACAAAATAGAATGTTGCTGGCAACCACTTGCAAGTGACTAGACTGGGTGGGGGCCCACACGGGAGATTCCTAACTCCTCCTAACTTCACGATGTCCCCAGAGAAAAGTCACAGATGTTAAACCAGACTTTTATAACTCCTGTCAGCATTACAGAAATCTGGAGGGAGGGGTGCACGTTAGTAAGAACTGTTTTTCTGGGGCTGGAGAGATGGCTCAGTGGTTAAGAGCACCAACTGCTCTTCCTGAGGTCCTGAGTTCAAATCCCAGCAACCACATGGTGGCTCACAACCATCTGTAATGAGATCTGATGCCCTCTTCTGGTGTGTCTGAAGGCAGCTACAGTGTACTCATACAATAAAATAAAATCTTAAAAAAAAAATAAAATAAATTAAAAAAAAAAAAAGAACTGTTTTTCTACTTGGACAGGACCACGGAATTGAGACTCTCTGTTTTTGATATATGTTCTGGAACGTTTAGGAGTAAAAACATCATAACATCTGCAATATTTTAAACAAAATATGGGGTGAAGGGAGCTCTTAGATTCCTCAACAGGCATATTTGAATCCTCTGTACAAAGTTTTCAGTGTTTAACTCGGTGCGGAGATCAGGAGACCGGCGTGGAGCAGTAGAGAATCCCAGGTCTCGTCTGCTGTATTTCTTATGGCCAGATCTTTGCTTAATTGTACTTGAAAGGACGTCACAAAGAGTGTGAGGATCTAAGAGTCACAGGAACGAGCTGGTTTGCATTGTCTTTGTCTTCACTGCTAACATAGACGTCCAGATTGAGGGCTGTGTTACTTGACAAGCACAGCAGCACCCTGTTAAATGACTGTGGCTGTGACCTGCGTCCTTAATGCTGTATAGTGAGCCGCTTTGAAAAAATTAAAAATAAAAATAAAAATAAAAAAACCAAGGTTCTTATTTTAAAGAAAAAAAAAGGGTTTTTTTTGTTTTTTTTTTTTTTTTTTTGCTTTGTTTTGTTTTTCTTGTTTTTTTGTAAATGCTGGAGGGCAGACTCAGTTGCCAACCCACTGGCGCAGTCTAGCTTTTGCTAGGAACAGTAGATCCTGGGGAATAGAAGGATGATGTGGAATATGCTCTCTGTAGCCCTTCAAGCCCCGGCTCTATGATGGGGGAGTGGTGTAGAAGTCACCCCCGGGTTTGGTCAGGAGAAAGGAATGGGGCAGGGAGGAAATACAGCCTTTCGTATTTCACCCAAACAGTGGGTCCTGCCTACGCACACATCTTCCAACACGTACCTATCTTTTCCTTCCTTGGAACTGTTTGGTTCAGAGCTGAGGTTCTTATCGTCTGGGATTTTTGAGTGGTCAGATAAGTGAAGTAATACAAGGCAAAGGAAAGGAATGCTCGCTCCAAGGGAAGGAGAATGCCGGGAGCCCAGAGTTTTAACCAGGGCTGAAACTTGAGCAAGTTACATGGCCTCCCTGAGCCTCTATCCTCCTCTACACAAAATGGGCAAGCGAGACGGGCAAGAGAGCTCCGCAGTGAAGAGCAGCAGTTTTTCTTCCAGAGAAGCCAGCTTGCATCCCCCCAACCCACACTGAATGGCTCACAGCCATTTGTAACTTCAGTTCCAGAGGATCTGATGTTGTCCTCCGGGCCCTGAACACATATGGTTTACAGACATACATTTAGGCCAAAAGCTCGTACATACAATTTTTTTTAAAAATGTAAATGGTAGTAACCAGAGCGCCCCTAGGCAAGTAGGCCCTTCTGTCACCCCACAGTGGCCGGGATCACCCATACCCAAGTCTCCCCAAGCCTTCTCAGTGACCTTCCCAGGTGCTCATTTGAGAAACAGTTTTGGTTTTGGTTTCTATAAAAAGTTAGTTAGTGGCCGGGCGGTGGCGGTGGCGGTGGAGGCGCACAACTTTAATCCCAGCACTGGGGAGGCAGAGGCAGGTGGATCTCTGTAAATTTGAAGCCAGCTTGGTCTACAGGACAGCTAGGACTACACAGAGAAACCATATCTTGGGAAGGGAGGGGAAAAAAATGGCTAGCTCACCAAGGGCCAATATTTCATAAATCCCCTCACCCTGTAAAACTTTTATGAAAATCTTTTCATCTCCTACCAGGTGAGGCTGCCTCATTCCCAGAACGTACTGACCCTCAGCTGACCCCCATTCAACCCACAGCTGACCCCATTTAACCCACAGCTGTCCCCATCCAACCCACAGCTGACCCTATCCAACCCACAGCTGACCCCATCAGACCCACAGCTGACCCCATCCAACCCACAGCTGACCCCATCAGACCCACAGCTGACCCCATCCGACCCACAGCTGACCCCATCAGACCCACAGCTGACCCCATCCGACCCACAGCTGACCCTATCCAACCCACAGCTGACCCCATCAGACCCACAGCTGACCCATCCAACCCACAGCTGACCCCATCAGACCCACAGCTGACCCATCCAACCCACAGCTGACCCCATCAGACCCACAGCTGACCCCATCCAACCCACAGCTGACCCCATCGCACCTGTCCTTCGTGTCTCCACTGAGTCTTTCAAAGCTACACAGCTGTAAAAGACTGAGAAGCCAGACCCCAGCCATCAGAGAAAAGACACGGTCACAATTCCATTAGAATAAACCTTAAGGTGTCTTCCTGCCCTGGACGTATTTGCCAGCCTGGCTTGGGTCCTGGTGCACACTTTTTACCCAAACAAATTCCCTGGCCCAGTTACTTTCGTGTTGTTGGTGCTTTTGTGGGACATCAAGATTATTCTCTTGCGTTCGGTCCCCAGCTCCGAAAAAAAAAAAAAAAAAGATTATTCTCTTGCAACAGCTTTGAGGTTTATCCAATATTTCAAAGCCACCGGGGAGAGTGTTTGGAGCCTTCCCCTTGGGGGAGACATATCCTGTGGCCTACCACCTTGGGCCACAGGGTCTTGACAGATGAGTCTTTCAAATCAGTATCAATTCCAGGATGGAAAATTTCTCAGCAACTCACTGAAGGGCCCAGGAAAATATTGCAGTGAGTAGATTCTGTATTTAGACACAGAAACCTCCTTAGAATGGGGCCGTGAGCTTTAAGGTTTGGAATGTAAAATAATCAGGCCAACAAAAGGAGGGGGACATAGATTCCCTCAGACGGTTCCTCCATCCTGTTCAAAATGCCCCTCCTTGCCCCACGACTCGAGAGACCCCCAAAATGTAACTGCCGACCACCCTTCTCTGGGTGTGGGATTCTTCCTTCTGCCCCCTTCCAACCCGTTCCCTCAGAGAACCGGGGAGATTTTGGATCAGGTTTGGCAGAAGGAAGGTGAAGAGACATGGTTAGCCCAACACTATCTCGGACCACGAGATCCCAGGCGGCTGCTTCTGTGACCGAGGAAAACCATCACTGTAGAAGCTACTAATGTTTTAAATCAAGATAAACCGATTTTAACAAGCTGGTTTCTCAGGGACTTAAATTCCTACCAGTGCCGGCTAGAGAGCTGGCTCGGCGGCTAAGAACACGTGTTGTTCTTTCAAAGGACCCACGTTCAGTTCCCAGCAGCCATGTGATGGCTCACAGCCATGTGTAACTCTAGTTGCTAGTGACCTGATGTTTTCTTCTGCCATCTAAGGCGGCAGGCACACACATGGTAAACAGACATGCATGCAGGGGAGAACTCCCTGCCAGACCGAAGAGGGTCATAGAGCAGTCTCAGGCCATGCCACGCTGAGGTGGGACAGAAGGACACCAAGGTCATGTTTTCCTGCCCAGTCTCTTTACGAGCTTCTGGAGAAATGGCGCCCCCTACAGGCACCGAGTGCACCTCCTGTTCTTTCAGTTTCCTTCATGGACCCCCCAGCTGAGCGACAGCCTGTGCATGCAGCCCAGGGGACTTCAAAATGACACCCAGGTGGCATTGTTTGACTCTCACCTAGAATCTGTGGTAAGACACAGGGACTCCCTGCCTTGGGTTGGGGCCAGGGAATTGCTTCTTGTTTCTTCAGTTTGCTAGCCTAGACCTGACGGTCCACCCTGAGTCTGACAATGAACAGCATGGATCCCACTATGCGTGCCCCGATGGGGATGGGCCCACTTCATCATAGAACTGAGCTCATAGCAATCAGAACGGAACCGTCACATGTGCTGCCATCTTGCCCAGTGTCCTATCGGGATGGAGGCAACAGCGTGACTTGGTTGCCATTTTGGCGAGTGACAACATCAAGATGGTGAGGACCATGGACCAACCACATGACAAGAACTGAGATGGCAGTGCCCCTAAAACTTTCTGGTACCACTGAGGCCTCAGAGGATCACTGCACCCCTAGAAGTTCCTGCGCCACAGGCATCAGTCCCAGGTCCAAATACTTTCCCGGTTTTGGTTCATTGCCTAATTCGGTCATGGAAGTGGGAGTCCCAGAGGCGATGCCAACGCCGACTCTGTTGCCAGTGAGACCAGCACGCTTTTATGTCAAACTAAAGAATAAAAGCAGTTCACCTCGGACGAGCTTCTGAAAGTCTGACATGTTTTATATGATGTTTTCACTGGTATTTAGAGGGGACTTAGAGATTTCCCAGCCATGCTCCGAGAATTAGACAAACATCACAGATGTGGTCAGACCTGGGAGGCTCTTGTGAACTTACAGCCAGGGCTGTGTCTCGGAAACGGAAGATTAGACGCAAGACGGATAGACAGATGTTAGTCAAGCTGTCAGCCGCCGGGCTTGGGTCACAGTGCAGCCTTTTCTGAGAAGAAATCACCTGGCTAGGTTTTTTTCTCCTGCTTTGTCTGTGTTTCTCTGTGCAACACTAAGATTTTCCTTTCTAACTCCCAGAGGTATAAAGACCGGTTCCATCCCAAGATAAAGGAACTCTCAGATTGTCAGCCAACAAGATTCACCCCAAACCACAGTGCTGGGGGTGTTCCTTCTCCCCTGCCACCCTACACCTCCATTCTCATCATCATCATCATTGTCATCGTCATCGTTATCATCATCATCGTCGTCATCATCACCATTGTCATCATCATCATCGTCATCGCCGTCATCGTCATCGGTTTAGACATTGAGAACTGGGACAGAGGACACTAAGAGCTCAGATGTCCTACCTCACAAGGTCAACCCTCTTCCTAACTGTAGTACCTGCCCCAGGGCGTAGCACAGGTCACAGACCCCAGCAGGCAAAGCAAATCACCATCTGTGAAACACAAAAAGGTGTTCGAGTAGGGCAGGCAAGATGGCTCCTCGGGTAAAGGTGTTTGCCAGCAAACCTAATGACCTGAGTAGGATCCTCAGGACCCACGTGGTGAGGACTGATGCCCATAAGTTGTCCTCTGACTTCCTGGTGTGTGCCATGGTGCACACACATCCACGCACACTAAAATAAATACACAACGTGCTCTAAACAACATGACAGCCAGGGCGAAGGCCTGTGGGCGAAAACATGAGCAGAAAGGATAAAGAAACCCACGAGTACCTGCACAGAAGCGTGAGCAGATGTCACCTCTAACATCTGGCTTGAGAAAGGGAAGTCTGGAATCCGAAACCACAGATCTGGTGCAGAGAGAGCTAAAGGCACCCAGCTATTCCTGACAGGAATCCCTCCTTTTGGGGCGGATAAGCAAATGTTTTAACTTTTACCCGGAATTGTGCCTGGGGTGAGCTGACTACTGGAAAACTCAACTCAAACACATTGTTTAAAAACTCAAGTTCTCAGTGTTTCTGGGCTTTTAAGGCGCTCTAACGTAAACAGGCTACAGAGCTGCCCTGTATTACCAGAGCTGGAGTCTGTGGAGGAGAGCAACTCTTGAAACATCTGGGGTTGTGGAGTTGTCACGCCCTGGAAGCTGACAGAGAAGACTGATGAACTTCCAGAACCTGAAATGCGGTTATCAGCCAGGGGCCAGGGCTGGCTTTTAAGTGAGACAAACATCCTACAAGAATATAGGATGTGAGCCTCTGTGGCAGCGGGAGGGAAGTCAATAACATTTACCACTTCTCTGAAATTCTCAAGCAAGTCTGAAGTAGCGTGTATGTGTCTGGGGGTGGGGGCTGGGGGGGGGGAGACTGGTTTTTGTTGTTGGTTTTTGGTTTTTTTAAATCTGGAAAGTTCCGCCCAAACGGAGCAACAGGAAAGGCCTGAGGAAGGGAGAAGAGTCTGAGTGAGAAGGTAGTTGCTTGGCTCAAGTCAAATGTATTCTGGTTCTGTACAATTCAGATTAACTTTTCAACACCTTACACAAAGACCTCCTGTCAGTCGAACTCCCCGGGATAAAGAGAAGTTTGTGGTTTTCCTCCTAAATGTCAGAATTGCCACAATGCACTACACTTTTTGAGGACCAAGGATCTAGTTCGACTCTACCCAGGTTTCTCCGCTGGCAGGTATGTCCTGGATCCCATATGGGACCGTCATCCATGAGTGGGAATTCCTTGATCAGTGTGACCCAGGGAGAGCATCGCGGCCAGTCCCCAGCCTCAGCGTCCCCACCCGGGATCGAGCCACCGTTAAGTCTAGGAGTCTAGGACATGGGACACCGTGGAGGCTGCAGAATGGGTAGTACCAACTCTGTCCCGGTCCCACACTGCCGACCCTCAGTTTCACCTGGCGTCCTTTCCGCGCACCCTGGCGGGTCCCGGAGATACTCACCGCGCGCGCCGGCGGCTCAGCAGCAGCAGCAACAGTAATAACACGGCCAGAAGGCCGAGCAGAGCGGCCCAGGACATGGCTCGAGGGTGTGCGGCTGCCGGGTGGCAACAGGTCACCGCCACCAACACCGAACCGCAGGATCCTCAGCTCAGCCAGCCCCACTCCAGGGGTCCGGCTGGAAAACGTGGGATGGAGAGGGAGGAGCGGGGAGGGAGCGTTGGCCCGGCTGCCGCAGAGGGGAGGAGAGGGGATTGGGGAGGCGGCCCCTGGTGGTGATGGGAGGGGGCAGAGAGGAGGAGACTGGACCAGAACGGACCAGGGGAGCCTTCCCGCCACATTCCTGCAAACCACGGTTCCCCGCCCATCCCCCACCCCGGCCCTGTCCACCTCACCGGGAACTAAAGCCACTCACGACTGCCCCAAGCTCACAGACCTGATTGTGGTGGGGATTGCGGCAGGGCCTTGGGATCTTATCACATACACACACCACTTAACACTCTGGGAGGGCTTAGCCTAAAGGAGAGTTCCCTTCGAAGACCAATGGTCAGGGCTGTACTTATCTGAGAGCAGCCGACGACGTGTCTGCCAAGAAAGGGAGATTGCGCTTTCTCCCAGGTGTTACAAAAAGGTGGAACTGGGGGTTGGGGATTTAGCTCAGCGGTAGAGCGCTTGCCTAGCGAGCGCAAGGCCCTGGGTTCAGTCCCCAACTCCGGGGAAAAAAAAAAAAAAAAAGGTGGAACTGAACCTCTCACCCCAGTCCTGACACTTGTTCCCCCTCAATGTCCCCATTTGCTCCTCCCATCCCCCAAGTTGTTACCCCAACTGGCCCTCTGACTCCTCAGCTCAGTTTTTCTTGTCAAGCCTCCCCACAGCACCAGAGCTGAGCCTGTCTACCAGGCCTGTAATCCCAGCACTTGGAAGGTGGAGGATCAGGAGTTCAAGGCCAGCTTTGGCTACAGGTGAGTTGGAAACCAGTCTGAGTTCCATAGAACTAACACACACTTTCTCTCTCTCTCTCTCTCTCTCTCTCTCTCTCTCTCTCTCTCTCTCTCTCTCTCGGACTATGGTAGGTCTTAACATTTATAGACACCATGAGACAAGTGCCAGAACGTAGGCAGATGGGTCAGTTCAGCTGTGGGAGCTTTGTCAGTCCTTCCCTACTTTCCAGGAGAGTGACTGGGGCCCCAGGTTGACCCCATTACCTGGGCTGTCAGTATGAGGGTCTGTTATATGTTCACAAGTCAAGCTGACAGACGCCACCACTTTGTCTATTCCTCAGTCTGAATAAATATGAGATGTCATGCCATCTAGGGACCCGAGCGACCTTTTCCGAGCCGTGCCCCTTCCCTGTCAGGAGCTGAGAGGAAGCTGGCAGCCTGAGTGGGAAGAGAGCTTGCTTCTGCCTGAGCTCCCAGCTGCAGCGATGCTGGGAGGAGCTGGCCCAAGCCAGCCTGTTCTTGGCTGGTATGTCTGTGGTCCAGGCTGATCTGGCCTCTCGCCCTGTGTCTTTTGGTTTTTACTTTCCTCCCTTGTCTTAGTGCCGTTTCTGAATGCCCTGCTGCTTAGCGGACCCTCATTGCAGGGTCTTTTCACTCGGTCTGATCTGATTCTGTGAAGAGGAAAGAGCAGCAGGCACGGAACCTACTTTCTTGACCAAAATGAAGCATCTGAGACGTTAATAAATTCACTCCCTGTAAGCCTACCGGGGCCATTTTCATCCAAACCGCCATAGCATTCTTACAGAGTTCAGGATTCCCCTGCCTGGGGAAGGGTGGGGGGTCTTCCTATATCAGGTAATTTAGGCAATCTCTCATGGACAAGCTACAGGCTAACCCAACCTAGATGCCCCCTCATGCTCTCTTCCCAGGTTGTGTCAAGTTGGCACAATAACCATCACACACAGTAATTGACCTAGCTTTGTGCTTTAGGATTGTAACCACAGTATCAGCAGATACAAAGTTTCAAAAAAAATAAAATAAAAAGGCTTCAAGACAGCCAGAGAAAGTCAAAGACTTTAGGGCTGCATCAGGAGTCTTCTGGGGTGGGGGTGTCAACTTTTAATCCTCTCAGCACCCGAGAGGCAGAAGCAAGTGGATCTCTCTGAGAAGCCAGCCTGGTCTACAGACAAGTTCCAGGCCACCCACAGCAAGTTCACACGTGTGTGTGTGTGTGTGTGTGTGTGTGTGTGTGTGTGTATCGTGGCACATATGTATCCTCCACACATTTAAGTTTCTTGCAATCATATAAACCAGTGGTCCTCAACTTGTGGGTTGAGACTCCTTCGGGGGTCAAATGACCCAGTCACAGGGTGCACTTCAGATATCCTGCATATCAGACACTTACATTATGATTCATAACAGTAGCAAAATTAGATTTATGAAGTAGCAATGAAAATAATTTTATGATGGTGGTGGGGTCACCACAAATGAAGAGCTTCATTAAAAGGTTACAGCACTAGGAACGTTGAGGACCATTGATATAAACCTTTAAAAAGAAGTCCCCTGAAATCTAAACAACATAATCTTTACTTTACTAGAAGAGGATGTTATCCTGGAAATCTGAAAGCCTGGATGTTGTAGTTTCTTTCTTTTTTCTTTTCTTTTCTTTTTTGTTGTTGTTGTTGTTGTCGTTGTTGCTGTGATGAAAATATCCCAATAAAGACAGCTTGAGGGAAGAAGGGTTTGTTCTGACTTACAGATCAAGAGAACAGCCTGTCATGCTTAGTAAGACAGCAAGAGCTTGAAGCTCGCCCCTCTCATCCTCAGTCAGGAGGTTCAGAGTGATGAGCACATGCTACCACTCAGCTCCCCTCGCCATTTATTTCTACTTATAGAGTCCAGGATCCCACCTAGGGAATGGTGCCGCCCACAGTGGACATGTCTTCCCACCTCAACTAATGTCATTAAAACAAGTGCCTGTAGACTCTTCTCCCCAGTGACTCTATGCTCTGTCCAGTGGACGGTCAGCCTTAGCCATTTCACCATATTTGTGAGTTATTTCTCTTTAAATCATTTTTTTCTCTTCCAAAAATTTGGTTGGAACAAGAAAAATTATTGTTTTGAGACAAGACTTCTCATGTAGCCCTGGCTGTCCTGGAACTCCCTCTGTAGACCAGGCTGGCTTCGAACTCAGTGATTTGCCAGTCTCTGCCTCCTGAGTGCTGGAATTAAAAGCATGTGCTACCACACCCAGCAGAATCATGTCTTTCCTGATATTTGGGGCAGTAAGTTTGTTCAGCTGCTAAAGGCACTTGTGGCTGGGTCTAAGGAGAGAAGTGACAGCTGCAGTCGTCCTCTGAGCTCCACATGACAGCTGTGGAGCATGTGCACCAGCATGCACACCTCTCACATATACTGGCGAGCAATAAGATACAAAGTTTTTAAAAAGTGACTTCTGGTGTTACGTGTCAGTAACAATTACAAAATCCTTTTGAATTTCACTTCCTACAAAATCCTTTTGAATTTTACTTCCTAGCTAAACTTAGTAAGTGGCTCTTGGCAGCTTCGAAGATATTACTTGGCTAATTAACACGTGTGTGAAACCACATCTTACTCCAGACAGTCTGAAACAGGAAAAGTCTAAGGGTTTATTTGGTTTCGGTTTTTTATTTTGCCTCTGAATCTTCTTTGTGTGAGTATGCATGCGTGTGTCTGTGTGTATGTGTGTTTCTGTATGTCTGCACGTGTGTTTAGACACACATCAGAGGTTAAAGTTGAAGCCGGCCTCCGCATGTCCTATGAGTGTGAGTGTGTGAAAGTGTGTGGATTTTGCACATGAGTGCAATACCCATGATGGCCAGAAGAGAGTGCTAGATCTCCTGGGGGTGTTACTGGCCACCTGAGGTAGGTCCTCTCTGCAAGAAGAGCAGCACACACTCTCAAACACTAACCCATCTCTTGGCTCACACTTACACACATGTGGATGTACACATACACACAAAAATAAAAATATTTAATAAAAAGAATCTTTAACAAACATAGACAGCTATGATTTTTTTTATTCAATTTGTCTTTGCACGTGAGTGCAGTGCCCACACAGGCCAGAAGAGGGCGCCAGATACACTAGCGCTAGAGTTACAGGGCCTTGCGAGGGGTCCCATGTGGGTACTAGGAGCCCTACTAGGACCAACTGCAAAAGCAGCTATATCTTCTGCCCAGCCTTCTTTGATTTTAAATCACAGCATGCATCTGGAGCTCAGAGGACAACCTGTAGAAGTCGGTTGCCTCGTTCAACCATGTGGGTTCGTGGAATTGAACTCGGGTCCTCTTATTTGAAGACAAGTGCCTTAATCCGTTGAGCCACTTTGTCAGCCTGAGCATCAGTGTGGTTTTATGCATAGTCCTTCCTTCCTAAAATCTATTTAATAATTACGATCCTGAAAAATAAGCCCACAGCGATAACATAATAAAAGTGCTGATGACATCATTTGGATGGATCTGATCTCGTCTCCACAGAGACAAGCTATTTATACAGCTGAGAAGCTCATGTACAGCAGACTCCACATATCAAGAAATCGTCAAAACAATTACATTTGGACCCCCGTAATGTACTTCAAATAGTGCATTTTAATTAGCATAAGATATTTGTATAGCCTCTTTGTGTGTGTGTCCTTTGGCTATTCAGTAAGAAAATAAATGTGATTCCCTTTTTTAGAATCTACTTTAGACAAGTTTTGTTATCAATATCCTTATACCAATACAAAAATTCTTAACTTAAAACTTTTCTCCTGTGGTGTGGTGGCACGGCTCGGCCGGTAAAAAGGGGCTTGCGGCCAAGTCTGACGTCCGTGGTTCAATCCCTGGAACCCACGTGGTGGGGGCAAAGACTGACTCCCACAGGTTGTCCTTCGATCTTTTCATGTGCTCAGTGGCACGTGAGTCGCCCCAATATGAGTCGCCCCAATATGAGCAAATGGTTTTAAAATGCTGTTCAAATTTAAATGCCAATCGTTAGTTTTGCTGGGGACTTTGGCTTTCTGGCTCTTTATCCAACAACAGTGGTACCCCAAATCTAAGCAATATCACCACCCATGCCTCAGACAACGGATACAGTTAAGGTGGCAAAGGTCCAAACCATTTCTTCTCCTCAAATGTGGAAATAAGGATTAAAACAGAATCCAAGCCGGGTGTGATGGAGCAAACCTTTAATCCCACCACTCTGACTTTGAGGCCAGCCTGGTCTACATAGAGAGCTCTGGGACATCCAAGGCTACATAGCAAGACTCTGTCTTAAAAAAAAAAAAAAACAAAACACAACAACAACAACAAAAAAGAACAAAGAAATTCTATCCTGAAAAACAAAAATAAAACAAAACACACAACAAAAATTAAAATTGAACGAACTAAATAACTCAGTTACCACATAGGCAGGGTGGAAGAGCAAACTCAGACAGACCCAGGACAGCTCAACAAGGCCCAGGCCAGACTCTCGCACTCATCGGTGCCAGACCAGCCCACAGATGTCCCCGCAGTCCAAGTGAGACCTCTTGCAAACAAAACCTGACCTGAGCCCCCTTGTCACATAGCCAAGCAACTCCCCAGCCCAGGCCTCGGTGACGAGCGTCTCCAAGGCCCCTGGCTTCTTTCAAAACATCTTTACGAACCAATGCCAAGACAAAACAAAACCAGGTCCTGACCCCGGAATTCACCAGGGACATTTCAGATCATAGTGCCGACTATCACGCTTCCAAAATAAGACCGGACAGAGTCTAAGGTCACCCGTGTAGCACCCGTCCGTGCTGCACCAATGGCCGACAGAGAGACATCCGCAGGAAGCTGTTACCCCCTTGCACCCAAAACTCTAGGGCTCATCCCTTTTCCTCCAGTGAAAATGAAGCTAAATGTTACCAGACTCTGAGGCCCACAACCTGCGGCCTCAGTTTCTCTATGCTCCTGCAGAAATCAGGAACCATGAGATGATTTGAGAGGTTAATTCCCCTCCATCATACCTGTGACAGCCTTATAATCTAGAGAAAGCCATGAGACAAAAGCCAGAAGATGTGCAGATTTAGCTGTGAGACTCTCGGGTTAGTCCTTGGTGTGTTTGCGACTTCTCCTCACTTTCCTGTATTGAGTCGTTGGCCGCATAGAGAACCTGTTGTGTCCTACAAGTTGACCTGTTATAGCCTCACACTGACCCCAGGGCCTTTGCCTGTTACTCCCTGTCTCCAGAACCTTCTCCCTTGAGAGATTTGCACAGCTCACTCCTATGCTGTGTCCCCCATGCTTCAGCATGGCTGTTCCCTCCTCAGAGAAGCGCTGACTGTCCTAGCTCGTTCCTATTGCTGTGATTAAAAAACAAACAACTCGGGGTTGGGGATTTAGCTTAGTGGTAGAGCGCTTGCCTAGGAAGCACAAGGCCCTGGGTTCGGTCCCCAGCTCCGAAAAAAAGAACCAAAAAAAAAAAAAAAAAAAAAAAAAAAACAACTCGGGAAGCAGGAGTGGTAGCTCACACAGATCTCTGTAAGTTCCGGTCTAGCCTGGTCTACATAGTAAGTTCCAGGACAGCTGGTCTACATAGGGAGACTCTGTGTCAAAATAAAAGAAAAAAAAAAATCACCCTGACCAAGTCAGTCAGAGAGAGGGTCTCTTTCGGACTCACAGAGAGATGAACACAGGCAGGCTCACCGTTCAGCCTCCTCTACTCTCAGGGTAAGGCCCCTCCTTAGGTAATAGTCCCTCCAGCTTTCAGGGTGGCTCTTGTCCCATTAGTTAAGGCCATCAAGGCAAGTGCCCAAGGCACGCCCACAGGTCAGCCTGGTCTAGACATCCTCTCATTGAGACTCTTCCCAGATGATTTTAGATTGCATCCAACTGATACTTAAAAGCAGCTGTCTGCCTGCTGTGAGCCTGACACTGTCACAGAATACTTCCTGTTGCCTTCCCCTCCCCCCCCCCCCCCCCCCCCCGTGGCTGCTTCTCTGTGGGCCCTGTTTCCCAAACCCTGCTGAGGGACTCAGCTGCCTGCCTGCCTCAGGTTGGCCTTCAACCCAGCCACATGGACCTCGGGTGAACTCAGGTGACTCAGAACAGCAAGAGACAAAGAAGTTTCCAGACCCTCTTGTTTATGCATGCTGTCTGTCCGCTGCTGAAACCAGCAGTCCCCAGGAGGCTGTCAATGGATGGCCGTGGGGACGCTCCTTCAGAATGCTCACTCAGGAAAGCTCAGAGTCATTGACTGGCCTGCCAGCTGTCTCAGCTTTTTGTTTTTTTGCCACAGCAGGTCAGTGATGCATCATGGGGTAAGAGATACATCACAGACTCCAGCTGTGGCAATTTGGAAGAGTTCAGAGGGCAGGATTCTGAGGTCATCCTCAGCTGTGTGGTGGGTTTGAGGCCAGCCTGGACTTCTTGAGATTCTGTCTCAGAGCGGAGAGATGACTCGTTAAAGGCCTTGGTTGTTCTCGCAGGGGTTTTGGATTCTATCCCTGACACCCATGGCTACAATCACCTATAGCAAACTGAACATCTGTAACTCTAGTTCCAGGGATCCAGCGCCCTCTTTTAGCCTCCCTGGGCACCAGGTAGGCACTGCATGCATACCTATATGCAGGTAAAACACTCCCACACACAAAGTAAAGTAAAACAGAACAGAATCTTAAAACACTCAGAAAAACAAACTCTCCCTGCCTCTCAAAATTCCCACCCCTCCCCACACACCCATCACCCCTTCCCCCACACACCCTTCACTCCCCACACCCTTCTCAGTCACATCCCTCATCCCACATCTCTTACCCCTTGCTGAGCTTTAAGGAATCTGTTGAGGGCCTGACAGCTGGTGTTGCTTCAAACAGAAAGAGTGAGGCCTCCCCAGAAAGTGACCTCAGATCTGTAGTGCCAGAGTAACCAGGGTGGCCAGAGTGACCAGGGTGGCCAGGGTGACCAGGGTGGCCAGGGTGGCCACGGTGGAATATACGGGTCAATGACCCCAGGCTAGTCCCTCACCTGCTCTGAGTCTCACATGCCTGGAGGTGTATGCTGGGACTGGGGGCAGAGGAAATGCCAGTAAAGGTCTAACCTTGGCATAGGGCAGGGGCAGGGGCAGATGGGGCTGCTTAGTGGCAAAAGGCACTTTGCCGCCAAGCCGGAAGACCCAAGCTCGGTGATTAGAACTCATGGGGCAGAGAACTAGTTCCCATGTTCCCTGTGGGACTCCACCTTGTGCCACAGCACGCACGCACACACAGACACAAGCACGCAATAAGAAAATGAAGCACAATCATTTAACAAATAGACCCTGCCAGCCCCAGCATGGAAGCCTCCTTCTGGGGTCTGAAGCCCTGTGTCCTGCAGACTCTCAGTTGGTAACGAGCCCGAGCACTTCCCTGGAAAAGTCTGTGCGTCCAGATGTTCCCTGTCCACAGCTGGCCAGCAGCTGGACGAGGCTCTCCTTCCTGCGGCTGCTCCTGCTCAGTCACAAGGGAAGCGTCAGGACATAACCCATCAAACAAGGGGCTCTGCCTGGGAACGCATGGCCCTTGGTCCCATCAGGCCCTGCTTTCTCCTCCCAGGATTCTGTCTGCTTTATGTCTGTGACCTAAAGATTACAAACTGTCCAGAGGGGAAACAACACGCACTGCTCTCTTCAAAGCTGAAAACCGGCCCATCAGAGATACCCTGGCTTCAACTCATAGCTTAGGACATCTGGCGCTTTCTCATAGTCCATTTAACTGTCATCTTTAACCTTTAACCCTGGAAAGCGGGTGCTGTTATTACCCCCAGTCTTCAGAAGGTGAACTCAAAACTCAGAGAAGGTCAGTAACTTGCCCAAGGCCACACAGCCTGTCCTGTGGTAGGCTGGCAGATGGGATTGTGATGTCCTCTCTATATGCCCTCACTTGGCTCTGCTATGAACACAGGCCTCGGACTTCTGACCTCTGACCTCTGACCTCCAACCTCCATGCTTGGCTTGTGCTGTTTGCAGCCTGGATGCCTCTTTTTACTCTCTGTGGGTAAAAACTGTCAGCTATGGGAACAGGTGTTTGATCAGATCCCTCATCGGTCAGAACGGGAAGAGGTGCCATGCACTAAGACAGTGTTCTTGTAGCTTTCTGTTGCTGCAGCAAGAAGGTCCAAGATGCTAAGCACAAGACAGGATCCTTGCCGCTTCATGGCTTCAGAGGTCCATCTGGCAACAATGTATCAGTGACAATGTATCTGTGATGAGGCAGAAGGTTGTGGTGGACGCCAGTGACTGAAGGGGTCTGCTCATAGCATCCAAGCAGCAGAGGGGTGGGAGGCTAGGGGTCGAGGTGCCCCCACTTCTAGTTCCCATCACTTCTGAGAGGCCCATCAACTGACTTATGAGTCTACCGGCAGATAAAGAATCTATTGCCCAGGTCAGGCCCCACCTTGATCCAGCCATCTTCCCAAAGCCCACCTCTGAGCACCACATGGGGACCACACCTTCAATGCATAAGCCAGAGTGCATTTTACCTCCGAACTAGAACGGAATGCTCTTGAGAGGAAGCCAGAGGAGGCTGGGAAAAAGGGAGAGTGGAGAGAGAGGGAGGGAAGCAGTGGGAGGGGGGAGGGAGAAAGGGAGAGTGGAGAGAGAGGGAGGGAAACAGTGGGGGGGGAGAAAGGGAGAGTGGAGAGAGAGGGAGGAGAGCAGTGGGAGGGGGGAGGGAGAAAGGGAGAGTGGAGAGAGAGGGAGGAGAGCAGTGGGAGGGGGGAGGGAGAAAGGGAGAGTGGAGAGAGAGGGAGGGAAGCAGTGGGGGGAGAAAGGGAGAGTGGAGAGAGAGGGAGGGAAGCAGTGGGAGAGGGGGAGGCAAGAAGGAGGAGGAAGAGGGTGACCAGCTGCAGAGGATTCCAAGAAGCCAGAGGACTCCAGCCTCCCTCACAGAGCACAAGGACACCAGGACTGTCTCTGTGAATTAGGCCCCAACCAGGGAACCCCAGGAAGAAGCCCTTGAGAGCTGCATGGGTGTCCCCCTCGTCTCCTCCCTATAAAGGAGACAGGCTCCACTCACAGGTGCTAAAGGGTGAGGTGAAAATAGGGATGTGTCCCACCCCTACCCGCTGCAGTCTCTGCTAATGTCTGGTGCAAGTTTGCATGCTGGGGGAGGTAGTGGGCAAGGAGGGGACCAGGAAAAACTGGATAATGGTGTTCCAGCCCAAACAACCCACCCAGCCTCTCAGTTCCAGCCTACAGCTGGGTAGAGAGACAGGCCCTTATGCCCAGGTCTGCTGACTTACGACGAGAGGCCAGAAATAGCGGCTCAAATTATTTCAAAACACAGGACAGCCAACAACATATATCTGTCTCCTAGTTTGATCCCTGGAGTCTAGCTGTGCCAAGGGCTTGTGTTCTGGAACAATGTGTAGCTGTCTGTAAAAGAACCAACCACAACAAGGTGCTATGAGACCAAATAGAGTGGCAGACAGACCCATGGTGGCCGAGTGTGACCTATAGCATCCTCAGTTATGGACACTTAGTGACAGCAAGACCAGTTAGGTGGCTCTCACAGAAACGGTGGGGACAAAGATGACTTCATCCTTGCTGCAAAGTGCTGGTTTGTCTGACACTGAGATGGGGGTGGGGTGTATGCCGGGTCTTGGCTCATAGAGTATGAGCTCCCCCCACCTCTCTGGCTTTTCCTTACAACTGTAAGAAGCATCACTTCAACTCAGTCACAGAGGTCATGACTCAGGTGACAGTGACCCCAGGATTTAGTGAAGATGATGCTTGCTGGTCAGCTGGCTCCGTGGGACTAAGAAGGTATTGCCCAAGCCTGACGACCCAACTCCAATCCTTGGATCTCACAGTAGGAGAAAACTGGCTCCCGAAAGTTGTAGTCTTCTGTCCTCTATGTGGCCATGTCGGGGGGGGGGGTACTCAAACTCACACGACAGACAGGCAGACGGGCGGGCAGACAGACAGACAACAAATAAAATAGAAAGGGCAAAGTATAATCATTCATAAGTATCCTCACCAGGGACTTAGTCTCTAGCACCTGCCAGTCTCCCTGTTGGGACCAGGGACTTAGTCCCCAGCACCTGCCAGTCTCTCTGCTGGGAACAGGTACTTAGTCTCCAGTACCTGCCAGTCTCCCTGTTGGGACCATGTACTTAACCCCTAGCCCCTGCCAGTCTCTCTGTTGGGAACAGATACTTAGTTCCCACCACCTGCCAGTCTCCCTGTTGAGACCAGGTACTTAACCCCTAGTCTCTGCCAGTCTCTCTGTTGGGAACAGGTACTTAGTCCCCAGCACCTGCCAGTCTCTCTGCTGGGAACAGGTACTTAGTCCCCAGCACCTGCCAGTCTCTCTGCTGGGAATTTTAGAGGAGGAAGGAAGAGCCTCTTCCCTTCAAGTTTGTGTGCAGCGGATGAAGCGTGTCTAGGTCCAAAAGCCAAAGGAAACAAGAAACAACTTTTCCCCAAAACTTAGTTCTGAAAGTTCTCAGCTGCTGCAGCCTCCCAAGGGAGAGCCAGGATTAGGTGAAGAATGTACTCAGAACAGATTGGGGGCGGGGGTGGGGGGAGGGCAGTCCAGACAAACACAGCCTGCTAGTCTAATTCCACCTGGGCCTCGGCTGGGGCTGGGAGATGACGTTCACCAAGCACCACCTCTCTCTCACAGGTCACCTGCACCTTTGAGTGCCCCAGGACTGGGGCATGGACAGCCACATGGCTCCTGGGTAGCCACTTTGGAGTCTGCAGTGGAAAAAATGATGTAGTCCTCAACCCCCTTAATTCCCGAGTGCGTTCCTGCAGAGAGCAAGCCTGGCAGGGAGGACGGAGCCAGCTCCCCCCCCACCCCCCCCCACAACCCCATCACTTGGTCCCCCACACCCCAGGGCTAGTTCGTTCTCCTGCCAAAGTGCAGGTCTCCGACTCCCCAGCCTGGGAACCTGTGCAAAATGAGGACCAGTCATGGCTGTTCTGCCTGTGTTCAGAGTTGCTAGAGGGGCCCAACAAGATGGTTGGTAGTGGGGACCGGAATAGAGTTGCCTAACAACACACTCCCTTCCTTTGTACCAAAGCATCACAGAAAACGGGGAAATGAGCAAAGCAGGCACAGAGGGGATTTCATGGAATTTAGAGTGTGGGTGATGTTTCCCCAAAGCAGTTGAGACAGGGGAAGTCACATGGGGTTGGGAGCGGGGGGGGGGGGGGGGGTGTCCATGGTGATATCCAGGGAAGCTTCAGCAAAACATTTGCCAGGAGCGGACAACACACTTTCAATCCCAGTACTCGGGAGGCAGAGGCAGCTTGATCTCTGTGAATCTGAGGCCAGCCTGTTCTACATAGTAAGACCTGTCTCAAAACAAAAGAAAACCCTGCAAAGGAAGTTACATTTCCTACTGCTACGAATGGAGGGGGTTTGGGAATGGTGATAGGTGCCCATGGTCCCAGACCTGGGGAGGCTGAAGCAGAAGGATTGTCAGTTTAAGACCTGCCTGTGTTACATAGCAAGACCCTGGCCCAAACAAACAAAACGGAACAGTTTCCAAAGGACATACGTTGGTGTGAAATGTGGTGTGTGTATATGTGTGTATGTGTGTGTGTATGTGTGTGTGTATGTGAGTGTGTGTGAGTGTGTGTGTGTGTGTGTGTGTGTGTGTGCTGTTGTTGTTGTTTTGAGACAGGATAATGCTATGTATTCTAAGTTTGCCTCAAACTTCGAGAAGTGAAGAGCGTCCTCCTGCCTCAGACTCGCCAGAGCTGGGCCCACCATGCCTAGCTGTAAAACAGATTTTTAAAGTTTTTAAAACTTAAAAACAAATGGCAATTGAGTCTGTGAAGGAACTCAATAAAGCAGAAGTTTAGGGGCTCAGGAGGAACTTGACAATCAAAAGGTCAAATGCACAGAAGTCAGCCAGGACAGAGGGATGGGTGGGGTGCTTGTGTATCCTGCGGAGCGGAGCGTGTGCTGCTGTGCTCGCTGTCCTGATGGCCCCGGGCAGGGGGGGGGGGGGGGGGCTACGGCAGGAAACAGCTAGACTCCGGGTTTAAGAAGTGCCTGAAGGGGGTTGGGGATTTAGCTCAGTGGTAGAGCGCTTGCCTAGCAAGCACAAGGCCCGGTCCCCAGCTCCGAGAAAAAAAATGTGTCTGAGGGAGCCAGGCAGTAGTGGTGCACGCCTTTAATAATTCCAGCACTTGGGAGGCAGAGGCAGACAGATCTCTGTGAATTTAAGGACAGAGTGAGTTCCAGGATGGACAGAGTGAGTTCCAGGATGGCCAGGGCTACACAGAGAAACCCTGTCTCAGAAAACAACAACAAAGTGCCTGACTGTCTGGGGAGATGATGGCTCCCGCAGAGCACCCAGGTTCCCTTCCCAGCATCCATACAGGGTAGCTCACCATGGCCTGTAACCCTGGCATCCAGACCATCTGATGCAGTTTTCTGGTTTTCTGGCTTCTACATGCACCTGCACACACATACATTGTGCACATACACACACAGAGGCACACGCGCGCGCGCGCGCGCGCACACACACACACACACACACACACACACACACACACACGAGTTATATCTTTAAAAGAAAAAAAAGTGTTATGAGCCCAGATATCTGGGAGGGGGCGGGGCACAGCGCAAGGCATGATCTGGAGAGGGGCACAGGCCTCATGAGTCTCAGCCACGTGGCTGGCCACGTGACTGGAGAGGCAAGCCGGAGCTCCGGAATGACTGAACGCCTCTGTCCTTCCTTCCTTCCTTCCCTCAAAAGGCCAGCTGGCTGGAGATGAGACGGGCGGCTTTTAGGGCGTTAACCTGCTGCTTTCTCAGAGTGCTGGCTCTTAGAGCCCAGTTCAAGGACTCAAGTCCTGCCTTGCTCATCGTCCTCCGAGGTGGCAGGCAGTGAGGGCCACCGGTTACAATCACACACACAGAAAAGATCCGGGTGGGAGGACATGAGAGGAGTTAAGGCAAACTGGAGCCTCGTGTGGTGACTCATGCTGCAAAGCCAGCACTTAGGAGGTTGATGCAGGAGGATTGCTGTGAGTTTGAGGCTAGCCTGAGATACATAGACACATCTCTAGGATAGCCTGGGCTGTAGAGTGAGACCTTGGCTCAGACAAACAAAATGCAAACCTGGAAGAAGCATAAAACGGCCCTGCAGGAAATACAGTGATGGGAACAGCCAGAGGAATGGGCGGGGGGGGGGGGGGGGGGGGAAGCTAAGTAAGAGACTGGGAGATGGGGGGTTGGGGATTTGGCTCAGTGGTAGAGCACTTACCTAGGAAGCGCAAGATCCTGGGTTCGGTCCCCAGCTCCGGGAAAAAAAAGAACCAAAAAAAAAAAAAAAGAGAGACTGGGAGATGAGGCGATGATGGAGTCCTCAAAGACGCGCAAAACAACTGACAAGAGCAAAATATGCAGACACACAGTGGGCACAGCTGCCATCAGCACTCAGGGGCTGCGCCACAAAGACTAGCCTGAGCTACACAGTGAGACCTGGTCTCTTAAAAAAAAAAAATGAAAAGAGAATCAGACATGGAGACAAACCCCATGTCAACAGCACTTGGGAGGTGGAGGCCAGCCTAGGCTCCAGGAGACAAACTGGTCTGGAAATAATCTGAGTTCAATCCCCAGGTTCACATGGTGGTCGGAGAGAACCGACCCTGTAGAATTCTCCTTTGACAGGCACGGAAGTGTGGTGACACACAGAAATTAGCACTCGACACGCTCTAAATAAATAAATGCAAAAAGATGATTCTGGTCTGGGGAGATGGCTCGGTGGCTAAGAGCATTTGCAGAGGACCCAGGCTCACTTCCCAGAACCCACATGGCAGCACATAAACAGGCGTAACTCCAGTTGTAATATCCGATGTCCTCTTGTGACTTCTGCAGGCGCCAGGCACCCATGAGGTACAGACATACATGCAGGCAAAACACCCATGCACATTTTTTAAAAAAACTTTACTCTTTAAAAACATACAATTATCACGGACTTCTCTGTGTCCAGTCTTGAAGCTGTAAACTCCAGCGTGACTATATTTGGCTATAAGGCCTTCGTGACGTAATTAAAGCTAAAGGAAGTGCTGGTGGGGGGTTACCCTGCTCCAACAGGATCAGCACCTCAGCTCTGGGTTTGATTGAGAGACCCTACCTCAGTACCCTACTACTCGGTGAAAGTAGGTAGAAAACAGAGCAAACTCCAGGTCTCCATACATGCACATACACTATACACGCATGTGCGCACACATGCACACCACACAGGCATGCACACACACAAACACAGGCAACACACACACACACCACAAACACACATGCATGCACACACACATACACAGTATACACATGCATACCACACATGTGAGCATACACACAAACACACACACAGTACACACATCCATACCACAAACACACATTGCAAGCACACACACACACACACACACACACACACACACACACACACACACACGGAACATTTTTTTTTTCTTTTTTTTCGGAGCTGAGGACCGAACCCAGGGCCTTGTGCTTGCTAGGCAAGCGCTCTACTGCTGAGCTAAATCCCCAACCCCCGGAACATTTTTTAAACAGAGATGTAAAACTGAGCGGGAGAAGGTAATCTGAGCAGCACGTTGCACACAGATGCTCTGCATCTGGAAATATTCAACAGTTGAGGGAAGTGGCCTGGTACGAAGCTAACATATTTAGCCTTGCATATTCAAATAAACCAGAGAAGATACCAGGAACAAACCTGTCCAACTTCAGCATATTCAGATCAGGGGCTGGGAGACAGCTAGTGCATAAAGGATCTGCTGTGCAAACAGGAGGATCTGAGTTCAATTCCTGGCTTCCCTGAAAAAAAAAAACCAATTATGGTGGGTGGTGTGCTCCAGTAACTTCCCCATCCTCACCCCACTGGAGGCAGAAACAGATGGATCCCAGGGGCTCAGTGAACTCAGATTCGGTCTCCATAAAGTGGAGGAGATATTAGGCAGGCACCTAGACAGGCATGGTGGTGCGCACCTTTGATTCCAGAACCCAGGAGGCAGAGGTAGGAGGATCTCTGTGAATTTGAGGCCAGCCTGGGCTACAAGTGAGACCCTGTGTTAAAAAACAAAGAGGGGAGAGGAGAGGAAGGGAGGGAGAGGGAGAGGAGGGAGAGGGAGAAAGAGAGAGAGAGAGAGAGAGAGAGAGGAGAGGAGAGGAGAGGAGAGGAGGGGAAAGGAGGGGAGGGGAGGGGAAGGAGGAAGGAAAGAAAGAATAAAATGAAAGGCATTTGATGTGGACATCGCCTGTCCGAGAGGCAGGGAGCTGCATAGCTAAGATGAATGAAATTTTCTGTCCTGGAAGGAGGCTCATTAAAGCTTTCTGCCTCTGAAACTGTACCTGATTCTCACAGCCCTTCCCCCAAGCTGAGGACAAAGCCCTGGAGGAGGAGATTCTCTCTGTGGAGCTGTTTGGGCTTCAAGGACAGGAAGGCTGGTAGGTACACAATGTCCGTCTGTCCGTCCTCCCCCCACCCCAGGATGATTCCGAGGTCAATGCTCACAAAGAGAAATACCAACAGCCTTTTAACTCCAATTTTAATAATGAACAAAATACATGAGCAAAAACGCCCAGAAAATTCTCAGCTATTATAGTTGATCTTTTAAGCTTTTATTTTTTTTTTTACACTGATGTATCAATGGAGAGAAATAGCCTAGGAATAAACCCAAATCCATTCAGAAATAAATATACAGTAAAAATGTGGCCAATTGTATTTTCTTTTATTGAAAAGTTGCCTTATTTTTAACTACATGTATGTGGGGGTTGGGTAGGTGCCAGTGAGCGCAGGTGGAAGAGTTAACATCAAAAACCACTGGTAAAAAGATGCGTTATTCTGTGAGCGGTGTTGGGGCAAGCTGAGAAACTGTCTGAAATAATACTGAATGCGAGATGCAAGCTTCACGCTTCTGTAAGAAATACAGTCTCTGAGATCCACGAAGACATGCAGGACCAAAACGGAGTAGTCGTTTGAATAGAAATGACCCCAAATAGGCTCATAGGCCGCGGCACTATTGGGAGGTGTGGCCTTGGTAGAGTGGGTGTGGCCATGGAGTGGGTGTGGCCTGTGGGAGGAAGTGTGTCACTGGGGACAGGGCTTGAGGTTTTAGATGCTCAAGCCAGGCCTAGTGTCATCCTCTCTTCCTTCTGCCTGTTAATCCAGATGTAGAACCCTTAGCTTCTTCTCCAGCACCATGTCTGCCTGCATGCCGCCGTGTTTCCTGCCATGAAGATAAGGTACTAAACCTTTCAAACTGTAAGCCAGTACCACTTAGATGTTTTTCTTCATAAGAGTTGTGGTCATGGTATCTCTTCATAGCAATAAGAGCCTAAGACACCCAGCAAGGCAATTTCTTTCTTTTTCTTTTTTTGTAAAAAGGGTCCTATTCCATGGTCCAAACCAGGCTAGCAGACAGGCTGGGGTGTCGGACCCTCCTGGGTCCCCTGCAGTGTTTTGACCCCAGCTGAAGCTCTGCTGATGAATGTCGAAGCCTTTTGTTCCTAAGGAACGCCCTGGCCCCGGTAGCGACACATCTGGGCATACACCTGGGCAATAATCCATTCCTGTCTTTTGTTCTCAGTCTTTTGTTCTTGAGGGTGTAAGCCGGTTTTCCCACTGTGCTTCCTGGAATTTTCCACCCTGTGAACTTGGGGTATATATTCAGTGAATAAAGCTAAAGATTCAGCATTCTCCTGACACGAATGACCCGAATGACCCGAGTCTGTGTGTTTTTTCTTAACCCCGCAGGCTTACGCCCGGCTCTCAGTACCATGTCGGCGTGGGCACCGACAAATGGAGGTTCCACCGAGATGGGGAAGCTAGGGAATTTTCTCACAGGGTCATCCCAGGAAGCTGGCTGTCGAAGGAGGAGGGACGTATTGGGGTAAGGTGGGCCAGATAAGGCCTCAGTGATTTGAGCTAGCGTGAGTAAAACTTGTGAAAAAAAAAAAAAAAAAGGGACAAGGTAATGGTAAAGTGTTTTTGTGTATGTGCTCTTTAGAGTTGTTTTAGTCTTTGGACCCTGACTAGAGATAGTTTACACACTAGGCATGAGAGAGAATGGGTTTGATGAGAAAAACAGTCCTCCCGGACTCTTCAAGGATGCTTTGGAGAAAGAGAAGGAAAATGAGCTTGAGCTTTTTCAGAGCTTTCCTAGGGACAGAAGGAAGGCGGGAGACGTCCTACCTCCTCCCTGGCTCCTATTGGAGAAGTGCTTATTTCTGGTTCTGGGTTCCGTAGGTAGGATATCTGGGTCCCTTTGGTGGGACACCATCTAGTTTTTTCCCCTCTATGTCTGTTGTCTGTCCTTGGTGCACTAAGCTGTCCATGTCTGTCAGTTTATATCTGTGGTTTTTGTTTCTCGTTGGTTAAATGTTTTATGTTTCATGTTCAAAAGTAAAAATGGTAAAAACTTTATCTGCCCGGTTGTTCACGCCTTGATTCGGTTTTAACTTGTTTCAAAAAAGGAACAAATAAATAAAAAACAATATTTTTCATGTTCAGAAGAAAAAATGGTAAAAACTTTATCTGCTGGTCGTTCATGCCTCGATTCAGTTTTAACTTGTTTCAAAAAAGGAACAAATGAATAAAAAGCAGTTTCGATCGGCCTTTGGAGCCCTGCACCTGTAGCTAGGAGCCTAGGTCAGCTGGAGAAGCTGCCCGGGGGCTTAGCCTCTGCACCAGCTGATCTTAAAGGCACCAGCAGCTTCTCAGCTTCTATGGTGGGGAGCTGATGGCTGTTAGAAAAATCCATGACTATGATTATTGGACTTAGCAGGTGACAAAGTGCTTCTCTTAAAATTACAGCTAGAAAAAGTAAAAATGGTGTTCAGTCTAAATATTAAAGATATGTGTAGCCACTTCATTTTTGTTTCTGTTTTAAATGTATAAATATGCTCTACATGTCTTGGTTATAGACTTTTTTTTTTTTTTGGTTCTTTTTTTTTTTTTTTTTTTGGAGCTGGGGACCGAACCCAGGGCCTTGCGCTTCCTAGGCAAGCGCTCTACCACTGAGCTAAATCCCCAACCCCTTGGTTATAGACTTTTAAGTTATTGGATATGGTTAAAAATTGTAACATTGGGGGGCTGGAGAGATGGCTCAGCGGTTAAGAGCACTGACTGCTCTTCCAAAGGTCCTGAGTTCAAATCCCAGCAACCACATAGTGGCTCACAACCATCTGTAATGGGATCCGATGCCCTCTTCTGGTGTGTCTGAAGACAGCAACAGTGTACTTATATTCATTAAAAAAAATCTTAAAAATTGTAACATTGGTAACAGAAAGTTGGCTTAAAACTGGTAATTTAGATGAAGGCATTCTAGGCAACATGTGACATGAGCCAACCCAAGAAAACAGGTCTGAATTGGGATAATATTTTTATGGAATTCTTATCCTAGAAACCAGACTTATAAAAGAATTTAGGCCAGTGTCTCACAATGTCTCTTTGTTGAGGTATTGGAGGCCACACCATCGTGCGTTCATATGCAGGAATTGGCAGTCAAACTTTATAGCATGAGGGATAGACTCGGTGTTTTAGAGAGACTGGATTTTGGAGACTGGATTGTTTGTTGGAGGTTAAGTTTTGCTTTCCAAAGTTGTGGCTGTGCTCTAGTGTTGCAAGGAGAATGTAAAGATTGTGGTTAAGGATTGCCAGTGTTACATTGGTTCACTCACACATATTTGTAATTAAGAAAAAAAAATCAAACAGGTTGAGATTGTTACAGGATTTACGAAGGGTTGATGAGGCTATGGAACCTGTGAGAGCATTACAGCCTGTTTGCTTACTCCAACTGCCATTTCAAGATAGATTTAGAGGATTGTCTTCATGCTGTTTCTTTATATCCTGGTGATTTCGAAAGGTTTTCATTTAGTGAGCTTGCTTATAATTTTAGAGAGCCCATGAAGTGATATCATTGAAAAGTTTTACAAGGAAATGGCTAATAGCCCTACATTATGTAATTTTGTCGCTGCTTCAACACAAGAAGTTTTAAGACTTTGAATCCTTCAAAATATAGTATTCATCACGTAGGTATTTTATTAGCTGATCCTTCTGAAGGAATTTTACTACAAGCCTTTGCTCTTACAATGTGTTATAAATTTTTGGAGTAGTTAACCCAGAAAAGATTCAAAGACAATATCCTTTACAATATTTGAAACATTGCTTATATCCTAAACAAATTGTGGCACAGAAAATTCAGGATAGTCTATTTTTTTAAAGCTTCTCAGATATGTTAATTGGCTAAGACCTCACCTTAAGCTTACCACCAGACGACTTACGCCTCTGTTTGATATCCTCAGGGGGAGAGAAAGCTGTTGTTGGGTTAATACAGAATTGTAAGATAGAGTATGGAAGTATTTTAAAAAGGGACCTGGTGAAACATACCTTATTCCAAACAGCAATTAAATTGGTTATTGCGAAATACTGATATTTGGCCTATTACCTATACAAAGTTTTCAGGTAAAATTGATAATTTTACTCTATGCATGCTTTTGTATTTCCTGTAAATTTGTGCATGCAGCCCATAGGAAATGCGCTTACTGTATTTATAGATGGCTCATCTAATGAGAAGGCAACATATATAATTGGATCACATGTTTATTCTCTTGAGTTTCCCCTTGCTCCAGCATGGATTATTGAATTACGTGCCGTAGCCGCTGTTTTTAAAATGTTGAAAAATCAAGCTTTCAATTCATATGCTGATAGTCAATGTGTGGCTTATGGTTTACAACTGATTAAAATTTTTCCGTTTTTAGATACTGCTAACCCTCAAATTTTACAATTATTTATGTCATACAACTGATTGGAGGCAAGTTTTTTTTTTTCTTTTTTCTTTTTTTTTTTTCGGAGCTGGGGACCGAACCCAGGGCCTCTACCACTGAGCTAAATCCCCAACCCCTGGACGCAAGTTCTCTACATGAAATCAGTGAGTTAAGATTTCAGTGTGAGTGTCTGACAACTCGCTGTCCTTTCAGAGCTTTGGCTTAGGCAACTGAACAAAACCATAGACTCATACCTGGCTCTTTAGAAATGGTAGTGGAGTTGATAGCACACCCTCAAGGAAGACTCCATTTTCTCACTCTCGATTCCCAGCCTCGCCCTGCCAGCTCAGGGATTTCTAAGTAAGGCTGAGGTTGGACAATATTTACAGGATCTGGCATTTCTAATTAATGTTTAATGTTTAGGTAAATAAAGCTTGTGTAGGGCCAGAGAGATGGTTCACAGGTTAAGAGCACTAACCGCTCTTCCAGAGAATGTACTGTTCCTTTATAGGTCATTTAAGAACTCAGACTGGGGGCTGGGGATTTAGCTCAGTGGTAGAGCGCTTACCTAGGAAGCGCAAGGCCCTGGGTTCGGTCCCCAGCTCCGAAAAAAAGAACCAAAAAAAAAAAAAAAGAACTCAGACTGGATTACCTGGACCCCTTAGCGAGGGCAATGCCACGATAGATTTATTACCAGGCAGATTACAGGCTTTACATAGGAACAATTAGCCAAGCAACCTCATTCTTTATATCGTCAAAACAGTAACAGCTAAAGACAATAATTTGGTATACAAGTCAAATTGTAAATACAAGTCCTTGGTGTCCTCAATTTCTGTCATGGGAAAGACTTTGGCATCTTCACTGCTATTGTAGCTGCAGCCACTGTGTCTGCATTGTCTGGCATTGCCCTCCCCCAATCCGACGTTAAGGCAAGCACAGTGGGTAAACTCTCAGGATTAGTTGCCGGATGATTGGGAATTCTAAATTTAAATCAACAATCTGTACTCTTACAGGAACAGCTTGACAATGGCCCTCAGTGCTATGGCCCGAAGTAGTCAGCTTTGTGCTTCTTATCACATGCGCAAACAGCACTCCCAGTGCTGGGCAGCAACTAAGCAGGTGTTGCTCCCCTTGGTAGGAGACAATCCCTCTGCCCAAACCTGGCTCAGCCTTTATGAGAAGCGGTTAGTCAAAGACGGGCAACTCTTTGGGACCAATCCTCACCTGAGACAGGAAACTCTGAGACTGGCAGAGTTTTTCCAGAGGCAGGCAAGAGGCTGCCACCCCAAAGTGTCTTGAGACAGGCAATGCTTAATAAAAAATAAAAAAGGGGGACTTGTCGGACCCTCCTGGGTCCCCTGCAGTGTTTTGACCCCAGCTGAAGCCCTGCTGATGCATGTAGAAGCATTTTGTTCCTAACTGAGGAACGCCCTGGTTTGGTAGTGACACACCGGGGTGTACACCTGGGCAATAATCCGTTCCTGCCTTTTGTTCTCCATCTTTTGTTCCCGAGGGTATAAGCTTTCCACTGTGCTTCCTGGAATTTTCCACCCTGTGAACTTGGGGTATATATTCAGTGAATAAAGCTAAAGATTTTGCATTCTCCTGACACTGATGACCTGAGTCTGTGTGTTTTTTCTTAACCCCGCAGGCTTACACCCGGCTCTCGGCTCTCGGTACAGCATGACACTGGGGCAGGATGGTGACTTGGTTTTTGTTCTAACCTGGGTGGCCACTGTGTCTTTTCCTGTTGCCTGGGGTTGGATATCACATTCCTTCACAGTTGGTATAATAGATCTGAACAAAGGGGAGAGTTGGCTGATCTGGGAACACAGCAGGGCCTCTGTGTAAGCAGAAGTTTTACAAGGTGGGGAGATTTAGGGAGTGTTGACCCATGGTGTGGGAGACCAGCTGGTAGGGCAGCCAGGGTTGGTGACCATGCCTGTGACATGGCTTTTACAAGGTCAAGGGGGTTGGTTGCTGCTTACTTGAGGCCAGCGTGGGCTACATAGCAAGACCTTATCTCAATAAATAAATTAAGTTGGATTGAATTATATTATTGTACTGGCTGGTTTTACATGTCAATCTGACACATACTAGAATCACCAGAGAGGAAGGAGCCTCAGTTGAGGGAATGCCTCCATGAGATCCAGCTGTAAGGCATTTTCTCAAGTGATTGATAGGTGGCACCATTGTGGGTGGTGCCATCCCTGGGCCAGTGGTCTTGGGTTCTATAAGAAAGCAAGCTGAGGGGTTGGGGATTTAGCTCAGTGGTAGAGCGCTTGCTTAGCAAGCGCAAGGCCCTGGGTCCGGTCCCCAGCTCCGGAAAAAAAGAAAAAAAAAAAAAAAAAAAAAAAAAAGAAAGCTGAGCAAGCCAGGGGAAGCAAGCCAGTAACTAACATCCCTCCATGGCCTCTGTATCAGCTCCTGTCTCCTCCAGGTTCCTGCCCTGTTTTGAGTTCCTGTCCTGGTTTCCTTTACTGATGAACAGTGCAGTGGAAGTGGAAGTTGAATTAACCCTTTCCTCCCCAGCTGGTCTTCTGGTCACGGTGTTTCACTGCAGCAACAGAAGCCACAAGACAACTATATTAGAATAGAATAGATTAATGCCAGAATAAAACAGGAAGAACTGGGCATGGTGGACCCACCCTCAGTCCCAGCACTCAGGAAGCAGAGCCAGGTGGATGGATCTCTGAGTTGGAGGCCAGCCTGGTCTACATAGATAGAGTTCCAGGACAGCCAGGGCTGCACAGTGAGAATCTGTCTCAAAGAAACAAAACAATAAACAAAAAATAATAATACCCTTCCTGGAGCCATATGTAGTAGCACAGGCCTGTTACCCCAGACTCAGGAGTAGAGGCTGGAGGCTCAGGAGTTCAAGGTTAGCTTCAGCCAAACTGCAAGCTTAAGGCCGGGTAGGGCAATGCCAGACCTGTTTCACAAAAACCAAGACAATAACACAACAGCAGCCATCCTGACAGGAGTGGGGGATGGGGTGGGAGAAGGGAGGGGGAGTGAGGTGGGGAGTGGGATAGGGGAGGGTGGGATGGGGTGGGGAGGGTGGGGTGGAGTGGGAGGTGGGATGGGGGAGTGGAGGATTAGGTGGGAGGTGGGATGGGGAGTGGAGGGTGGGACTGGGGAGTAGGGTGGGACTGGGGAGTGGTGTGGGAGGGAGTGAGGGGAGGGTGGGGGGAGTGGGGGATGGAATGGGGGAGTGGGGTCAGAGATGGGATGGGGTGGGAGTTGGGACAAGGTGGGTTGGGATGTGGGGTGGCAGATGAGGTGGGATGGGGGATTGGAGGGATGGGGTGAGATGGGGAGCAGAGGGGTGGGGTAGGATAAAGGAGTGGGGGAAGGGGGAGGGAAGGGGGTGGGAAGAGGGAGATGGGGAAGGAGGTGGGAGAGTGGAGGGTGGGATGGGAGAGGGGGAGATGGGGTGGGAGGTGGGATGGAGGAGTGGAGGGTGGGGTGGGGTAGGATGGGGGAGTGGGAGATGGGGTGGGGCTTCTTCACAATCTTGGCAAGAGCCCCACAGCCTCTGTCACTAGTCCTGAACTCCACCTTCAAGCTAAGGAAACCGAGGCCCGGAAACAGGAATCAAGGTTCTGCCTCTGGCCTGAGCTCTGCCATCCTGACCCAGCGCCTGGTGCCCCTGACCTCAGCTTGGTCTGCGCAGCCCAGGCCATTCAACTCACATCAGCTTTAGAGTGGAGAAGTCACCCTGGTGGCAGGAGAGCACCTGGACTTGGGCAAGCGGCAGAAACTGGCATTAGCTCATTGGAAGGAAAAGCCGACCAGAGGACTTAGAAGAGACAGGAACAGCCAGTCACTCCGGGCCAGGGAGGAACAAAGTGAGACAACACTAACCCCCAACTGCCACTCCTGTCCCCTCCAACATTCTTGTCATTGGTTCACCTGGAGAGCTAAGTCTCCTAAGAGAGAGTCTGATTGGCTGATCTTGTATATCTCTCTCTGTCTCTCTCTGTCTCTCTCTGTGTGTCTCTGTCTCTGTCTCTCTTTCACACACACACACACACCCTGCCCATTAACTCTGATGGACACTAAACAAGGAAGAATGTCTGGTGCTTGCCCATTTCATAGAGGAGGAAAGTGGAGCCCAGAGAGGCACAGGTGAGGTGGCTACGGAGCTGACATTATGGGGTTTGTAGTGTGAGCAGAAGCCTGGTCACCCTTCCCTTCTTAGACAATGGCTGACAGAACTGGACACCTCATCCTCCCTGTAGGATTCAGTGGCTAGGTCTGCCCAGAAGAGGCCTCGGGACAGGGCACAGGAAACTGCTTCAGACTGGCCTCACCCCAGCTGGGGCCTCTCCTGTTACCATGACCAGCGGTGAACTGGCTCCCTTCAAACCCTCAGCCCAGCCCTGTAGTTTTAAAAAGAAACTGTGGCCAGGGGCGATGCCTGTTTTCCAAAGAGCATTTTTTCCAACACGTACACACAGTGCTAACCAAACTAAATAAGCCTGAACCTGGAGGCTGCCCAAGCTTGGCTGGTTACTAACCCTGCAGGGTTCCTTTCTGAACACAGAAATGAAGGCCCTAGTCACACAGTTTTACTGAGAGCCTTGGGTAGCAGAGTCCCCAAGTTCAGTCCCACCACTAAAGAACCTCTGCAGAAACTAACACGGGAAGTGATTGGAGCCCAAGGATCTGGGTTCAAATCTCAGCTCTGGCACTAACTGTGTAGCCCTGGGGAAGGAACCTAACCTCTCTGGGCCTGGAGGAAGTGAGGTGCAGATACTTAGACAGCAGCTTAGTTCAGAGGAAATTTCCCAGAAGGCATTGCTAGAGCTCTGCCTGGCTGGCCCGGTGGCCAGGAACCCTCAACTGTAAGGAATCATAGAGTCTGGCTGGGCTTCCTCTGGCAGGATCAGCCTCACCAGGATGCTGGGGCGTCAAGCCACTGTTGGTGAGTCTCCTTCATCTTCAAGATTCCCAGACGCCCAGATGGTGTCTGCCTGTCCACCTTAGTGACAGGAAAGTGGAGCCCCTGTGAGGAAGATGAAGGTGAGGAGGGGCCACTGAGCCTGCACAGGGTGCCCTGGAACCTCACGATCATGCTCAAGGCAGCCATAGCTCAGGGGACTGACTGCAACACTATCTTTTCCCTGTGCTTCCATTGCTGGTGGTCTACACTCCTTTCTCCCGACACGTCACTCAGAAACTCTCCAACTCTTTGGCCAACAAAATAGCGACTTGTTCGTTCGTGTGTTTGTCCTCAGCTCATGCCTGAGAACTTGTGGGTTGAATCTTGGTTGCTCCAAGACATTGTCTGCACTCATCTCCGTTGCTCCCTGCGGACTGACTCGCCCGGAGATGGCCTCTGCCAGTTCCCACATCTGTGACCTCATTCTCAGTAAGTTTATTTCCACAAGGACTTTAGTGGATGGAATGGAAGGTGAGTGCTTCTCCCGGCCCAGGCCTCCATGTAGTTCTTTGGAGAGCCACAGTGACTACCAAATGAGGAATCTCATAAGGGCCTTGGGATGGGGACAGTATCTGTGACAGCACTGTCAATGGCCACCTAGGTGTGTGGGGATGCACATGAGAGTGTCCATGCACAGATGTGCACATGCATGTGGAGGACAGGGGACAACCTCGGGCATTGGTCTCCAGGTGCTGCCCCCTTTTTATTTATTTACTTACTTACTTGCTTATTTTAAAAGAGGGTGTCTCCTCAGTCTGAAGCTCAGTCAGTGGGCAAGGCTGGCTGACTGGCAAGCCTCAGGCACCCTCAAAACCACCACGCCCGCTTGGAGTTGGACTTCCATCCTCAAGCTTTTCCTGTGGGTGTTTTACCCAGAGTCACGTCCCCAGGACTAAAATCCCTTGGGGATAAATCTTTCTTAGGTCCTTTCTGTTCACTTGTCCCCTGCTGTGGGACCTGCACACAGTGGGAACTCCCTGCTGTGGGACCTGCACACAGTGGGAACTCTCTGCTGTAGGACCTGCACATAGTAGGAACTCCCTGCTGTGGGACCTGCACACAGTGGGAACTCTCTGGTGTGAGACCTGCATACAATAGGAACAGAGAGCCTCTACAGCAAGTTCTGTTCCTCTTTGGACCTGTTTCTGTCTCCTCCAGGAAGAGATGCTGTTAGGGAACTTCCCTCCTCTTTTCTGGAAGTGTGAAGTCCTGGTGAGGGTGTGGTGATGGCTCAGTGCTCAGAGCATCACTACATAAGTGAATCATAACACTTTCCAGCTGGAGGCTGGGTAGAGATAAGGATTGGTGAGGAGGAATGGTGATGCCTGAGTGGCTAAGGCATTCACTGGGCTGGAATTTCTCAGCATGGTGATTAGGCTTCAGTGCCTGCCAGGGATGAAGCCACTGACCTAAGCCAAGGCTGATCTAAAGCCAACATACTGACCGGCTTTCAAGGGGGGTGTCCCAGGCACCTGACTCAGACTGACACAGGCTGGCTACAGTGGCCCGCCCTGCTTCTGAAGCCTGTGTATAGTCAAATCCTCAGGGAGCTGGAGGAGAAATGGCCGGTTATGGTGACATAGGCCACTGTGGTATATTGAAGAGCCCATGTACATAACCAAGGCTGAGCTATGTGTGTGGGACCAGCAGGAAGGTCTGCATTCCATCCCAGGACCCACATGATGGAAGGAGAGATCTGACTTCCTCACAGTGTCCGCCATCGAGACCGTGGACCTCTGAACCCTACACACAGGTGCACAGGCACACAAACTAAAATAAATAAGATGCTAAATAAATAAATAAATAAATAAATAGATTAAACTCCTGGTTTAAAAGCAGAATGGGGAAGCAAGGCATGGCGGCAAACGCCTTTAATCCCAGCATTGGGAAGCAGGGCCAGGAGGCTCGCTGTGAGTTCAAGTCAGCCTGGTCTGCATTGTGAGCTCCAGCCCTGCCTGGCCTCAGAAACAGAAGTGTGTGTGTGTGTGTGTGTGTGTGTGTGTGTGTGTGTGTGTGTGTGTGTGTGTGACCCTTCCAAAGCCCAGTCCTGCGATGCTAGCTCCCAGCCTGGTGTCTGCAGGAACCTTCAGCAAAACAGAGGAGGCCCAAGGGCCTTGTATAGAGGGAACAGAGCAAGTACAAATGTCAACAGGAGCCAGGCCTTCTCCATACTAGAGAGGAGCTTCTGGTCCAGGATCTGGCTCCTTTGGGGGAGCTTTAGAGAGAGCAATGGGGGTCCCAGAGTCTGTTTCCAAGTATGATCCACACACCAACAGCATCAGGCTCTGCAGAAGGTTGGTGAGAGCTGACTGGTACATGTTTCTGGGACTGCCATTTGAGCTGCTTTGCCCAAGGGACAAAGCACCCACCTTTTTTTTTTTTTTTTTTTTTTTTTTTTTTTGTCAATTTGGAGATGCTATTGACATCCCAGTTTAAAAAACAAACAAACAAGCTCCGGGAAAAAAGAAAACAAACAAACAAACAAACAAACAAACTTGGTCTCCGGGCTGGAGAGATGGCTCAGGGGTTAAGAGCACTGACTGCTCTTCTAGAGGTCCTGAGTTCAAATCCCAGCAACCACATGGTGGCTCAGAACCATCTGTAATGGGATCTGATGTCCTCTTCTTCTGGTGTGTCTGAAGAGAGCGACAGTGTACTTACATATAATAAATAAATAAATCTTTAAAAAAAAAAAAAAAACTTGGTCTCTGACAAGCCTGGCTTCAGCTCTGTTGCTTTCTTGCTGTGTGACTTTAGGTCAGTTTCTGTACCTCTCTGAGTCTTGTTTTCTCCTTCTTTAAAATGGAAACAATCTTAGTGTTTGCCCCATAATCCCGTTTTAAGGGATGCTTCATGTGACACTCATAAAGCGCTCAGCTTAGGTCCCAGACCCTCTGACTCTGGGGGCTGAGGTGGGAAGAACAAGGAAGAGGCTGGCCCATGACAACCTTCATCTGCCCTTTCCCAGCCCCCTAGCAGCATGGTTCGTTTCTCTCTCTCTCTCTCTCTCTCTCTCTCTCTCTCTCTCTCTCTCTCTCTCTCTCTCTCTCTCTCTCTCTCTCTGTCTCAGGAGGCTGGATAATACTTGAGGTCTTCCCTCAACAGAGTCAACTGACAATACCCACACACAGGTCCAGTATAGATTTGTGCTACCACATCCAGCTTTTACACAGATTCTGGGATCTGAACTTGGGTCCCCATGCTCACATGGCGAGCACTTTCACCTGTTGACCCTCCTTCTCCTCTGCACAGGGTATCTTAGGGTTTTATTGCTGTGAAGATACACCATTACCACATACAGAGGAGCCCAGAGACCCCCAGCTCCTGTCCACTCAGCAACAGAGCTGTAAGGACCCAGAGTCTCGGGTGTTAACCTCGGCTATGACGAAGTCTCTGTGGTGGCAGACCCCTTCCCTAAGGGTATCACCAGTTGCTCCCACTGGCGCCATCTAGAGGATGGGATGCTGAGGGAGGCAGGCAGGACCAAGATGGCGTCTTCTGGAGAAGTTAAGTATTTACAGAGGACTCTCCTTCCCGCCTGTGTGGGCAACTAGAGGCTTAGAGACAGGGAGACAGAATCCAGAATTCTGGGGTAGGGGGAAGGCCAGAGGGCAGTAGAAAGTGTTCCCGACTTGCAAGATAGTGTGTTCCCTCCCTCGGTGTCCCTACCACCCAGAGCTGCCCCACTGCCAGTGCGGTCAGTTCCTGGAGGAGGGGTGGAATCTAAAATATGTTTTGGTTTCCTTAAAGATATTTGGGGACAAAAATGATATGTTTCTTTCTCTCGGTTTTGTTTTTTTTTTTTTTTTTTTCTTTCTGTTTACGAAGGGGGAGGGTGGTAGAGGAGACACACGGTTGATTCAAAAACCTGCCCAGAGGAGACTGTTCTCCTAGACCCAAAAATACTCTGTTTACAAGTTGATACAGGTGGTTGGTGTGAGGGCCTACCTGAGGCTTGAAGGAAGTGGGCGTGGTGGGGAGAGCCCCACCTCCATCCTCCTGTCTCCTCCCCCTCAGTCAGCAAGCTCTGTGCCGCAGCTGCTCTGAGGAGTGCTACCCTTGAGTGGTGGACTCAAAGCAAGTGCCCTCCAGCTGCCATTTCCTGTGTTCTCTGACCTCTAGGCTCTGGTGACCCCTGCAGATCTCAGTGGACTACTACAGGAAGGCAACGCATGCTTCCTTGAGGAAATAGAGTCTATCAAGAAAATAAAGGGGCCATACAATTGTGGCACACAACTTGAGAGAGGGAGGCAGGTGAACCTCTGAGTTAGAAGCTGGCCTCATCTACAGAGTGAGTTCCAAGATGGCCAGGGTTACACAGAGAAACCCTGTGTGGTGGTTTGAATAGATATGGCTCCCGTAGACTCAACTGTTTGAATGCTTGGCCATAGGACACTATTAGAAGATGTGTTCTTCTTGAAGAAGGTGTGACCTTGTTGGAAGAAGTGTGTGTCACTGTGAGGGCGGGCTTTGAGTCTCAAATGCTCAAGCTAAGCCCTGTGTGGCACACAAGTCTCCTGCTGCTGCCTGGGGATCAAGATGTAGAACTCTCAGCTCCTCTTCCAGCACCATCCCTGCCCGGACGCTGCCGTGTTCCCCACCATGGACAGAACCTCTGAAACTATAAGCAAGCCAGCCCCAGTATAATGTTTTCCTGTATGAGTTACTGTGGTAATGGTGTCTCTTCACAGCAACAAAACCCTAAGACACCCTGTCTCAAATAAATAAATAAATAAATAAATAAATAAATAAATAAATAAATATAAAAAGAAAGGGGGTGGTGGCTGAGGTGGATGGGTCAGTGGTAAAAGTGCTCGCCACGTGAGCATGGGGACCTGAGTTCAGATCCCAGATCCCGTGTGAAAGCTGGGTGTGGCAGCACACATCTATAATCACCGGGGAAGGGGGGAGTTGGGGGAGGGGTCTCTAAAAGTGCAAGCCCCTGACTCAGTCAGTGACTGGCCCTGTCTCATAAAGATAAGGTAGTCAGTGATTGAAAAAGGTATCAGGCATCAGCCTCTGGCCTCCACACACGCACACACAGTGCACCTGCACATGCAACACCCACCCACCCACCCACCCACCCACACACACACACACAGAGAGAGAGAGAGAGAGAGAGAGAGAGAGAGAGAGAGAGGAATGTCAGTGGAGTCACTAGAAACAGAAACCCAGCACCCTCACACTATAAATAGTGGGAAAAGTATATAAATAAATCCCCAGCATAGTGACGTTATCCGGCAAACACTGCCTCTGATGGAGACTTAAACCGGAGGATGACTCAAGGCCTCACTGTGTCCCCATGCTGGCTTAGAACCCACCGTCCCCTGTACAAGCCCCCCCAGCTGCCGGAGGCATGGCTGCCTCTCCCGTTCTTATAAAGGACTTGGTGGATGTTGGAGAGGCTCGAGCCGGCTAACTCCATGCTGAAGCTCCCTCATCTGTCATTTTAGCCTCTCCTACCCCAAACCTTCTGCAAAGCGAAGAGGCAGTGGCCTTCCACGGCCTCTCCTGACACCCAAATCCTGCCAGCAATGAGCCGCCCAGAAAAATATGAGTCTCTCAGAGACGAGAATCCAGTGAGCTCATTTATAGAAAGAGGCAGAGCGGTGACCACACCAGGAATGACCAGCGCTTACTGATAACGCAGCCTCTGAGGCCCCGGGGGTAAGCCTCTGGGTTCACTGTATCATCCACACCCTTGATGTGATTGATGCTGTTTATCCTTTGGCAAATAAGGAGACAGAGGGGCCACATGGTAAAGCTCCCTTCTAGGCCACAGCAAGGAGACAGTAGAGGCAGACCTGACCAGGCTGCCTGGGCTGTGAGGAGCTGAAGTGCCATTGCAGTCTGTCTAGACCCACCTTCCACAGGTTGCCGTGTGTGCCCCGAATGGGCTAGCCTTTCTCCCACTACCTGGGCACCAGTCCTCTGCTCTGAGTAGACTCCCTTCCTTGTACCCTTGAGCCTGAGGATTCCAAGAGGGAGAAAAGTGAGGTTGACATGGATAACTCTGAGATTAGGGTGGTGACCTAGTCGGTTTTCTCGAGATCAGTTTCTCAGAATTAGGCCCTGGCCATGCGCCCATCTGTTTCTCCTCTACCACCCACCCACCCAATCAGTAACCAACTCATCCCCTATCCATCCATCTCTCCATCCTCTCTTAGTCAGGGTTTTTATTACTGCGAAGAGTCACCATGACCTCAGCAACTCTTAAAAAGGCAAGCATTTAGCTGGGGCTGACTTACAGTGTCAGAGGCTTAGTCTACTATTGTCATGGCGGGAAGCATGGCAGTGCGCAGTCAGACATGGTGCTGGAGAAGGAACTGAGAGTTCGACATCTCAGTCCACAAACAGCAGAAGTGAATATGACACGGGGCCTAGCTTGAGTATCTGAGACCTGCCTCCTCCTCAGTGGCACACTTCCTCCAACAAGGCCACACCTCCTAATAGTGTCACTGCCTATGGGCCAAGCATTCACATACACGAGTCTATGGGGGCGCCATACCGATTCAAACCACCATCCATCCAACCATTCATCATCCACCCACTCATCCATCCATCCATCTATCCATCTATTATTCCATCAATCCATCCATCCATCCATCCATCCACTCACTCATCTATCCACCCACCCACCCATCCATCATCATCCATCCATTCATCATCCATCCACCCATTGTACATACATCCATTCATTTCCCATCCACCTATACTCTATCTACTCATCTATTGTGGTGGTTTAAATAGACTCATGTCTCTGAATACTTGGCCCACGGGAAGTGACACTATTAGGAGGTGTGGCCTTGTTGGAGGAAGTGTGCCACTGTGGAGGCGGGCTCTGAGGTCTCCTATGCTCAGGCTATTCCCAGTGTGGCACTCAGTCTCCTTCTGCTGCTCATGGACCAAGATGTAGAGCTCTCAGCTCCTCTAGCACCAAGTCTGCCTGCGTGCTGCCATGATGAACTAAACCTCTGAAACTGTAAGCCAGCCCCGATTAAATGCTGGGGTGAGGCTGGGGCTGGGCCTGAGATGGGGCAGAGCTGAGGCCAAGCTATGCTGGGTTGTCTGGAAGTGGCTGTGAGTACAGCTTTCCCCCGGGAGGCTACAACCAGTGTGGCTCTGTCTGTTGGGTCCTGGTCCAAGCCCATGGCTCCCCAGGGCTGGGCTCCAGCACTGTGGCCTTCACCCCTCCCCCACACTCCCCAGGTATCTGAGCTTACCACATGACAGAGGACCTCTTGCTGGCCCTGGACTCAGCCAGAACCTTCTGCAGCCATGGAAAATAGTCACAAACACCAAAGTGACATAGGAGGGCCACGTCAGCTGTAACCTCTCGACCCGGTGGCTTCCCTGGTTCCAGTCCCCTCTCACCTTGTCTTGTCTGCCCATCGTCTGCCAGCCTGGTTTCACACATATTCCCTAAGGGTCACAGCTCCAGGAGCCACCCAGATAGCCTTGTCTGTCTGTTTAGTGGCTGTGGACCTGCCAAAGCCAATACTTAAGGAGTCAGGGCCAACAAGCCAGGGCAGACAAGCCAGGATTCAGATGCAGGCCCTAACCCTGGCCGAGTGGCCCTGACCACCACATGACCTCTCTGAGAAGCCATTTGTCATCCGTGAAGTAACCTGTCAGGCTTGCCACCTGGTCCCAGCATACTTAACATTTAAGAGAATAGGGCATGGTGGTATATACCTATAATCCCATTATTTGAAAAGCTGAGGCAGAGGGATTATTTTGAGTTCAAAGCCAGACTGGAGAACACAGTAAAACCCTATCAAAAAAAGGAAGGGATGTGCCAAGAGTGGCCTCAACAGAAGTAAGCAGATCTCTGTGAGCTTGAGGCCAGCCTGGTCTGCATAGCAAGTTCTAGAACAGCCAGGGCTACCTGAGACTCTCTCAAAAACAAAAACAAAATATAGTAGTAAGGGGTTGGGGATTTAGCTCAGCGGTAGAGCGCTTGCCTAGCGAGCGCAAGGCCCTGGGTTCGGTCCCCAACTCCGGAAAAAAAAAAAAAAGAAAAAAAATATATAGTAATAAGATGAAAGAAACAGAGAAAGGAAGAAAGAAAAGAGAAACAAGACTCAAACATGGTGGCCTGGTGGGTGGGGCCTGGTGACCCAAGTTCAAGCCCCAGGGCCCATGTAGTGGAGAGAAAGCCAGTTCCTGAGTGTTGTCCTCTGAGTGACAGCCACGTGCTCACCGTGGACACGCACATGGCCTGCAGTTCCAGGAAATAAAAGAGGAAGAAGGGCAGGAACCTCAGAACCCAGTTCTGAACACTCAGCCCCCGAGGGCCCAGGCGAGAGCCAGCGATGACCACAGAAGCTGGGTGGTAACTTGGCAGTGGCTCGCTCCCTCAGCCTGGTTACCCGCAAGGCCAGATCTCCCAGTTGCTTGGGGGTAAAGGGAGGGGCCGGGAATCTCGAATTTTCCGGAGTCTTTCCCAAGTGTTAAGTGTGGACAACTAATTTAAAACATGTAAACACGTCTGTGAGTGGGACGTGTCCACCAGCTGATTGAGGCCTCTCCATTGACCTAGTCACTCAGGCCCCGGAGATGATGAGCCACCAGCCTCAGGCCATGAAGCACAGGCAGGGAGGAAACACAGTGACCTTTTCTTCTTGGACCACAGACGGCGGCCCAGACTTGGCTATCTATTCTCTGACCCTCAGGAGGGCAGCTCAGCCCCACCCTCCAGGCCTGGCAGCTGGCACTAAGGCCCATGCTGTCCTCACCAGGGTGCCGCCACCTCTCTCTGGCCTGACTGGCCTTTATCAGATACTGAGTGCTGTGGGTTAGTCACCAGAGAAGACTGCTCGGGATGGGTTGAAGCAAACAGACAGCCTTTACAAGCAGGCTGGTGTCTGGGATCCCAGTGTAGCCCTGAGCTTTTCTCAGGGTGGGATTTCAGCACCAAGTCCTGGGTCGGCGTACTTCAATGAACAAGAACAGTTAGCCGGAAACAGAGGTACAGATGACAAAGAGCAAGGCCAGTACAGTTAGAGACTTTCCCATAACTGTGGACTTTGATGGACCAGGCCTTTGTTTTTCGTTTTAGCAGGTGATGCAGCCTGACTGGCATTTCCATCATGGAGTCAGTTGTGTTATGGTTTCAGGGCCTACTAAGGTCTGGACCCTGCTACACTGAGACCAAGAGAATGTCTCCAAGAAGGAGCCACCCTAGTGGGCTGGGAAGTGGTGGTAAGGAAGGGCTCGCTCCTTCCATGTTATGGTGACCTGGAACCACTTTGGCAGGCTTGAGCAGAGCGGGGGAGGCGGAGGCTGGGCAATCAAAGTCCTGAACCGTACGTAGGCTCAGGGAAATGGTACAGTTGGTAAGCATGTGCCACGCAAGCATGAGGACCTAAGTTCAAATCCCAGCACTTCGGAAAAACCAGGTGTGGTGGCATGCATCTCTAATCTTAGAACTTAAAGGCAGAGAGAACGGGGAGGGGGGGGTTCCCTGGGGCTAACTGGTTGGCCGGTCTAGTCAAAACAGCAAGCTCTAGGCTCAGTCATGAGATTCCTTCTCAGAAAGTAAAGCAGAGGGCAAATGAAGAGGTTATCTGGGGGCTGGAGGGGTGGCTCAGCGGTTAAGAGCACTGGCTACTCTTCCAGAGGTCCCAAGTTCAAATCCCAGCAACCACATGGTGGCTCACAACCATCTGTAATGAGATCCAATGCCCTCTTCTGGTGTCTGAAGACAGCTACAGTGTACTCATATAAATAAAAATAAATCTTTAAAAGGTAAAAGAGGTCACCAACCCCTGGCTTATATGTGCAGACACACGCAGACACACACAGACACACACACACAGCATGTGAGTACTGGAGCTGAGAGTTCTACATCTGGAATCAGTAGGCAATAGGAAAACACAGCAAGACACTGGGCCTGGCTTGAGCATCTGAAATGTCAAGGCCCGCCCCCAGTGACACACTTCCTCCAACAAGATCAGACCTACTCCAACAAGGCCACACCCCCTAGTAGTGCCAATCTCTATGGCCCAGGGGAGGCCATTTTTATTCAAACCACCATACTGACATTGCTTACACTAACCAATCACCACCGACCTAGTAGCAGACAGTAACGTGGAGTTATTTTCTTACAACTCCGGAGGTCAGAAGAGTAATTTGGGTCTCCATGGGTCTCCAGAGAGAGAAAACCACAGTAAGGGAAGGGCAGAACTCCACCTTCTGGATCTCTCTCTCTCTCTCTCTCTCTCTCTCTCTCTCTCTCTCTCTCTCTCTCTGCCTTTTGCAGCTTTAGAGGCTGCTGCACCTTAACCAGCCATTTTCCTCTGCAGTCTTCCAAGCCAGAGTGTGTTTATCCTGTCCTGGGTCGCTTCTTTCTCGTCCTGGCTCCAGCCCCTGAGTCTCCAGTCTGTACCCTGTGATGACACTGAAACCCTCTGGCCTGTAGCCAGCTGCTTAGCCACCTAAATTCCACCTGTAACGTCTGTCCTCTCTCCCACAGCCACCCACAGCCATGGGCCCACCAAGACACTCTGGGAGTGCGGTGCTATTCTGTTACCGCACATGAGAACACGTGTGCACTTGCTGTCCTGCAGGCATGTCAACTCTGCTTGGTGCCTGGCACAGTGGGTGGCTTTGAGGATGAGCTCATGGGTGACAGAGACATAGCGGCTGTTAGAGGGAGAGGCAGGAAAATGACTCAGACCGGGCATCTTCTTATCAGACAGTGAAGAAACAGCGGCAGGCACCAGTGTTGACGGCTTCTTTCTCCATCACCCAGGACACACCTCGGAGACCTGGGAGCCTCAGGGAGCAGGTCAGAGGGTGGGCAGCCTTGGGTGGAATGGGGGAGGGAGGGGACTTTGAGTAGGTCAGGCAGGGTAGTGGGTAGCCCTCACCCCAGCCCCGGGCAGCACAAGGTTAGTTATGGCAGGCAGCCAGCATGAGGCTGTTCCCTCCTGCTCTTCATGTCTTTCCAGCCTTGGCATCACAGCAGACAGCTCCAGCCCAGGCTTCCTCACAGCTGAAAACTGTTCTGGCTCAAAGGGAAACAGAGCAAAAGAGTTCTTGAGTCTCAGGCCAAGCTCTGGCCTATAGAGGTCAGTGAGCCCTCCAAACACTTGATGCCACTGTAGTGCACAGATAGAACCTGGGCCTGGGTACCAAGGATGAAGGAAAAAACAAAATAATGTATGAAGAAACAGGGCCAGCTAGATGGCATAGCAGTAAAGGGGCTTGTGGCCAAGCCTGATGACCTGAGTTCAACTCCTGGCACTCACAGGGTAGAAGAAGAAAACCAATTCCTGTGAGCTGCCCTCCAACACATGCATAAACATATGTACACACACATGGATACACACATACATATCCATGCACACAGACACTACACACACAGGCACACACCACAGATATACCACATACACACACAGACATACATACACATACACAGCACACAAAACATACACACACATGTGCACATATACACATGTACACACATACCACACACACAACACAGATACACACAGCACACACCGTACATTGTTGCGATTTGCCCTGGAGTTATCTGTATTTTGATGCTAATTCCACTGCCCCAAGGACAGCTGCCTAGTCACATACTCAGGAATCAGGTGACTTCACCAGAACCTTCTCCCCATTTAATTTGTAAAATACAGGTGAGGGCAGGTACAGGATAGAAGGAGGCCTGTCATTGGAGGAGAAGGAAGGATGGGCAGGAGAAAAGTTTGAAGGAAGAGGAGGAGACTGGATCAGAAAGGAGAGACAGGAGAGAGGAGAGGGTAAGAAGCCATGGCAGGTGATGTTAAGATTCTGCTCTGTGTGTTTACAGGTTGTTATTAATGTTCTCAAGGGATGGATGGTACCGGGCTACGTATGTTTAAGTGGGCAATTATATCTTACCAATTGGGTCAAAGGTTATTGTGTTGTGTGTTCTTGTTTCTTTCTTTTTTTTTCAGAGCTGGGGACCGAACCCAGGGCCTTGCGCTTCCTAGGTAAGCGCTCTACCACTGAGCTAAATCCCCAGCCCGTGTTGTGTGTTCTTTTATCTGACGGTTTGAGTGTAGGAAAGTGTACAGCGGCAAGAGACACTGGGCCGCCACAGAGTTGAGATGTGTTTCTGCCAAGATATCTAGCAGATATCTTGGGACACCACGGTGTAGGACCTAGCGGGGTAAAAGACAACAATTTATATGATATTTTTATATTTTTACAACAACAATACATACACATGCACACAGAGCACAGATACACAACACAGACACAGCACAGACCACACATACACAAAGACACACATAGAACACAGATACACACAGTATACATATACACACACAAAGCACAGACACACACACACAAAACACATACATATGCACGCACCCAGAAACATGCACATAGACACAAACAGAACACAGATAAAATAAACAGACACATACCACACATACACACATACCACACACATACACACACATGTATGAGTGTGCCTACACACACACACAGAACACAAGAGAGTACACACATATATACACACATGTGTAAGTGTGCACACACACACAGCTCCCTGCCAAGGGAGATGCTCACACATAAAGTTCTGTTTCCCTCTTAGTGAAAACTGTCATTCGTGTCATTTGGATTTTTTCTTGTTGCAGTGGGGGGTCAAGTGCTCTATTACTCACCCTCCCTTGCTCGTTCCATCTCTCCTGGTCCTACAGTGTGGCCCAGTCCTCAGCCTCCATAGCTCTGCCCTCGTTCCCCTCCCAGCCACACAGTTGGGTCTGAAGGTTCAATCAAGTTCACGCTTAGCCTGCTCTGAGGCAAGCCGGGATGGAGCTCCCCAGCACGGAGCCCACTTCTGCCACAGCCTTTCTGCTTGCCTCTTTCCGAGCACAATGGGCTTAGAACAGGCCCACTGCTCACTACAGGGACTCCCACCCTCTCCAAGCAGGAGAGGCCACTCAAGACAGATGTTTTCTGTGACCCAGATGAGGCTGTGATTTGAAAGCATAATGCCCGCTCTGTGCCTACATATTGGAACACTTGGTCCCAAGCTGGTGGCATAGTCTTGGGACCGTATGTGTCTTAGGGTTACTATAGCTACAAAATGCCATGACCAAAATAAAAAGCTGGGGGTGGGGAGGCTGCAGAGAAGGCTCAGCAGTTAAGAGCACTGACTCCACTTCTAGAGGGCCTGAGTTCAATTCCCAGCAACAGGTGGTTTACAACCATCTGTAATGGGATCTAATGCCTTCTTCTGGTGCGTCTGAAGACAGCTACAGTGTACTCATAATAAGTAAATAAATAAATAAATAAGAAAAAAAAACAATTGGGGAGGAAGGAGTTGATTCAACTTATACTTCATCACTGAAGGAAGTCAGGGCAGGAACTCACACAGGAACCTGGAGGCCGGAGTTGATGCAGAGGCCATGGAGGGATGCTGTTCACTGGCTTGCTCCCCTGGCTTGCTCAACCTGCTTTCTTATAGAACCCAAGACCACCAGCCCAGGAGTGGCCCCACCCACAGTGGGCTGAACCCTTCCCTATCAATCACTAATTGAGAAAATGCCTTACAGCTGGATCTCACGGAGGCATTCCCTCAACTGAGGCTCCTTCCTCTCTGATGACTCTCGCTTGGGACAAGTCAACACCCGGAAGGCTGTAGCCTGGTGGGCCCCGTGCTGTGGTAGAGCCCGGCCCTGCTTCTGGTCCTGATCCACCAACAGGTGAGCACCCTCACCACAGGCGGCTCCAGCACGGACCCAGCGGCTCTGCCCTTATGTGTTCTGATGTGACGGGTTGTGGCTCCTGTCCAGACCCTTCCTCCTTTAAGTTCCTAATACAGGTGGGGACCTGGGACCCCCGGGACAGGAAAGGCACGGGGACAGAATTGTGCATGTGGCAAGGGCTAAAGGAAGAAAAAAGCCCAGGTCTGATGGGTATTCTGAGAGCCCTGAGGCAAAGCCTGGGGGAGTTGGATATGGAGAGAAATGAAGCAAAATGTAGGGGACAGGAGCTATGGAACCTTTAGACTTTCCTTTTTCAAGATTTAAAATCTTTATTTTATGTGAATAAGTGTTTGGCCAGCACATACCTCCTCTGCTCTATGTGAGCCTCTGGTGCATACAGAGAATAGAAGAAGACCTTAGGGCCTCGGGAAGCCACCATGTGGGGCCTTGGAATCAAACCCAGGCCCTCTGAAAGAGCAGCCAATTCTCTTAACAGCTGAGCCTTCTTTACAAGACTATATCTGTCTGTCTGTCTCTTCCTTCCTTCCTCCCTCCCTTTCTTTTCTTTCTCTCTCTCTCTCTTTCTTTCTTTCTTTCTTTCTTTCTTTCTTTCTTTCTTTCTTTCTTTCTTTCTTTCTTTCTTTCTTTCTGTTGAGACAGGGGTCTCACCACATATCCCTGGCTGCCCTGGCATTGACTATGTAGAGGAGGCTGACGTCAAACTCACAGAGATCCACTTTCCCTTGTTTCCTGAGTACTGGGATTATTGAAATAAAGGGGCATGCCACCACATCCAGACTTTTCTTAAAACTTAAAAAAAAAAAAAATCCCGTTTTTTTTGTTTTGTTTTGTTTTTGTTGTTGTTGTTGTTGTTCTTTTTTTCGGAGCTGGGGACCGAACCCAGGGCCTTGCGCTTGCTAGGCAAGCGCTCTACCACTGAGCTAAATCCCCAACCCCTATAATTTTTAAAATACCCAGAGAAGCTACACGGGCCTTTTTTTTTTTTTTTTTAACAGTTCCTGATCCACCAACATGTGTGGCACCATTTTAAAATCTTATATTTTATTTATTTGTATGCTGTGTGTATTTATATGGTCCTGCAGACCACAGCATACCTGTGGAGATCAAAATCAACATTCAAAGACTTGATTCTCGCTTTCTTCCACACGGGTCCTGGGGATGAAACCGGTGTCCTCGGCCTTGTGACAACTGCCTCTACTAAGGAGCCATCTGGCCAGCCCTCTGTTCCTAATTAAAATCCTTCCAAGGGGCTGGGCGTGCAGCTCACGGTGATACCGATGGACACGCCCAAGCCTGATCTCCAACCCCAGAACCACAAAACACCCCACCTCACGATCAGAACGACACAGTGGTGGACAAGCTCCCAGAAATTTCCCTTCCATCCACTCACACAGAACCTTGGAGGAATCCCAGAGTCCCAAGGTATTCAGGCAGAGAGTGTCCTAGCCAAGTGTTCCCTGTGCACCCTGGCTGTTCGCTCAGCCTCTGGGTGAGCACACGGATCCCATCTCCATCCCCTCGCTGTATCCCACCACAAAAATTCATCAGGTGGGTGCAGAGAGTAAGATAGCCCATAGCAGCAGCAGCTGCTTGCTCTGGGAGTGATGACCCCTCTACTCCCCATGTCTCCATGACCCTCTCTGTGTGAGGAATACTTTAAAGATCTTTCCTCAACCCCAGACCATGTTTTGAAAAGCAAAACAAAACAAAACAAAACAAACGAACCCCACATTGTCCCTTTCCAACCATATATCCATTTTTGCACTGGGGCCAAGCCACAATTTTGGGGTGCTGTCTCTGGAACAGCTGACCCGGGACCTCTTCAAGATGATTCTGAGTCCAGGTGGTAGGGAGTTGATTGGGTCGGTCATCAGTCATCCTTTGAGGCCACAGACACCGTTTAGGACCCAGATGTCCATGACCTGAACACACTCAGTGCAGGACACTTCAGTCTCCCAGCACGGAAAGCATCCAGCAGCATCAGGAAATCCCCAAGCTGGCCCAGTGCGTTGTCCCAGCGGGAGTGGGTGGCAGAATGGCCTGTAATTTCAGCCTTTCCTTGTCCCTAAAATTATTGCCCACAGGAAATGGGTGCCCAAGCCCTGCCCAGGAAAGAGTTGGCGGTATGGGGAATGCTTTGCTATGCAAAGGAAACAGAGAACGAAAAGAAATGGAACCACCTATCAGACGTGAAGGCTCCGGAGGCCTGACAGCATCAGCTGCATGTCCTGCCTCAAGGGGTCTCTATCTGGGCCTGTGCACGCCTTAATCCCAGCACTTAAAGGCAGAGGCTGGCTGATCTCTCTGAGTTGGAGGCTAGCCTGGTCTACAGAGTGAGGTCCAGGATAGTCAAGGCTATGTAGAAAGACCCTGTTTCTTTTTTTTTTTTTTTTTTTTGGTTTTTTTTTTTTTTTTTTTTTTCGGAGCTGGGGACCGAACCCAGGGCCTTGCGCTTCCTAGGCAAGCGCTCTACCACTGAGCTAAATCCCCAACCCCGAAAGACCCTGTTTCAAAAGGAGGAGGAGGAGGTGATAGAAGAGGAGAAGGGGGAGGAAGAAGAGGAGGAAGAAGAGGAAGAGGAGGAGGGGAGGGGAAGGGGGAGAAGAAGGGGGAGTAGGAAGAGGAAGGAGGAGGGAGAAAAGGAGGAGGAAGGAGGAAGAGGAAAAGGGAGGAGGAAGAGGAAGGAGGAGGAGGAAGAAGGAGGAGGAGGAGGAAGGAGGAAGAGGAGGAGGAGGAGGAGGAGGAGGAGGAGGAGGAGGAGGAGGAGGAGGAGGAGAAGAAGAAGAAGAAGAAGAAGAAGAAGAAGAAGAAGAAGAAGAAGAAGAAGAAGAAGAAGAAGAAGAAATAATAATAATAATAGTCTGTTTGGAGTATAGGGGAGTCCACGCCCCACCCCACCCTGAGCCTGCACAAGGTTCCGGTGGACACCAGGTTTGGAGGCCTCAGACAAGCCAAGGATTTAATCTGTAGCCACCTGAGGCCAGAGGAGTTTCTAAGTCACTCAAGCCAGGAAAGTCGGCGACTAGGTGTTATCCTATCTGGACTCATTGCGGCTGCTCAGAACCTGTTTAGGGCACAGCTTATCACTGGGTGGTACTGCAGGCTCCCTCTGGACCAGCTTCTGACAGGGTTCTGTCGAGTCAGAGCCTGCAAGGATGTTCCTCCACTCTCAGGGCGACCATTTTCATAACTGCCACGAAGATGGCCATCTCAGCCCATGATTAAGCTCTACAGCGCCCTCTTTCGGTCACAGATGGGACAGGCACACTCACCTGCACCTTCCCTGCAGGAGTCAGCCCAAATGTTTAAGGCGGTCACACTCTTGTCCTGCCTCCACATTCCTGCCATGCAGTGATGGGAAAGTGTTACCCTGGCTAGTGAACACCCTTGTCCAGCCATGCCCAACACCTTTGATTAGCAGGAATGGCCATGAGTCCTCTTAGCACATGGTGAATGCCGCAGGGAGTATTTGTGGGAAGGAGTGAGTTTTCTGTGCAGGAAAGAGGTCCAATAGAACCCCTCCTCCCAGGTCAGGTGATCCTAGGGTAGAATAAGGAGATTACTAGGCCATCAGAGGTGCTGATGCTCGACTGGGATTCCCTGCAGTCAATGAGGAACCCCAGGCTCCAGTCTCCCCCTGCTGGCCAGCATGCAGAATGACAGTCTGGGTCTGAGCCCCACTGAGCGCTGGGTAGACCACCCGCCACACTAGCATTTAATGAGCACCTACTGTGTTTATGGGAGGAGCAACCAGGCTGAACATAGCTCTCCCCTGCAGGGATTAGAAGTAGAGAAGGAGGAGGCTGAGCGTGGTGACTAAAGTAAGAAACCGCCTTTATTAAGCACCTAGTGTTTGTCCTGAGAGTAGTCAGAGACGTTGTCCTAGAGCCCGGTCAGCCACACGCATTTGCTGAGAACCCATTACATGCTGAGCCCGGGCTTACCTGGAGTACTCATGGTCTACTATATACTTACAATTCTCAGAGGGGAATTTTTTTTTTTTTTTGGTTCTTTTTTTTCGGAGCTGGGGACCGAACCCAGGGCCTTGCGCTTCCTAGGTAAGCGCTCTACCACTGAGCTAAATCCCCAGCCCCTCAGAGGGGAATTTTTAATCTCTCTCTCTCTCTCTCTCTCTCTCTCTCTCTCTCTCTCTCTGTGTGTGTGTGTGTGTGTGTGTGTGTGTGTGTGTGTGTGTGTGAAGTTGCCCTCGAAGGCAAGAAGGCAGTGAATGCCCTGGAGCCCCTGAGCTTAAAGAACCAAACCCAGACCCTCTGGAAAAGCAGCAAGTTCTTTTAACCACTGAGCCACTGCCCCGGCCACAATGGGGACTATGCTTACAACATACTGTAAGGCCCAGAGAGATTCCTCATTTAGCCTGCAGGTGGTGGGAGTGGGACTAGGATCCTTAGTGTAAGGGACCTGTCTGTCCCCTCACACCACTGCCCGTGTACAGAACAAACCTTTGCAGGGCTCCTCCCGTGCAGTGGCCACTGTTCTGCCTGAGGGGACAGTGGTGACATCAGGAATGGCAGCGTCCCAGGGAGCTGTTCTTGAAGAGGAGATGGGTGAGAGCAGAAGCAATGGACTGTGTAGCCCTGGGTGATCCTGCAGCACAGCACGGCAGAAACCATGATGAGGCGCAGTACATGCCTGTGGTCCCAGCACTCAGGAGGTGGAGGCCAGAGGGTGAGGACCTCTATGAAGCCAGGCTCAGCTACATAGGGAATTGGAGGCACCCAGGGGTGCTAACCCTGGGGTGCATCTGTGACAGGTTCACCAGTCTCAGAAGAGAGGGGGCTGGGGATACCTCAGTCAGCACAGAAGCACGGAGTCCTGAGCTCCATTCCTGGCATGCGTGTAGAAAGCCACGCTTGGTGGCATGTACCTGTGATCCCATGGCTGCTACCAGAGACAGGGTCACTTAACCTGAGTGTTGGGTCCAGGTGAGAGGTTATGCATCAAAAGCAAGGTTGGGTTGGTAAAATAGCTTAGCAGACAAGGGACTCACCATACTAGCCTGACAAATTGAGCTTAACCCCAGAACCCATGTTCTGGGGCCAAACCTACTCTAACATCCCTGCTCTAACCTCTATCATATCTAACTCTAACATCCCTGCTCTAACATCAATTGCTCTCCAGTGCCCTCCAGACTACAGTAATGTCTTCTGCGGCCGCCAGGTGGCGCCAGCCCCAAATGCAAGACCAGTCTCAGTCCTGGGCAACTGTTGGTGTTTGAGGGTTCATGGGAGGCTCTGCCATTCAGGGCAGGATGTTAAGAGCGGCCGTGGTCTGTTAATTCAGGCCGGTGGCATGCCTCTTTTCTCACACAGAGGTCATCATAACTGTATCCTAATATCGTTAAGATCATATGCAGAGAGGATCCACCAACAGACAAAGCAAGCCGGCAGCAGCCATCCAGCAAGGCGTGGTACTGAGAGTCAAAGCTATGCTAGCTTCCGCTTGGCCCATGTCCTACCCTACACTGGGCACACTCTTGGATTGCTACACTGCCTATAGAAGCCCCTTCCCATTTCCTTAGCTCATCACCCTTCCCTAGCTCTGAGGCAGATGTGGCAGCGTCCTTGCAGCCCCTCAGATGTGCTGATGCAACCTTTGTTCGGGATGGTTTGTTCTTGCTCTTTCATTAGAAAACTTTCCTGCCATGCCAGATGTCTTCTCATGTCTTCTCCTCAGCACCTGATGGCTCTCTTGGTACGCCTCGCCTGTGTGGTACTTCTCATTACCATCCTGCCTCTGGCAGCTCCCCTGGTGAATTAGCTGCTCTAAGGTTCTGAGGGAAACCCAAGGACAGGTTTTTCCTGGCAGAGGAAACAGCAAAAGTAAGGGTCCCATCTAGCCGGCCTGCTTTGGGGAGACTAGCTCACACGCCACACACAGCTGCTGGTGGAAAGCCTTGAGCAGTCAGGAAGCAATATAGAAACCCATGAGAAGCAGCAGGAAGAGTAGGAGGCGGGGCAGTGACACACATCAAGGGACACAACACAACACCAGCTGGCAGCAACTCCCTGAGGCAGGATGGTTGCTGGGAAAGAGAAAAGAGGAATCTCAGAGCATCAAGTTACCTCAGAGGGGGAAGGGCAGGCAGGGACCCGGTCACCTGGACACCAAAGGCAGCTGGGAGGCTGGGAGGGACCACACATCACGCTGGCTCAAGAGCCACATGTCTCTTGAGTTCAGGGGTCTTCCCTAACATGGTGTGAGAATGGACCAGTCCTTCCTGGAAGGAAAGGGCCCCTGGCCTGGGAGTGGTCACCTGCAAAGTCAGATGCGGTATCTGCTGTGATGGTCAGCTCTGGGGGCCTGCTCTCGTGGTCATTGTGGTAGTCAGCTGAGGCGGTCACCACGGAGGTCAGTTGTCAGGGTCACTGTGATGGTCGGCCATAGGTACTCAGTGTAATGGTCACTCGTCATGGCCAGTGGTTACTAGTCAGCTGTGGTGGTTGTAAGATTCAAACTTAAGGACAAAGGCTGTCTTAAGCAAACCCCAGGTGGAATTTAGGAAAACACCCTGTTCCAGGAAATGAGCTAACTGCCCTTAGCAGGGGTCCTTCACCACCCCCTCTGCATGCCAAAGATATTTCCCCACCAAGGGCCTCCAGTGAATTCAAAGGACAATAGGCCCCACCAATGAGAAATAACCAACTCGTGCTGTAACCTAAAGCCTATACCCTGAAACAGTATAAATGTGTGGGCCTCTGTTCTTCAGGTCGCCTCTGTCCCAATTACAGGGTCACCCCAGTGCACTGGATCATTAAACCTCTTGCTTATTGCATCGATCTCCATCTCTGTGTGTTCGTGAGTGGCACCTCCTGTACGTAGGGCTGATCGAGTCCTACAGTGATCACGGTTATGGTCACCCATAGTATTCAATGTGGTCAGTTGTCATGGCCACGCTGGTGGGCAGGCATAGTGTTTATTGTAATGGTCACCTCTAGTGGTCACTACTACAGTCAGCTCTAACGGTCATTTGGATGTTCAGCTGTGAAGGTCATCACGGTGGGCCACTGTCGTTGTCCACACGGTGGTCAGTTGTAGCAGGCCGCTTTGGAGGTCAGTTGTCGGGGTCATTGTGGGGATCCGCCATCGTGGACATGTGGTAGTTAGTTGTAATGTCAGCATTAGTGGTCGCTGTGGCGGTGATCTTACGGTCACCATTGTGGTCTGACGTAATAGTCAGCTGTAGCCGTTGACTGAAGCGGTTGCTGTGGTGATCAGTTGTAGTGGTCACTGTGATGCTCGGTCACCGTGGTCACTGAAGCCCTTAGGCCACAGAGGTGGTGAGTCATAGTGTTTACTGCTGTTACCTATAGTAAACACTGCTACTAGTCGTGACCTCCGCAGGGACCACTATAGCCGACCACCAGTGAACGTTATATGTGGCTACCACACTGACCACCATGGCCGACCATCACAGTGAACACTACAACTGACCATTTCAAGAAAAAAAAAAGAAAAAGAATCTTCTTTGACTCCACTGATCTGTAGAATAAACAGCAAACTCCTCTGGAGGACATTCAAAACTTTCAGAACTGTTCCCAAGCTGGGGGCTCGCTGTACGCCCAGAAGATAAGCAATTAATTCCTACAGAAGAATTAGGAAAAGGGCAGGACGGGGCATCTCAGCTCTGTTCTTTTTTTTTTTTTTTAATTTATTTATTTATTATGTATACATCATACAGCTTTCTGCCTGCATGTATACAACTACAGGCCAGAAGAGGGCACCAGACCTGATTATAGGTGGTTGTGAGCCACCATGTGGTTGCTGGGAATTGAACTCAGGACCTCTGGAAGAGCAGTCAGTGCTCTAACCACTGAGCCATCTCTCCAGCCCCTCAGCTCTGTTCTTATTGTTTCTCAAACACTTGGACCAAATGCAGGGGGAAGGGAAGGGTTCATTTCCCTTTGCATCTTAACAGTTCATCCTCCTGGGAGGGCAGGGCAGAAGCTCGAACTGGAAGCTTGAGGGAAACTGAGGCAGAGGACGTGGAGCACATGGGCTGGCCCCCCCCCACATTAATCAGTAATCCAGAAAGTGGGGGCAGGTGTGGTGGTACACGACTTTATTTCCAGCACTGGGGAGGCAGAGGCAGGTGAGATCAAGGCCAGCCTGGTTTACAGAGTGAGTTCTAGGACAGCCAGGACTACACAGAGAAACTTTGTCTCAAAATAAAAGAGAAAGGAAAACAAACAAATAGAAACAAAGAAAAGAAAAGAAAAGAAAAGAAAAAAGAAAAGAAAATGTCCTATAAGCCAATATGATGGAGACATTTCTCAGTTAAGGTTCCTCCCTGCAAGTGACTCCAGCTTCTATCAAGTTGACATAAAAATTAACCAACCTAAGTAAGAGGTGAAGACAGGAAGTCAGATGACCTGAGTTCAGTGTCTGAGAACACAGGATGAAAGGAGAGAGCCAAGGCACGGAAGGTCAGGGGTCAGGTCCTGCATCCCAGTATGAGGGGGCATGACTCAGTTATCTTCCTCTGACTCAGCTTTTTTTTTTTTTTTTTTTGGTTCTTTTTTTTTTTTCGGAGCTGGGGACCGAACCCAGGGCCTTGCGCTTCCTAGGCAAGCGCTCTAACCACTGAGCTAAATCCCCAACCCCCTGACTCAGCTTTGATTCCTGCTTAGCCATGTCAGTGATGACTGCCAGTGTGTGTGTGTGTGTGTGTGTGTGTGTGTGTGTGTGTGTGTGTGTGTGTGCGTGCACGCAGAGAGAGGGAATACTGAGTGTGGGTGGATGAGTGTGACAGATCCATGACTGGCCAAGGTTCGAAGAGCAGGAACGCAGGTCAGGTCAGGTCAGGGACCTGCTGGCCATTGAATGTGTTCCCTGAATGACTCTCCCTGTGGAGAGGCCCAGTCTCAGATAGGGCCATGCTCTCAGGCTGACAGCAGCTTCCAGTGCTGACAGCTCCAGGGGGTCTCTGTCATGAAGAAATGCCCATTGAGCAGCAGGGGGTCAACTCTGTGGAGCCCTTCACTCCCAGAAGTCTCTGTTACCCGTCACCTCCTGCCTGGGCAGCGCTACAGGCTTCGTAGGTTGCAGTCCCATGCTGGCTCCTTTTCCACGGCCCCACTGAAGCTCTGGGCTGCTCTGATGCGTGAGCTGTCTTTCTTCCCTCTCCACGGTTCAGCCTCCCCAGAAACACCTGCAGTGGGGTCCAGCTCCTCACCAGGGCCATGTGGCCCTGCAAGAGCCCCTCTTCATCCCTCCCTCCCCCCCTCCCTCCCTCCCTCCCTGCCACTCTGGTCCACGTCTGTCTGTCCCCTCACACCTGTTGTCCTTACTGTCCATTTCTTCCAGACCTCGTTTTATTTTATTAACAGCATGTGGCTTGAATCTAGCACCTCTCACTGGTCTGGCAAATTCTTGACTAGTGAGCTAAACCCCCAGGCGTCTTTTGAACTCAGTCATTTGAGCCTTCTCCCACGTGCCTGGGATGTGGGCCTGCGCATACTGGAACTGGGAGCAGCTGCCTCTGTCCCCTGACCACACCATCACCCGCCCAGCACTTTGAAGACACTTCTCTTCCGTGTTCTCCTGAGCCCCAGGGACAGGCATCCTGGCAGCCTCTGCTCCCTGCAGCTCTTACACAAGCACTCGGGGTGGGTGTCTCACGAATTCCGAGAAGGGCTTGGGACTGTATTTCCTTACTTCCCCCAGTGCTGCTCTTCCTGTTTTCTTTCTTAACCGGGGTTGCTGAGAATTTGCTTCTCTTCCCTTCCCCCTCCTTCCTTTCTCCCGTGCTGTGGATGGAGCCTCACACGTGTGCAGCAAAGGCTCAAACCCGGGGTCTCACCCCATCCAGTCCCCTCCTCCTTCCTCCATGCTTTTTTGTATATTTTAATTTTTGAGACAGGGTCTCTGTGTCCCAGACTGACCTTGAGTTTGCTATGTAGCTGAGGATGGTCTGAACGCACTCGTTTTCTCATTCATTCTCTCTCTCATTCATTCTCTCTCTCATTCATTCTCTCTCTCATTCATTCTCTATCTCCCTCCCTCCCCCCTCTCCCTTCCCCTCCCCCTTTCCCTTCCTGCTCTCATTTTTGTTTGGTTTGGTTTGTGTAGTCCTATCTGTCCTGCAACTCTGTAGACCAGGCTGGCCTGGAGCTCAGGGAAATCCACTGCTGCAATGAAAGGCATGTGCCACCACCGCCCCACTCCTAAATGCTTTTATAAATATTTAATTATTTATTTTTCATGTATGTGAGTACACTGTAGCTGTCTTCAGACACACCAGAAAAGGGCATCAGATCCCATTACAGATGGTTGTGAGCCACCATGTGGTTGCTGGGATTTGAACTCAGGACCTCTGGAAGAGCAGTCTGTGCTCTTAACTACTGAGCCATCTCTCCAGCCCCCTCCTAAATGCTTTTTTTTTTTTTTTTTTTTTTTTTTTTTTGGAGCTGGGGACCGAACCCAGGGCCTTGTGTTTGCTAGGCAAGCGCTCTACCACTGAGCTAAATCCCCAGCCCCATTAAATAAGCATTTTTAAGGGCATCACTTGCCTCATTGCTTGGACAAAGTACCTAATAAAATCAGCTTAAGGAAGGATTCGTTTTTGCCCAGTGTGGGGTTACAGTCTGTCACGGCAAGGAGGGCGTGGCCCCCCGGGACTTGGAGGTGACTGTTTACACTGCACCGGGTCAGGAAGAGTTTTAGAAAGGAACACCGGTGCTCCGCTCACTTTCTCCTGTCTATGCTGTCCAGAACCCCTGCCCGTGAGCCAGTGCATCTCCGGTGCAGGGAGGGAACACCTTCCTCAACTAACCCAATCTAGAAGCTTGCTCACAAGCCCGTTTCCATGGTGACCTTGAGCCCGTCAAGTTGACAGCTGATAGGAATCCTCACGTGAAGAATGTGGAGTCTCCTGAGGACTAACACCTACATGTATAGAGTATAAGGTGCAATTGGCCTGAAAATTCAGGAAATTTGTGGCTGCCATCCCCACCCCCCTACACACGCATGCGGGCGCGCGTGGGCGCGCACGCACGCACGCGCACACACACACACACACACACACACATTTCCTAGGCAGAGGGCACACTTAGTGAACAGTAAGTCTCAAGGGAGACTTGAGAGGTTTGGCCGAAAGAACACAGGTTTGTCCAGAGGCCGCCCCAGAACTCCCAGGCTTTCTGAGGCTGTATGTTTACCTATGGTGGCTTGGGAGTTATTAAAGTTGTAGCAAACAAAGGAGCCAAAGGCTCCTACAGCCTAGCTTCACGATGTCACCACTGTAAGCCAGGCCCTCAGACTGCTGGCTCCTCAAACCCTGGCCCTGGACACTGTAGTACAGCTCAGTGAAATGTTCTAACGACCTCTAACACGGTAAGCAAGCCAACTAAATGCTTTCTTAGGAGGCTGGAGAGATGGCTCAGTGGTTGAGAACACTGACTGCTCTTCCAGAGGTCCTGAGTTCAATTCCCAGCAACCACATGGTGGCTCACAACCATCTGTGATGGGACGCAATGCCTTCTTCTGGTGAGTCTGAAGACAGTTTGTGTGTGTGTGTGTGTGTGTGTGTGTGTGTGTGTGTAGCTTTCTTAGGAGTTGTCATGATGATGATGTCTCTTCACAGCAATAAACAGTGACAGCAGCAATAAACAGTGACAGAAAGCTGGTAGCACATTTCATTCATTCATTCGTGTACCACACCTTCAGTGGCATCTCCTGTCAGAACCTGTTCTAGACATGAGTAAGAACCAATGACCCTTTCCCCGGAAGTTACCACAAATGGGAGAACACAGACCAAGAAGCCAGAAAACACACCAAACACCAGCCATCATCTGGGGGGCCCTGGCACAAAGACAGGGTGAGCTTTTGTTTCCGTTTTGTTTACTCAGACTCACTACGTAGCCCCAACTGGAAACATAGACCAGGCTGGCTGTGAACTCATACTGACTGGCAATCCAGCAGGGGACAAAGGCTCCCACTTCACTGTGGCACACTTGAGGGGCACTGCCCCACCCCAATAGAAAACAATACAAATGTTCTTTGTGTGTGAGTGGGGGGAAAAATAAAAGGACATGACTGCTCCTAGGTATGGCAGAGAAGGATTATTGTATATAAAAGGAAGAGTACAGGCATGGGCAGAGACATGCCAAAGAGTCCAGGGTGACCGTGACCAAGCCATACCATGTGAAAAGGGCCGGGAGAGCCAGGAGACCAAGAGGCCGAAGGGGTCAAGTAACCGAAATGTCTAGATTATATAGGACTCAGAGATGCTGGGGGAAGAGCGGCCCAGCCCCTGGCTGGAGAAGTTTGGGGTATGCCAGCCATGAGGACCCACTATCAGGTAGGGACTGAAGGATGCCGGGAGAACCCTGGCGGCCAGGTTCTTTGATACGTGGTTAGTAGGTATCTCAGCGGTTTGTCCCTAACTGTGTGAGAAACAAAATGGAGCGGAGAAAGAGAGAGAGTGGTGCCTTAGCCCGGGTGTTCACACAGGACTCTCAAGGGAGGCGACACTTGGCCCTACAGAAAGCAGCTGCAGAATCGTAAAGGTAACCAGTAACAGGGCGTTTTACAAATCATACAAATGAGTAGGCAAACTACTGGGTGATTCACCACCTCCTCCCAACATACACTTTTTTATTGCTTTTAGAATAAATTACTTTTAGGCTCTCCCTGGAATAGCCTTTAGGCGCCCGCAGCAAGGAGCGGCTGGGCTAGCCCTTGCTAGGATTCCGGACTTTCTCAGGATGATGCTTGGCCTCACCTTCTGACCTTGAGGCAGCCTCCCTGGCTCCCACTCCCTTAAAGCAACTGCCTCCTGAGACATTTCAAGTGGAGTGACTTTCAGATTGGCCCTTAGTGCGGAGGCTACGGAGCACCCATAAAGTACAGCCACCGCCCTGCCCTTGGTCCCACAGGAGACTTGGGTGACAGACAGGTGAACCATCAAGAAGAGATACACTTCTTCAGAAAAGGGGGGATGGGGACATCCGCACAGCATGCTCTGCACAAACAGGGCCCCCCAGACCACTTTCTTACTGGGGGACACTGCCAGGTGAAGGTCATTCTGCAGGGTGTGGTGGGAATGGAGCCTGTCATAGCCTGTCACACTTGCCAGGAGAATGACTCCCCTCCCACTGGTATTGACACCTCCCTTGCTATGCTCAGCAGCCCTGGGTCTTGCGGCTGCTTTCCTTGTAGCACAGTGCCTGGGTTACCCACCACCCATCTCCATTTTCCACCTTTCATCGCCTGTCACTTTTGGACTGTAGTCAATGATTCTTGAAATGTCCAACTTTCCCTGTCTGTTCCCAGCAGCCACACCTCTTCTGGGGTGCAGCACAGCTCCATGGCCCCACAAACCCCACCCAGATCCAAGCATCTTGTCCTCTGTAACCCCCCACACCATGATTTCCGTTCTCAGCACTCCTGCTCCAACACTCCATGCCTGCACCCCCAGTCCCCTGAGGAACTGACCCACCAGGCCTGGATGTCTTTCTCTGCCACCCTCACCAGGTTACAACTGCCCACCTGCTGTTATTCCTTGGTGGTCTCCAATCCCTTAAACACAATACAGAAAATCGTACCTCACAAGTGGGGAGGCTGGCAGCTCTCAAGGACTCCTCCATCCTCCAGGCCTGGGGTCCCACTCTAGCTACTTTTCTCCATCACACCTATCAGTCCTGACACCTTTGCTCCTCACCCCTGCCCCGCAGCTGGTGACATCCTTAGAGACTGTGTGAGGTCCCTGTCAAATGCCCCAACTCCCATCATTCTCTCCCCACCCCCACCCCCCCACCCCAGGGCCTTGCGCTTGCCTGCGCTCTACCACTGAGCTAAATCCCCATTCTTACTATGTGCCGGCCTCCCTCCCTCTCCCACTGGTCCTGCTGAGTTCTGCCTGCTTTCTGTTGCTGTGAGCACGCGGCTCCCCTCACCCACCTCTCCAGTTCCATCTCACAAGGCTACTGCCTGGACCAAGTGAGGACCAGCCAGCAGCCATTTTCCCCAGAACACTGTACAGACTGAAAGTGGCTTCCTAGCCCCCTTGGAGAGCTTGCTTTCAGGTCTTATTTTTGTTTACAGTGCCCAGATGCAGGGCTTCCTCCTGTGTTGTGGGGATCAGGGTGGAGGGGTGGGTGGAGAGGTAGCTCATTGGTTAAGGGTGTGGACTACTCTTGCGAAGAATTTGGATTCAATTCCCACCACCAACATGGTGGCTTATGATCGTTTATAACTCCATTTCCAGGTGAGCAAGACTCTCTTCTGGCTTCTGTGGGCCCCAAACACACAGGTTGGACACAGACATTCAGGTAAAACATCTGTACTCATGGAAGGAAGGGAGGATGGATGGACAAATGGAGGGACAGACAGAGCTAGGGCTCTGTTGATGGAGCGTTGACCAACGCCCACGAAGGCCTGGATGCTAATTCCAGCACTACACAAACTGAACTTGGTGGTGCATGTCTACCAGAAGCTCAAATCAAAACTCACACACACTGGCAATGACAAACCTTCAATTCATAGCAGTTTGTGATTACAATGCAAGCAGAATCGGGTAGAAAGCAACCAGGACTGCCCACCAAGAATGGTCTGGAACCAAATCTTCCCTTCGTTTTGCTGGTGTCCCCCGTGTGTAGTGTTCTACAGAGGAGGGGGACCTCCATGAAAGGCAGTTGGAAAGAGAGATGACCACCAAGGTTTGGTTATTGAATATGTATTTTTTACTGAAAAAATCATTCATAAATTAACATACAAAAATGTACAAACACATGAGTGAACAATGTAATGACAAGGACTATTTCTGTGAAAAGTGTTTTTAAAACATCTTTAGGCTTCAGTGCAAAAATGTCCCCCTGGCACCTTTAAAACAAAGAGCAAGCTCAGAACAAAGACAGTAATGGTGGCTAAGCCAGTGGCGTCAGTGCCTCGTCGATGGTAGGCACAGTCAGTGTGTGCTCTGCCGCTCTGAGGAAGGAACTCGATGACAGGAGTCCCCATTTTAGCAAAATTAAAGTTTTGCAAATCCCCCCTCCCCAAAGAAAGCCTGTGCGGAGAGAGACCTTGCACACACAGGGCAGTCAGTCAAGGGCAGGTCGGCTTAAGGGTCACTCGTCTGTAGCATGGAGTAATTTCAGCTGCCAAAGTACACCAAGGTCACACTTGATTCTCAATGTCATTTTCTTTAAGCAATGACCTAATGTGTGGTCCAGTGGTGTGGCTCTGACTGTGACATTTCCCACTCGGTATGTGACTGGGCGGACAATGACTGACAGTGCCCACAAGAGTCCACACTAATAACAAACTTGGACATGATTGCAAGGGAACATAAGTGACCCGACTTGAGCAGTAAAAAGACCTTTCTTTGTCCCCAAATCTGCATTTTCCTTCTTAAATCAAGTATCAGCCTTTGGCTTAAAAAGGTGCCCTGTGGCTATTGTGAGGATGCAGGGCTTCAGCCAGGACACATGCTACACACACCACTGTCCCTCCAAGGACACCAAGGCTCTACCACAGCGACAGCATCCCTGACCTTCAGAGTGGAAACAGAAGGATGAGGGGAGAGGGGGCTGGACCCGTGACTCAGTGGCAGAGCTCTTGCCTAGCACATCAGCCATGGGTTTCCTTCCCCGCACTGTAAAACTAACACAGGGGGCAGAGGGTTGAGCCGGGCAGGCGGAACCCAATCTTTATTGCTGTGTGTACCGTAAGACAAAGGCAAGTCAACGCAGCGCCTCGTGCAGCTCCTTGCCCAGTGCAAACAGATGACGTGGTTCACCAGCGCTCTCAAGGGCAGGCACCTGCTCTCTCATACGAGCGGGAAGCGCTCTGCAGCGCCATCTGTTCCCTAGATACCACTCTACTCTACAAAAAGAACAAAAAAAAAGGCCTGGCCAATCACTCCCACAGTCTGTGGGGATCATCTGTCCTCAGAACCAACTGTGTGATGTAAACCCCATCCCCGTGTATCTACACCCCACCCCCACCCATGTAAACCATGAACATCAAGGGTGCTGAAGGCAAAAAGGCGAAGAGCAGAGGCCAGAGGAGAACGCTCCTCGCCACACACAGATCCCTGCTTCAGGGACAGAGGCTGCAGGGAGGCAGACACAGGAAGGAGCTCTGGTTCAGGAAGGAGGTGCCCTTTAGGAGCTGATGTCAGGAAGCAGGGTGACTGCTGGGCCGCCTGTCAAGGATCTGGTGAGAGCTCACCTGGACCCTGGCCGCCATGCACCCCAGTGCCACCTGCTCCCTGGCTGTGCCCTCCCCAACCAATGGCTTCTTAGCACAAGCACAGCAGCTTCCTAGAAACTAAAAAGGGAAACGGAGAAATCACTGAAGCCAGCTGGTCATGCAAGCAGGGCCCAGAGAAACTGTGGCCAAGTTCCAAAGAAAAGAGGGAACAGTCACCCAACAGCCACTCTGCATGTGAGATGTGGAGCTGGAGTGGGCTGCATACACAGCACAGGCTGACTTGGAACTTGTGACATAGCTCACTGGCCTCAGATCTCCTGTTCTCCAGGCCCTGCCAGCCACACTGGAGTGATAAGCCTGTGCCCTGTGCCTCTGCCTCCCCTCCCCCTACACATCCCGGCTGGCTCGGGGTCTGTAAGAGGGGACAGCACTGTGCCCCGAACAGTATTTCCAGCTTAGCTGCTGAGTCTCTAGGAGGAAGACCCTATAGAGGGGGAAGGAGGAAGGAAGGGAGGGGAGAGGCAGGAAAGGAGGGGCAGGGCAGACAAGAGGGGCTGTAAGGACCGGACTGCATTCATTTCCTTCCTAGATGACTGGGACTTGGGAGATGGCACTCAACTGTGTGGGAACCAAGTTGTGTTTGCCACCCAAGGTGATCTTAATATGTGAAGCTCTCACTTTGAAGTGGAGCCAGCTATAAAATTAAACTTTAAAAAGGCATCTTACATGGCTTATTTACAACTGCACTTCTTCAAGAAGTGACTGGTATGTGTCTATCACCCCAAGTTCCTCCCCTCCGCCCTCAGTCCCCACCTAAAGCAGAAAAATTTCTTTAAAAAGAAAAGAAAAAAAAAAAAAACCCTAAACTAAACCAAATGAAAGCCAAAGAGAACTCCAGAGATGCAGAGACCGGCATAGCCGGTCTGCTTCAAGCCAGGGCTGGCTGACCATGGAAGCCTCTGGGCTTGGCCATCCGTCTATCCTAGGGGCGCCTAGCCTGGCCCTGCAATTCTGGAGGTTGCAGCTGAGACAGGACCTGGGTGGACGGAAGAGAGCAGCAGGGCAGACATCTGTCTTGTGGAATAGAAGCCAGTGCTGATGACAGTGTCCTCAAGTCTCCTGTCCCTGTTGGGCCCTGCAGCGAAGGCCTTTGTGCATGTGCTCTGTGACAGTTTTCTGGAGCCCTGTGGTCCTGTGCTCCACTCTCTTTCTGTCCTCCTGTGTTGACCCCACGATGGCGCATCACAGCCTGTCCGAGGGGTGGGTAGGTGGGTGTGGTTTCTCCTCGCGTCTCAGTACTCAGTCACCTGAGCCAGCTCGGGTGTCAAGTTGACAGTTATGTTTTTATACAAGGCGTCGTACGTGACGTTAGCAGAGTAGCTCAGATTGTTGAGACCGTCCAGTCCTTGCCGCTCCTTTGACTTCCTCAGCAGAGCGTACCTGGGAAGCCGAGGACAGAGGGGGACGAGAGCTGATATCCCAGCTTCACAAGCCAAGGGCAGCTGCCTGGGCCAGCCTCACAGCAGCTCATCTAATGCCTCTTAGGCCCAAGGAAATGGAGGCCCCAGAGTCTAATCCAAGGTCAGAACTGGGAAGCTCAGGAAAGAGATTTTCAGAGGAGCGGACAAAAAGTAGTCAGGCTTAGAGCCCTACCACCCCCTGGTAGACACCTTCACAGCTCGGGTGTTAGCAGAGGTGACCCAACTCCCTGCCTGCAGAGGAGATCCGAGGATCTAAGGCTCACCAATGGTCACCTAAAATGTCGACCTTGGTTAATCAGAAGAGATGCACACCCATGATGCCCACCCACACACAGGCACAGGGGTGTACAGCCAGTGATCCCAGCACTGAGGGGGTCGAAGGCAGGAGGACAGTGCTGGAGGCCAGGCCGAGGCACAGAGACAAACTCAACAGAACAGGCCTGGCTAAGGAAGGTGAGGGAAGAAAGTGGCTGAAAGCCACCCTGAGGACCAGAACACAGTACCAACCTGCCAAGAAACTGGACCTCTCCTCGATGGTGGTGAGGAATGGACTTGTATTTTCCTGTGTCCCCTTCTGGCCGGCTCACAGAATAGCCTGCATTTTGTACCCTGTCCAAAACCAAAGGAGTAACAGTGAGACGCTAGAGAGACTAGTAAACTTTACAACACCTCATGACCTCACCAGCAGCAATGTCCAAGCACTTCTCACTCAGCTAACTGATCTGATGGTCACTCAGCAGCCAACTTTTCGTGTGTGTGTGCATGCACATGCACTTGTGTGCTTGTGAAGGTAAGAAGACAACCTTGCATGTTGCATGTCTCTTCAGGCACCATGTGACTTTCCTTTTTGGAGACCAGGCCCCTCGCTGGCCTAGAGCTCATCACACAGGTGGACAGCCAGGGGATTTGAGGCCTCCACTTCCCATGGCTGGGATTATGGTGGTGCTACTGAGACCAACAACCTTTTTGAGACAGGGTCTTCTGTGTAGCTGACTCCCTATATAGATCTGTCTGACCTGGAACTCACAGAGATTCTCCTGCCAAGGGCGGGGATTAACAGCATATGCGACTGTGGTGGTTTCCTGACAAATGTACCCTGTAGGCTTCAGTATTTGAACCCTTGGTCCCCAGACAGCAGTGCTCTTTGGGGAAGGTTAAAAGATGTGGCCTTGCTGGAAGAAGCCAGTCACTGGAAGCAGGCACTGAGAGTTCACAGCCATTTCCAGTTTGCTCTCGCCACTTCATGCCTGAGGTTGAAGACTTGTGCTCCCAGCAGCCTGTCCCAGCTACATGCCCGCTGCCTCTCTGCCATGACGACTCTACTCCTCTGATGTCCGCTGCCTCCTGCCATGACGACTCTACTCCTCTGCAGCCTGAGCCCAGATACACCCACTCTTCTCTAGGTCGCCTTGGTCCTAGTGTAAAGTAACTGGTACAGCCACCACTCTCATGGCTTCAGAGACCAAGGTCAGAGCTTTGACAAGGAACTATCCCCTGGCTTTCCCTGTTTTTAAGAGAGTGAGAGGGAGGGTGGGAGGGAGGGAGGGAGGGAGAAAGAAGAGTCAGGACTAGTGCTTGCTAGAAAACATTCCATTCCTGAGCCACACCCCAGTACCTGCCACGTTGTGTTTTTCGACTGTGTAGTCACACTAAATATTTAATCAATCTGGAGAAATGCTTGCCAGTGGGAACAAAGGATGGTGTACTCCCGACTGCTCACCAGCAGGTTAACTAGCATTTCTGTCTGAGGGGGCTGGGAAGATAGCTCAGGTGATAAAAGTGCCAATCTTGCAAGACTGAGGACTTAAGTTGGGATCTCCAAGAAGCCATGTAAACGCTGGCCCAGTGCTATGTGTCTATACCCCCAGCACTGGGCAGGGGAGAGAGGGAGGGGCAGCTCGCCCCTGGAGTTCAGTGCTAGCCAGCCTGGCTGAGTCAGTGAGCTCCAGGTTCACTGAAAGATCCCCACACTGCAGGGACACGCCTGTGAGCAGGTCACCAGGCGGCCCACCTTCACCTTGGGGGTGGGAGGGTGTTCCACCGACATGGCCACTTGGTGCAGAGAGCCACAGGGAACACGGGGAGATGTTGTTCTAACACGGCCCAGGAGCCTTAACAATTCTGACCAACTTCACCTCTAGCGTTTTTTCTAAAGTCTGAGTCGGTCTGCTTAGTCACTACCTGCAAGCATGGGAACACTAAACACGCCATTAGGAGCCCATGTAAGTGTCAGATGGTATTCCATACAGGACCCCAGCAGGGACACTCACCCCAAGACTGAGGCACTGCCACTATGGGTCTGAGAAACTGACAAAGACATCTGGCGTGACTCACTCACCATGTTCTAAAGACAAACGGAAGTGGTGACGATGCTGTGCTGGGGTGCACAGACTGGGGAATTTTATTTTTATTCTCATATGAATTTTACAGTAAGCATACTCCTTCTCTCCCCTGTTCTATGGAGTCTTACTAGGTAGCCTAGGCTGGCTCTGAATTCAAAGAACTCTCCTCCACTGCCTCCTCGGAGCTGAAATTATAGATCTGAGGAGACACCAAACCTGGCTGCTACCTTATTTCTTTCTAACACCGAAGCAATGAAAATGTCTTTTACATTACGTATGAGTGTTTGGTCTGCACACATGTAAATGGTCCTTGTGCAGGCCTGGTACCCTTGGAGGTGAGGAGAAGGCATGGGATCCCCTGGAGCTGGAGTTAGAGCACACAGTTGTGAGCAGCCATGTGGGTGCTAGGAATTGAACCCAAGTCCTTGGCAAGACTAACAAGTGTTCTAAGCTACCTCTCTGGCCTCAAATTAACCTTTAATTCTGTGTATGTTCGTGTGTGTGTGTGTGTGTGTCACACGGTGTGAGTGCAGGTTCCTACAGAGGGCACCGGATCCTCTGAGCTACAGTCACACACAGCTGGGAACAAGCCATCGTGTTCTGGGGCAGCAGTGTGTGCTCTTAACTGCTGAGCCATTTCTCTGGGTTCCACGGTCATTAGTATAAAAAAGTTAAGCTGTAATTTTAAGTTTCATCTTACATGTCAAAGGGGAAAATGAAAATTGTTGCTTTAGTGGGATGTATAAACTATGCTTTATGCTTTAGTTTGAGTTAGAAGGGTTTTCTGTTGTTTCACGTTCTAGCCCTCTAATTCTTAAAACAAGCTCCCATATCCACCTGACTCCAATACTCATCTCTGTCATGAAAGAAATCAAGGGGCCGCCCCAGAGCTCAGTGCAGGACGGCTGTGCAGGCAGGCGCTGGCTGCTCCCAGGGGCAAAAGCTGGGCATGAGCGTGTAGAGGTGCAGGCTCACACTGCCCGCATGCGCAAACACTATTCTGTGAGCTTTCCAACGTGGCTGCTGCGAGGGCGCTAAGTGACCTGTGCGGCTCCTGGTCTGTGAGACTGGGTTGTGCCAGGGTCGGGTGGGGTGTGTACCTGTTCCACAGGTCGTCATCTTCTCCGCCCCAGCCCCAGAAGGCATTAGGGAAGCCATTGATTTTCCGGAACTGTTCCACAGTCAGGCCGCTCACACCGCCAAAGAACTCTGTGTAAGGAAGTCTGAAAAGAGACCAGGTGGGTTAAAGATCTGACTTGAATCTCCTCATGAATTTGTCTTTGTTTTCCGGCAATGCTGGGGGTGGAACTTAGAGGCTCACCCAGCCAGGCAAGAGGACTGACACCACCCCAGCTGCTAACTGGTTTGCAACAACCTCATTCATTGTACAGTGAGTGCCAGCACGGAACTCAGTGTCCAACCAAGGGTCACAACCAGTGCTCAGCTACTTTACTCCCACCACAGGCTGTTACCACCTGACCACCTCACCCCACAGTCACAATATGACCTACTTCACACCCCAGTCACAATACTAACCTACTTCACACCACTTCACACCCCCAGTCACAATACTAACCCACTTCACACCACTTTATACCCCCACAGTCACAATATAACCCACTTTCGACAGTGAGCAAAATGGTAACAACTGGCCCCATGCATGCTCACTGCTGAGCTCTGTACCACACCCTGCAAGCCACTCATCAGCTGGCACAGCTTAGACTGGCATAGGGAGTAGGAGGCACTCACAGGTACATGTACTTGTCTAGTTTGGTTGCAAAATGCCTGGGCATCTGTCCACAGCCATAGTAGTTTCGGTCACTCTCAGGTATGTGATCGACGTCATGGAAGATCAGACAGTCCCAATCCAAGTCCTTCATGGCTTCTTGAAAGCCAACGTTGAAGAGCATGGCTCGGTTAAAGGGCTGGGTGCCAGCCTGCAAGAGCAAATCGTTCCTTAAGCAAAGACCCGACTGCCTTCTCTGCTCAGCGAAGGGCTCCTAGGAGCCACATGGAAGACCTCTGGGCCCGCAGAGCCTGGGCAGCACTGCTCAGCCCGGTCATCAGGGAGTTCGCTGAACTGTGCCCTGTTTTCTTCAGAGAGCACTGCAGCAGCATGTGCTGCAGCTGAAGAGGCAGCCACAGGATATGCAGGGACAGGCCAGGCACTACCAAGTCTCCAGCCTACACTGCTCACACAGCCCTCACTGTCCCTCGCATGCTGCCCACCTACTTCACAAACACTGAGTCAAGGAGGGTGAGCTCTTCTGCTCATCTCAGCCTGTTTATTCTGAAGCTTCCACCACAACAGGAACTGAGCTCTCCAGGGACAAAGGTCTGAGGATTTCGAATTCTGTGGCAGGTAGAGACTAGTTTACACTAGCTCTGGCCTAGACGAACTGCATTAACCTTCACTTCCCCGGGCCAGTATCAGAACACACGCTCAGGAGAGGCAGAAGGATGTGCTGGCTGGTTTTTGTCAACTGGACCCAGCGGAGAGGAAAGCTGAACGAGGGGCTCTTAGCTGAGAAAGCACCTCCTTAAGACTGGCCTGAAGCGTGTTTTCTTGATTAACAGTGATGTGGGGGGAGGGCCCAGCTCATCGGCTCTTTACACTGAAGACAGGGTCACCTGCACCAGTCTAGATTTCAGGCTCAGAAGAAAGAGAAGGAACGACGGACCACTCACTTGCTCGATCACATAGAAGGCAAACTGCAGGCGCTGGCGCTGGAGCATGGGGAGCAGGTGTCGAAGGAGGACTGGGAGGTGCTCGTGGCGGTTCCGGAAAGGGATGAGGATGGCCACCTGCAGTGGATCGGAGTGGGGTGGGGTGGGGTATCAGTTAGCTGCTGGCTCCAGCTCTCCAGTAAGTTCTCTGCATTGTTACAAAGCTGCATACCCCTGGATGTGCAACCCTTGGGGAACGCTAAGAGGCTCCTCTTCTTGCCCCCAACATCCTCTAACACTGACCTGTGCAGGCAAGGCCACCCTGGAATGACCTGGATCCTATCTAGACTGCAGCTCCAGGAGTTCCATACATCCATGGTGACCAAGCACAAAGTCCCCCCACCCCCAGGCACGCAGACACCAGGTGACCAAGGCCCTTCCATGCTGCACACAGCTCACTCTGTCACACTGCATCTGCGGACACCTGCTGCCACCGCATACGCTTATCCTTGGCTCGCTTATCCTTGGCTCGTGTCACAACCCTTCCCTTCACAGGGCCAGCAACACACAAGCATTTACTAAACACTTGCTCAAACAATGGCCTTGAGTTGCTGTCTCTTTCCCGATACAGTCATCCGGCAGAGGCCTAAGTGTCCAGCTGGAGGACTGCAGAGTCCACTTGTCCTCTGGTAAGCTGCTCTGCGGATACACAGTCCACAAACGTGTCAGCTGACCTACTGGCCCTTCCTCCTGCAAACAATCCTGCCTGGGAACAAAGGGGTTCAGTGGCCCTGGACAACGTCAGGGTGTTGCCATTCTCTATGGCCACAGCAGTCAGTCCTTGGGGGAAACCATTTCTTGAGAAGGAGAGGCAGGGTCCAAGTTCCCTGCCGCCATGGTTCTCAAACCCTGGCGATCCCAGATGGATTCCAGCCCCTGGGGTCTGACTCATAACCCACCTTCCACCGAGGCATGCAGTCTGCAGGCTTCCAGTGTCCTCCAAGCCTGATGGCCGGGTCTCTGGAGAAGAGCTCATGAATATCGTCCATTCTGATCTCACTCATGTTTATGTCTATCGGGCCCTCTGAACAGGGAGGGAAGACAAACAATTAGCCTTTCCCAGCAGCCCTTTCACCTCTGCCCTTTAGTGTGTCACTACCATCCTGCAAAGAAGCCTACCAAAGGGACAACACTTTGGAGACCTGCTTCTGCCAAGGTGGAAAGAGAAACAAAGGGCTGGAGAGATGGCTCAGCGGTTAAGAGCACCCGACTACTCTTCCAGAGGTCCTGAGTTCAATTCCCAGCAACCACATGGTAGCTCACAACCATCTGTAAAGAGATCCGATGCCCTCTTCTGGTGTATCTGAAGACAGCTACAGTGTACTTATAAATAATAAATGATTAAATCTTTAAAAAAAAAAAAACAGAAAGAGAAACAAAGACTCTGAAACTGAGGTAGGGTAACTCTTTCTCAAGATGCCTCCCTGCTACAGGGGCTCCTATTCAACTTCCCAATAAACTGGGGCCCTTCTGAAAGCCTCTTATGTGGACACAGCCTTCATCAGAGGAGGAGCAGAGCAGCACATTTGACTTGTCAGCTCCATCGGAAGCATGGTCAGCTACCTGCCTCACCTCCTCTGACTAAAGGTGCCCAAACGCAGAGCAGTCATCCTTGACAACGCCCCAACATTGACACCATGACAATCAGTAAGTGTTAGGGAAACCAGGCACAGGGGCTTTAATCCCAGCACTTGGGAAGCAGAGGCAGGAGGATCTTTGTGAGGTCCAGGCCAGCCTGGTCTACACAGGGAGTTCCAGGACAGCCAGGAGGACCCCCACTGGGGTTAGAGGCATGGCTACCAGGCATGGCTTTAACATTTTTTAAAAGACTTTTTTGTTTTTTTGTAAGCACAGTCGCTGTCTTCAGACACACCAGAAGAGGGCATCAGATCTCATCACAGATGGTTGTGAGCCACCATGTGGTTGCTGGGAATTGAACTCAGGACCCCTGGAAGAACAGTCAGTGCTCTTAACCGCTGAGCCATCTCTCCAGTCCTAACCTTTTTTTAAAACCAATATTTTGTTAAGAAAATAACTTCTAAGGCTGGAGAGCTGGCCCAGCGGTTAAGAGCACTCATTGCAAAGCACCCAAGTGGAGGCTCACTTGCTCAAGCCCCAGTGTATGTGCAGAGACCCACATGGAGGCAGGACACGTGTGTACATAAAATAATGAAAACCTAATTAAAATACTAAGGAAAAGAAAGAACTTGTAACAACTATCCAGCAGGTGGCAGGAGGGAAGTGGAGGGTGAGCGTGGGAGGGAGCATGTGAAAGAGTGTGACAGAAGAAGGAGGGTGGGGCGAGGGCTCCTGCATCAAACCCCTTAGAACCAGTGACACTAAAGTGACAGCCAATGCCCAGCTCTTTCCTCAGATCTTATGAAGGTCGCTACGGGGTCAGAACACAGCACCACGAGGCATCTGGGGGCAGCAGCAGCAGGTTTAACAGAGAGAGAGGCTGGGTCATAAGGAATTCCTACAGCATGGGCCAGGGAGACACTTCACAAAGAGGCAGGGAGACCCGCTGGTCCCTCCCGCTTCTGGAGTAACAGAAGCCTGCCGGAGCAGAGGAGGCAGGCTGAGGCTACTTACTCATGGAAGGGAGCCTCTCCGGGCAAGGGTGGTTGGCAAAATAGGTGAAATCTTCAGGAAGAAATGTTGTGGTTGGGGGAAAGGCTTCACTGTGGTTCAAGTCCAGAGGATAATCTAGGAAGGGAAGAGAAAGGCAGCTCAGATGAGCACTGGTATGCTGGTTTCCCCTCAGATGTGCTCTATAGCAGCGGAGCAGGGGGTTCAGCACTGGAGCTAAGAGTAGGAAGCTCTCCACAGGACGGAAGCAGAGGGACTGCAGTGATGGCTTCCTTCCCACTTATATTGGCACTGCGGGCTTCGGGCTTCGGGTACTCAGTTTATATAGCTGCTGGGGCTCAGCACTTCCAACAACACCCCAACACCCCCCACCCCACCCTACCCCCAGCAGCAGCCTTGGCGCCTGCACTCATTCACAGAGAGGCACAGCAGACCCGCCGACCTGCTTCTGGTCACCTCCTCTGTGGATTCTCTCTTGCTCATCGAGAGCCACACTGCACTTCCTTCCCATGGCCCCCATGCCTTGCACCTTCCCGTCAGTCTCCCAGGTCCTTGCTATAACTGGCCTCTAGTGTTCACGGTTGACCTGAAGATCCGTGAATATGACTTACTGAGGCCTGTGGGAAGCGGTGCTGGAGTTTTGGACCCATTCTCATCTTCTGCTACTTTGGTTTTACATGGAATTAATTGTTCCCGGTCCAATGTCGTTCCTGCCTCTGCACTACCTCCCAGAGAAGGGTGAGCACCTCCTTGCTATGAGGGTCCCTGCCCCCAGACTCCTCACCCATGCCTCAGGATAGACTTCACCCCATATGCAAGACTGAACTTCATTTTTGAAGTTATAGTTTCTTCTCACTCACTATGGAGCAGATAGAAGCTCCAATGGCTTCCTAAGGGGGAGGGGGATAGAGATGCTCAATGGTTAGAATACCGGCTGCTCTTACAGAAGATTCCAATTCTGTCCCCGGCACCCACAGCTCATGACCATCTGTAACTCCAGTGTCAGGGATCCAATGCCCTCATTCTTGCCTCCATGAATACCATTAAAATTTCAAACCTTGAACAAAGGGCTGAGGTGCCTATTAAACACATCAAAGCAGACCTGGCCTTCAGGTTCTCCCAGCATCCCTCAGTCCCTACTTGTTACAGAGTATGGCCGCATACCCCACCCTTTTTCCTGAACTCTCCAGCCCAGGGCCTGAGACACTGTGGATACTCTCCTTTTGTACCTTTGGCCACCAGGCTGCTGTCCTTGACTGCCGCCCCCCTTCCCCCACAGGAGTCAAGGTCAGGACCACTCTGGACAGATGTCCCTGCCTCTGCCCTCCCACAGATCTACAGTACACTTTCTCCTCCACCATACCTAGGAGTAATTATGTCCTTTCCCTTTCCTCATCAGATACTAGCATGAACATGGTGCACGCAAGGCACACATGTGAGCAAAACACTCAAATATACAAAATGTTTACTGCTTAAAAAAAAGTAAAAGTAAAAAAAAAAAAAAAAAAAAAAAAAAGAGAGAGAGGTGGAGGAACCTGGTGGTGGCAGCACCACATGCCTTTCATCTCAGTACTGGGGAGGCAGGAGGATCTCTGAGTTCAAGGCCAGCCTGGTCTACAAATCAAGTTCCAGGACAGTCAGAGCGACCCCGAGAAACCCTGTCTGGAAGAAAAGGGGACGGGGAGAAATATCTGACTGTGAAGCCTAGTGTATGTGAGAGTGTCTGTTCTCACATGGTTCATGATGGTTGAGCTACACCCTGCAGGCGACTTCCCTATACTGGCCCAGGCCCTCGAAACAGTGGAGCTGGACGGGCTGGTGCCATCAAACAGTGGCTTTTCTCTGAACGTGGAGGAGCTTGCTCCCTGTCCAGCCCTGGCTTTGCCTTGCTGACAATCTACTTCCAACCCCATGGCTGTTCAGGGCCCTTTCCAGCCTGGAACACACGGCTCTCTGGCTCTGCAGTGCTCAGGTGGGGTAGCTGAGTGACAGGGAAGTTGTCCCTTCGCTGGCCTGCGTCTCCTTGTTAGAATGGGAAGTCAGGCAGCTGCCAGAGCGTGGACACCAGGTCCCATGGCAGTGTGTTCTGACAGGGCACTGTGGCTCAGTGCCCCCACTTCCTCAGGTGCTCCTTGTAAGTTAAGATCCCCCAGAGAAATCTGTTGTAGCCCTCGGCCATAACCACAGTCCTGAATTAAGCACCAGGCACAGAGCATAAAAGCCCATGTCCTCATGGAGGGAACTGCTTTACTGCGTGAGGTTCCCAGGCTCCCGCCCCTTAGGCTGCTCAGCCAGTTCCGGCTTTCCTAGACTGGTCGCTCACTTTATTCCATTTGGTTTTTTGAGAAAGAATCTCATGATTCCCAGGCTGGCCCTCAAACTTGCTATGTGACCAAAGAAGCCCTAAAACTCCCAATCCCCAGCTCACACTTATTCTGGTCCCCAAAACCTGGGGACATTGGCCATTCCTGTGCTTTGAGGACTGAGGACACTCTGGACAGCGAGGCTCCCTGTAGCATTATCTCAGCCCTTCACCAGAACTCCCCAACCTCATTTCCCTCTGCAGTCTTCTTACTCTTAAGGGTTTGCACCTTTTTTTCTTCTTCTTTTTTTTTTTTTTCCAGAGCTGGGGACTGAACCCAGGGCCTTGCGCTTGCTAGGCAAGCGCTCTACCCACTGAGCTAAATCCCCAACCCCTAGGGTTTGCACCTTTAATCTCATGTGCACACAGAATGCCCACACATCCTGTGCCCATCACTTGAGTGGACTTAGGAGCACGTCAGCAGAGGACTCTTTTCCAGGGGACTGATCCTGCCACACCAGAAAAGGCCCTGGCATTTCCTCCCACAAGGCTCAACAAAAGCAGCAAGCAGAAGACCCCCTGCAGGGCAGGGCTGGCCTGCAGAGCAGAGCTGAGCTGAACTTCTGCATTGTGAGAATGGCCTCCTGCCCCAAGCTTTAGAGTCACAAAGGAGCACAAACACTTAAGCTGGTTCTCACTCAGTCCATGACTGGACTGGAGAATTTTCAACTCAGCCTGATTTATATTGTTGCCATCTTTTTTCTCAAAGAGTACTAAGAGGCTTCCAATGACCTAATGGCTAATACATTTAACCCAATGACCTAATGGCTAATACATTTAACCCAATGACCTAATGGCTAATACATTTAACCCAATGACCTAATGGCTAATACATTTAGGCCTTTTAACCAGGGACAAAACTCAGGAAGAATAACTTGAGCACTGGACCTGTCTTGGGAGCTGGGGTAAGAAACAGAATGCTTTTCTTGGTTTTGAGATTTTAATGTGTATGAGTATTTTGCCCGCATGTGTGTCTATGTAGAACACGTGTGCCTGATGTCTGCAGAAGTCAAAACTGTGGTTTCGGGTGGTGAGCACTGAGTCTGAATACCACAGGAGCAGCTGGTGACATCCTTCCCTGCCCCACCCGCCAGCTCATGGATTACACCTGATACCAATCTATAACCAACAGGAGGGCAGCATTTCTGCCCTGGTGCTGGGGATGGACTTGGGACTTTGAGTTATATTAGTTCTCTTTAAAAAAAAAAAAAAAAGAAAGAAAGCTGAAGAGATGGCTCAGCAGTTAAGTGTGCTTGACACTCTCCCAAGTTCAGGTCCCACCCCCTTGTAACTTTAGTTTAAAGGGATCTAACACTCTTTTCCTGGCCTGTGTAGGTACCTACACATAAATGAAGTCTCTGAATGAATGAATGAATGAATGAATGAATGAATGAATGAACGAACGAACGAATAGTAAATAAATCTTGAAAGAAGGAAAAGCTGAGAGCAGTGAAGTGCTTAAGAAGGAAAAAGTGCTTGCCACCAAGCCTGAAGAGCTGAGTTCAAATCCTGAGACCCACTTAGTGGGAGGAGAGAACCAACTTCCATATTCACATAGCATTCGCATACCCCACACCCCCAACCCCTCTAAATTAAGGTGAGTGCTAAGATGACCTTTCCCTATATGAAGGTGTGTCTGGTGTGCTAAGTCTTGGCAGAGCTAAGTGCTGTCAAGTGCTTGGTCTTGTCCTCTCTGTGGCCCACCACCAGCTCTCTGTGTAAAGTCCTGTCCTTTCTCACCAGCCCAAAGAGGATTCTCTGAGATTATCATGTTAAAAAGCAAGCTGCTGGGCGCTGGAGAGATGGCTCAGTGGTTAAAAGCACCAACTCCTCTTCCAGAGGTCCTGAGTTCAATTCCCAGCAACCACATGGTGGCTCACAACCATCTGTAATGGGATCCGATGCCCTCTTCTGGTGTGTCTGAGGACAGTGACAGTGTACTCATATACATTAAATAAATAAATCTTTTTGAAAAAGCTTGCTGCTGAAGGTCACACAGCCCTTAAGGCCAAAGGGCAACCTAAAGAGATGGATCAGTACTGTCCTGCTGACTGGTTTAGACTAGAATGTGACTTTTTGGAGAATAAAGAGCTGGTGGCTGGGCTGGAGCAGAGGTCAGGAGGAAGGCTGGGGGAGATGGACCAAGCCAGAGGACACAGATTCAAGGACAAGAAGGTAAAGAAACAGAGTAGCATGGCAGGGCAGTCAGGCTAAGCTAGAGTATAGCTGAGTCTGCCCCAGCAAAAGGCCAATACAATAAGCCTTATACTGCATAGACGTTTCTGCATCTTTATATTAACCCTTTTGCGGGGAGCAGGTTCCCCAAGTGCCCCCACAGTAGCTAGGTGTAATAGTGAACACCTCTAATCCCAGCACTGGGGAAGCAGAGGAAGGTAGATTTCTGTGAGTTTGAAGTCAGTTTGGTCTACATAGGGGAACGTTATCTCAAAAACAAAACAAACAAAAAGCCATATTTTAAAAGATAACATTAAGTTCAGAATAAAAATTCCAGTACTCAGGAGACAAAGACAGGCAGATCTCTGAGTTCAAGGCCAACCTGGTATACAGAGCAAGTTCTAGGACAACCAGTGCTACACAGAAAAACCCTGTCTTGAAAAACAAATCAAACACAACAAAAGAAAGAAAGAAAGAAAATGCAGCCTTCTGGTCAGCTCGCACATTCTGAACACAGCTGAGATGACATCTGGACTAGCCCGTCTTTCGATACATTCTTATGGAGGTGATTCCTGAGCCCTCCCTGCCTTCCCTGGGAGCAGACACTGCTTAGGGCTCTCTTCCCTAGCTCACCTGAGTCATTCAGGCTGCTGTTCCTCTTGGCGTAGGCGCTGCGGACCACCTGCTCATACACCTGGGCACCGATGGTCCTCACGTTGTCCCGAAGCAGGATGCCTTGAGCCTGCACCATGAAGAGGTAGGTGTTCACTGTGGAAAAGTGGGGGAAAGAGAGATGACTAGCATGCATGGGCAAAGCATCTATCACACAGCAGTGGGACTCTTTATTTCTGAGCCTTTAAAGCCTCTCTCACCTCTAAAACCTTCTGAGGTCTCATCCCTGGTTCTCTACCCAGGATTCAGGATACTCACAGCTCTTGGGCAGCCAGTAGGGCTCAGGGGGATTTCAGTCAACCCGAGATAAGTGTAGAAAAACAGTAAACTGCAGTTATGTCCCACCTGATCTGCAAACATTCATTCACAGTGCCGTCAAGCACAGTGACAGTCATAAAGACCTTTACAGACCAATGAAAACACTTTCAAAGATCTCTGTTTGCTCTCAGCACATAATCACTTTAAACTTATTCCTCACTCAGAATGAAGCTACAGGTTACTCTTCCCCACCCCCTCCATTCCTACCCCCAGCCTCATCTCTATCCCCACCCCAGCACTGAAGTCTGTATAGAATATAGACTAAAATGTCCCACCCATCCACCAACACCCAAGGCAGTAAGTAAGGCACGCTCAGGCTGCGTGCTCTTCAAGTAACCTGAGTAAACTAAGGTGTACTGTGTAAACGGGCCAGTCACCTCACCAGGAGCTAGTGTGGCTGCTCATTCAGGCTTGCAGGAGGCAACCACACCCCACAAGTAATGTCTTCTTTCCTGGCCAGCTATTCCACGTGACTCAGTCCCTGTCACAGGGACAGGAGTGACTTACAAGTCTTCTCTGCTAGTGTCTAAGGTGGAATCTTTGACACTTGGCTGGCCTCCAATGTGGCCTCAGGCTGTTGTACAGGGTTTACTGTCTTGGCACTCGGTCCTCAGCACATGTGGCCTTGGGCTGCCAATTCTGGCTTAACAAGCTGTATCCAAGTGACATGCACCGATATGATCCCTGTGCCCCACACAGAACAGGCAGTAAGAACAGAAAGGACACCACTGCACTCCACTCAGCCAGTGATGCTACACTGGTGGTGGGAATGGCGTGGGACAAAGCAGCTCAGTGTGGAGACCCCAGGCACTCAGCACAAGACTGTCACACTGAGAACAGCTTCGGCACTAAGGCCACAGGATGCAACAGGGCTCTGTGCTGGAAGACACATGCACACTCACCCCACCCTCCAAGAACAGAACAGATATAGGGCTTGTTCTCCACATCAGAATCTTAAAGCTGTAGCTCTGAGAAGCTTGTGCACAAGACCAACATCTCATTTTCTATACCTGCAGTGAGCGCAGGGTCATGGCAGGATGGCATTCCATTGACCATTCAACATTAAACACAAGACTTAAATCTCCTATGAGATCTCTCGCCTGCTTCTTTCTGTGGCATTTTTCTATGTTCACATGACCCCATCTTCCCTCACCTCTAACAGACTGTTACACCAGCTGCTGGGAAGCATCTTTTTTTTCTTTTTCTTTTTTTTTTGGAGCTGGGGACCGAACCCAGGGCCTTGCGTTTACTAGGCAAGCGCTCTACCACTGAGCTAAATCCCCAACCCCAAACAGGAAACCCAGCCTTCAAACCAGACCCATTATGTATACTTGGGAATTGTTGCAGGCTTTTTTTTTTTTTTTTTTTTTTTTTCTTTTTTTCGGAGCTGGGGACCGAACCCAGGGCCTTGCGCTTGCTAGGCAAGCGCTCTACCGCTGAGCCAAATCCCCAACCCCTGGGAAGCATCTTAAAACCAAGCTGTTCCTTCAATGGACTGGGGGGAAGGGGGTGTAAGTGCAGGTCTGAGGACAGAAGGGCCTTTAGTGAACGGCATCCGCCTCCTTTCAAACAGGGCTTCTCTTTGGCCTGAAGTTCACAAATGAGGCAAGACTGGCTGACTAGTGAGTACTGAAGATGCTCAAGTTTCCACTGCCTGGGGCTGGGGTTCCAAGCACAAGTCCTAATGCTTGGCATTTTCACATGGGTGCTATGGATGAACTCAGGCTCTTTGGAAGCAGTTTATCAACTGAATCTCTCTCTGGCCCTAGACACATGCTCACAGAAGGTGCAGAGTACCTGGGCACTGCAGACAATCCTCTCCCTCCCCCCCTCCCCCAGAGGGGGCCCTCTGGTGCAGCCATCCCCAAAGTGGGCTCAGAAACCCAGGTTCTTGCATCTGCCCCCAGGCACTGGAACCAGGGCAGTCGTGCTTGGACCTAAAGTTATACCAAGCTCACAGATGACACCAATGTGGCTAGCCCACGGGCACGCCTGGAACCACGGTGCTACAGGTGCACATTTATCGTCCTTCTTTGTCTCTCTTCCTCTCCCTAAGAATTCAAGGCACTGAGAAAGCCATCCGCACTCCACAGTGACTTCCGAGAGGTGGGATAAACCACTGTTCCCTACTGGCTTCATCACTAGGAGCTTTTGGATCTGGATTTGTAGGGGATTAAGTAGTGCACCTGTGGAGGCCAGCATCGTGTCTTCACCCCCCTCATCTCTCAACCCCTTATTTTTAAGGAAAGGTCTCTAACTGAACCTGGTGCTCACCAGTTTGTAAGTTGGGCAGCCAGTGAGTGTTGGGAGATCAATCTCTGACTCTGCCAGCTCAATGTTGGAATTACAGATCACCAACCACACCCAGCCTTCGTGCTGGTGCTGAACTGAGGTCCTCATGCTTGCACCAGAGTACTTTATCCAGGGAGCCATTTCCCCAGCCCTGCTTTGGTTCTTTTGATTCAGGGTCTCCCTAAAACACCCTGGCTGACCTTAAACTGGCTGTGTAGTTCAGGCTGGCCTTGAACTCACAACCCTCCAGCGTCAGCCCTAATGCTGAGATTTTAGGTGTGTGTCACCCTCCCCAACTACAATTGTTTTGTTTTTCCTTTTTGTTTTTTATTTTTCTCCTACAATGAACACCCTGCTGCTGTGCTGTCACAACCGAGCCTGGTGGCTGAAATGAAATGGTTAACAGATTGAAGCTGGACTACCCTGCCAGCATGCACAAAACTAGACAGAGCTGTCTAGGCTTAGCCATACACATCTGCTTCACTGGGGCTATAATGGTCTCCTCTTCAGACATATAAATCTCAAGAAACCTTCAAACTTAGGTCAGCACAGAGTTCTTGAGGAAGCCAATGCCAGCCTTCCCTTTTGGTCCCAGCTGTGTTTCTGCTGTTGTGATAAAAACCACCCTGATAAAACAAGCTAGGGCAGAAAGGCTTCGCCCTGCTAACAACCTCCGCTTATAGTCCATCGCTCTAAGGAGGTCAGAGTGGGAAGCAGCTAGGAGAGAAGTGACTGTGTGTGCTTGTTAGCTGGTGCTCAGCTGACTCTGGGCTCTTCTGCAGTTCAGGGTCCCCTTTCAGGCCTGGCTTTGGGGTCAAGGTGACTCACTGGATAAAGGTGCTTTGGTCAATCTTGACCACCTGAGTTTGATGTCTGGGATTCAGGTTATAGGAGACCTGACTCTTGAGAACTTCCATCCCTCATAAATAATAAATTAAAAATGTAAACTGTTTGTAACTTGTTATATTAACAGTTTGTAAATACTGAATGAGTCTTGTCATTTGACTAAGAAATTCACATATACGCACACTCACTAAAGCTTCTGTTTAACCACAGGAATGTGCCCAACCCTGAAAAAAATAATAGAACAGGAAGGCAAATATTGCCAAACAAAGAGAAGCAGTCACAGACCCAGACTCAGCCCGCTAACAAACACCATCCAGAAAGAATGATTTCCAAGAATACAGGCAATCTGTAAGACGTTGCCATCTGCAAAGAAAATTCCACTATGGAGTAGGTCCAAAATGTTCCCCGTGACGTTCAACACATTTCTTACTCAACTTTTCCCAGCCACTCCAGACAACCCCACTGCCATGTGTGTTCCTCCGATGGTGTCTTAGCCTTCAACTTGGACAGCACTGGTGGCCATGCTGACAAAGTGTCCAGGTGCAGAGAGCAAGCGCTCGCTCATCTGCTACCCCAGAACTGCCAACTGAAGCCCCCCATGGAAGGCTCCAGCAGCTCCCCAAACCAGTACCTGGCCCTGTCATGTCACCAGCAACATCAACAGATCTCTGCAGAATCAGCTGGAGGAAAATCTGTTTGGGGTATTTCTGGTAATAAACCTATCAATCCCTGGCTAGAAATCTGCTAAATATTGGTAAAGAGCAGCCACAGCCTGTTATTAATTCTTACTAAGCTTGCTGGAGGCAAAAATCCCCTTAATCTTATTAGAGAAGCTGCTAAGTACCTTCTGTCACATACAGAGTGACCGGCAGTGACAGACTGTACAGGACCCTACACGTGTCCCACCCTTCTGTTACATGCACAAGCCAATGAGATGAACTATATATAGAAACTTATGGGCATCCCTAGAAAGTCATTACTAAACTTAGTCACACAAGCTAATGTCCAAGCAGAAACACAACCTCCAGTTTGAACCCCTACTCAGAGAACTTCGCCTTTATGGGAAGATGCTGTCTTGACCTTTTTTCCATACGAGTGAACATTTTTTGTTTCAAATTCCTTCTGGAGCATTGGCCACGTGTTTAGTGAAGTCAGAATCTCATAGGTACAAACCCCATGCTCTGGGACATTACAGTGATCTTCTCTTTGACAAGCACTATTTCCATCACCATGGTCCTGATCCGCACTGGTTGAGCTGCAGTTAAAAGCCAATTTTAGTTGGATATCCAACTGTGAGGTGCTCAGTGGAGTCAGCAAATGCCTCCCACAGACTTTAGACTTCTTTTGTGGAAGCAGGCGAGAGCATGGGGTTGGGGGAGGTTGAGACAGCACAGAGCAGGCACTGGTTCAGGAATGCTGCTGTAGTGTGTGGGCTGCTAAAGTGACACTTCGCACAAACCAGCCTTGCTGATGGATGACACTGTAATTACTACCCAGCCCAGGCCCACATTGAGGAGTCTCTCATAACCATGACACAGATAAGAAAAATAAACTTTTCCACGCAGCTGTAGCTTACTCAGAGCATTTCCAGGCACAGACATAGCATCTCCTCTCTCCTCCTGGGTTCTAATCAGGACCTGCAGCTTTCTCTTGCACACACAGAAAAAAAAAATCCCTCACAAAATTACCAGATTGGAAGTAAAATAATGGGGCATAAGGAACCCATGAGGAAGAGAAAGGTCAAGAGCAAATACACTTAGGAGAGTTTGTTGTAGACCCGTGCCCTAGTTAGTGTGCCCAGGAAGAAAGACACAGCCCAGTAGAGCTGTCTGTGCTACACTAAGGGTATAAGCACCACTCTGAAAGCCATGGCGTTGAAGAAAGAGTCCAGGACTAGACTTCAGTTGGGCCAACTAATAAATCCTCAAAACGAATAAATGCACACCCCACCTAAACACCAAGGTTCCATCCAAAGCCAACCCTGGGCATTTGCTCCTTCCTGCAAAGCTGCCCTTTGAAGGCTGAAGCAGGAAGATGGTCCTCAGTTCAACCTGGTCTGCACAGCAATCAGGCTCAGCCCTCTTCTGTAATGGGTAAAGCCAAACCTGACAACTTGTTTGATGTCCAAGACATACACTCTGGAAGGCACCAGAGCAATGTCTCTGTCACATGGGTAACAGAGAACAGGAGGGCATGTGTAGAAAGATAGTAATGTGATGCCAGTGTGCTGGCACAAAGTGCATGGACTTCTAAATCTGACATGGGCTATGGTTCTGAATAACCAAATCCCACCCTAACCACCAGAGATTACAGGGTCCTGGCTCCCACTAAGGTTGTCAGAGAAGAATGAACCCATTCATTCTGCATCTCCATGGCTTCCTATGGAGTCTGTGTAGTTCCTGTTTCCTGATTCACTGGTGTTTTCCTAACAACGCCTGCATGTGGGACCTCTGAGGTCACTGACTTGCAGGCTGTTTGTTGCCTTTGAGTCACAGAAGAGGGAACAGAGGTCTGCCTAAGTCATCTGACCTTGCAAACTCAGATTTCACAACAGGGCTATCTCTGGAGTCCAGGTCTCTCAAGGGCCCAAACCACCCTTGTGTCACTCTCTGATAAGATCTTTTTACTGTCAGGGCCACATGCCCAATTGATTCCCAGAATTCTTCAATGCTAGGCACCAATACAACATGCCAGGAGGCATTCTGAGAACCTTCAGAGATTTATAAAGGTTTTAAAATGTGGTGCTTGAATGAGAGTCACTGACTTAAACATTTAGAATCTACTCACACTGAGACAGCATAGAGAGACTGACAAACACAACGTTTCTTTTTAAAAAGAAGCTATAAAGCTAGAGAGAGACTCAGCAGTTACTGCTTACTGAACAATCATGAGAACCAGAATTCAGATCACAACACCCATGTAAAGAGCCTGGCACTTCAGCTCCAAGGTGGGTAGAGACAGCGAGATCCCAGGGTTGCTGGCTTTGAGTCTAGCTGAGGAAACTCAAACCCTAGGTCCCTGGAAAAGAATCTGCTTCAAAGGCATTAAGGGAAAAGTGACAGAAGAGGATGCTTGGTGCCATCTGACACAGGCACACATGAGAGTACACACAGGTGCACACGGGAGCACACACAGGCGCACATGCATTTATACACAGACACTTAGCTGGAGAGTAGCATATGCCTTTAATCCCAGAACTTGGGAGAAGAATCAGGATCTCTGAATCAAGGACAGCCTGGTCTACACAGTGAGTTCCCGGACAGCTGGGGCTATACAGCGAGACCCTGTCTCAGGAGGAAAAATACGAAATTCTCAAATACACCGACATTTACACATAAATAAATCTTTTTTTAAAAGAATTATTTATTTATTTTATGTGTAAGAGTACACTGTAGCTGTCTTCAGACACACCAGAAGAGAACACTGGATCCCATTACAGATGTTGTGAGCCACCGTGTGGTTGCTGGGAATTGAACTCAGGACCTCTGGAAGAGGAGTCAGTACTATTAACTGCTGAGCTATCCTCCAGCCCCACAAATAAATCTTTTTCTTTTTTTAAGCTATAAAAAGTAAGTATGGTGACTCATGCCTGTAATCTCACTAGAGACCTGAGTGGATTGGGAATTCAGGGTTATCCTTTTTAAGTGTTTGGGGCTAACCTCAGCTATATGGGACCCTGGTTTGGTTTTGTTTGTTATAAAGTCAGTCCTGGTAATCCATACCTTTAATTCCAGCTCTCATGAGGCAGAGGAAGGCTAACCAAGGCTACATAGTAAGACCCCATATCAATAACCAAGAAGCCCACACAAACCAAGAAAAAGATTGGCTTTTAGAAAGGAAAAATAAAAAGCTACATTTCTTTCCCCTAAAATGCAAGGAGACTTTTGGCTGCAGAATATGCATGCATGCAATATTCTATCCTTTAAATGCTTTGGAGCAACAGAAAGTGTTAAGGAAACTGGATGTGGAATCACAGGACAGTGGATCACAGGACAAAGGGCAAACAAAGGCTTTCATTTCAGGCCGACTAAGGGAGAAACTGCCTTTTGTTCTCCAAGGCCTTTCAATCCCAGACACAAAAGCCACTCAGTCTACCACAGGTTGTTTCCAGTCAACTTATTTCCAAACATTAAAATATAAAATAAAACAATGTGATGAAATCAATAGCCATACATGCAGTGTCTTGCAAACAACCCCACCAACTGGCCAATCCTTTTAAATGGCACTCAATTAGACATCTAAACAAAGCTTGCTGGGCAGCTCAGGACAGGTAGGTTAAGCCCCAGCTCCCACTCTTACCAAGGCTGTTGGTGAGAATGCAAATACTAAGTTCTCCCCATATTTATATAGGTAGGAATATAAATTCTAACTGCAACTAAGATTTTTAAATTCTGAATAGCATGAAACTGACCAACCCTCACCAGGCACATGCCCCACACACAGAGAGTCAAGCAGAGACGCTCAAGCCTCACACTACATGCCCAACGGGAATCCTGGGCCAGAAGGAGCTGCACAGAGCCTTTGGCTACTGTCAGCAGCACAGGTGTTGACCAGCACCCACAGTCCCCTGGACTGGGTAGTTAGACAGGGAAAGATACTGTGGGAGCACAGCCAGGCTCTGTGTGTCTGCTTTCTCGTTCCAGACTCTCTCCACTACAGCCTTGGTTCGTCCTGTGATACCAGGTTCCTGCTGCTGCCTGCTCATAAGTTCTTACCTCTCCTGATGCCCTTCCACCCCACGCTGGAACTGCCCACTCCTATCTCTGATCTTCCTAGCTGACATGCTACCATGACCCTGCCCACTTCACCAAGAGGCATCTTCCCCTTGAGTAAGCCGCAGCCTGCCGCATAGCACATGTGCTGTGATGGGCACCTGCCCCTGCCATACCTAATGACCTCAGCTTTACAAAAGCCAACAAGGGATGCCACATTCCCCTCAAGTCATCCACCCTGTCTTGAAACCCAGAAGAGAGCTTCCCAAAACCACAACTATCTATAAAAACCATAGCTCAGGGTTGGGGATTTAGCTCAGTGGTAGAGCGCTTGCCTAGCAAGCGCAAGGCCCTGGGTTCGGTCCCCAGCTCTGAAAAATAGAAAAAAAAAAAACAAAAACAAAAACAAAAAAAACCCCATAGCTCAGTACTGACAAAGGCTGCGGGCCCCTCTCCAGAGAGCGGCATTTATACCAGACGCCAGTAGTCTTCTGACTCTGTGTGGTGAGAAGCACATCTATAACCTTGGCACTTGGGATGTACCAGAAGTCAAGGTGACACACAAGTTTGAGGCTAGCCTGGACTATGTGAGACCCTGTCTCAAGAGAAAACAAAACAAACTTCTTCCTAAGGGAAACTGACTGCAGGCACAGAGAGGTCTGGGCTGAGGAGGTGACATGGTGCCCAGCATATTCACCCTGAAGGCTTCAACATCTGCACGGGGCCGGCGAGACGGCTTAGTGTGCAAGGCTGTGTGCTGTTAAGCCTGTCACCTGAATTGGATCTCTGGGATCCACATGACCTCCATATATGTACTCAAACATATTCACATATCCACAGATACATGGATACATACAAACAAAACAGCAATGTAATTAAAAATATTAAAAAGAAGCTCTAAAAAAAAAAAAAGAAACTCTACATAAACAAGAAGGGTAGGGAGAATTCGGAGTCAAAGATGCTCTACAGCATGCTGTTCTCTCTGTACTGAACCTTTACAGATTTAGTAGTGAGAACAGAAAGTAAAGGAGAGATAAGTTTGTCTGTCTGTCTGTCTGTCTCCTTTACTTTCCTACCTAGGAAAGGAAGTCCTCCTGGATTGCCTGGAACTTTCTATTTAGACCAGGCTAGCCTCAAACTCACAGAGCTCTCCCTGCCTTTGTCTCGATCGATCATAGGGATTAAAGGAATGTACCACCACCCCTGGCTATTAAGAGAGATGTTTTTTGTTCTTGTTTTTTAATTATTTATTTTCTTTCTTTGTTGCAATAAAACATTCCCCCCTAGGGAAAGCTTTGTATAGTAAAGGTTTCTGTGTCAAACCGCACTGATTTTCTGCTCTCTGGCACATGTATTATATGTAGTAGGTGATGTAATATAAATGTATTCTATCTCTCAGGTGACACAAGCCCTGCAACCCAGGCCTTACACTTGCATCTTCCTGCCTCAACTTCCCTCTCTGACTCAGTTTCTGCGCTGACCCTCCTTCAGAAGGCCACCCTCCCCTCTTTGTGTCTAGTGAGGAGGACACTATAATTGGATCACAGTTAGCCTGGAGGATCCTAACAGATTAATGGGGTTATCTATTCTTTGAGAATTCCAGTTTCTAAGAAGGCATCATCCCAGTTTATATTAACACCCGACTTGCCAAACATTTGAGGTCAGAGCCAAGTTTTCATCAGAGTAGCCAAAGACCCAGAGAAAGCACTAGAAACTGCCCAGCCTGAAGCACACACACAAGACTCCAGAGTCTGAAGGGGGAGGCTTCCCTCCAGTCTAAATAGGAGACTGCAGCTAACACTTGCCTGCAGCCCCAGATAGCAATGCAGAGCAAACAGAGACAGAGGCCTCCGATGATGGGTGGTGCCTCTCCTGTGGTCTGACAGAATGCCAGTCAGACAAAGCTCAGAGCAGATGGGTGCTTGCTTTTAATCCCAGGCTTAGGAGGCAGAGCCAAGTAGACCTCTGGGAGTTCTGGTCATCCAAGTCCACACAGTGAGGCCCTGTCTCAAAACACAGTGCAGGACAAGTTTGATTTTGGATCTAAGTTGCCAAATAAACCTAAGTCAAAATATAGTAAAACTAAGAATCCTGTAAATGAATCGAGGATCATGATTTAGGGGTATATATATAGGCCCCAGCTGGCTATGTAAGAAGTTAAGGCGACCAGTGACTATCTCCTGTCCCACAAGCCATTATTTGGTTTATAGGATCTACCATACCATGCTGGACTGAAGATGGCTTAGGGGTTCAGAGCATGCATTACTCTTACAGAGGGACCCAGCATAATCCCAGCACTCGCCGCTTCAGGTGGCTCTCACACGCCTGTAACTCCAGCTCCACAGATTCTAACACCTCTGGCCTACAGGGGTACACCCCCACACATGACACACACAAACATATATGCATGATTAAAGGTATCTTGGGTCCACGTCCTGTTTGGCATGACTTAGAAGAGAGTTCATAAAGCCTGTAGGCACTGTGGTGCATACCTGCAAGTTCAAAGTTCACAAGTGGAGGCAGGAAGACTGAGGGCTCAAGATTATCCTTGGCCTTGTAGCAAGACCTATAAGGCCAGCCCGTGGGAGATTGTCCACACACACAGGTACCACATACCTCAGTGCAAAGGGAGAGCCTTTCGTTCCTGCCACTCCAATGCCTGTCACAACACTCTAAGAGCAGCTCTGTAAGGGTCATGACCTCAGACAATGCCCTGCTGCATCCTGGACTTTCAGAAAGCAACTTATCACTACAACAAAGTATTCTCTCTGGAAGCAAAGAGAGGGCTGGGGAGGGTGGACAGCTGAAGTCACCTTTGTAGGAATACCCAAACACAAACCACTCATTCTCAAGTCAGTATTTCCATCACTCTCATCTCGGTCACTCACACACTGTAGTTACAAATAAGTAAGGAAACAAACAAACTAATGGATGAACAAGCAGCTGAAGCCTAACCCACACTGATACCATGCTGGCAACCGTATTGCTCAGAAATGCAGCAAAAATTAAATTACAGAGGCTGTAATAGATTTGGCACTTTATTTTTAAATATTAACAAGACTGCCGAGGGGAGCACATTTGTCAAGGGACGGAGCTCAGCAGCAGCCCTGCTCGCTCAGAGGCCAATTAGCATTTCCCATCTCGCCTGACAACAGCATCTCTGGGTGCTCAAAGCCTCTTGGGATTCTGGATTTGCAGCTCTGGCCTGTGCTGTGCCAAAAGATCAGAGCACCAGGGGCTGGCCAAGCAGGGCTAACCCAGCAAACTTGTCTTGCTTTGTTTGGTTTCTTTTCCTGTTTGGAGATTAAAACTCAACATACTACACTGAGTTCGGTCGTACATGCTGGCAATCCCACCCCATGGCAGGTAAAGGCAGGAAGTTTAGGGGTTCAAGGTCAGCATCAAGGCCAGTCTGGGCTACATGAAACCCTATATCAAAACACCAACGAGGCTGGCAAGATAACCCCGAAAGTAAAGGAACTTACGTCAAGCCTAATCTGAGTTTGTTTCCAGCGCCCATACAGTAGGAGAATCCATTCCTACCAGTTGTCCTCTGACCTCCACAAGCACCCGAGGCACATGCACGGTTATTGAAATGGTTTTGTTTTATTCCCAGGTGTGGGATGAGGCTGCTTCAGACCGTCCACAGCAGCTGACTAGGATTTGCCTCGTGCTCTAGCAGGGGTGTGATTTTGCCAGCTGCAGAGAGTTTCTGCAAGTGTATGATATTAAGACTCTAGAAAGGTTGTATACATGCTAGACAGAGCCCAGAGAGGGCTGCGGCTGCACTGCCTGCTGCTGGTTGTGGTGGGTCAAGTAGTTGTATGCAAAGAGATGAGAAGAAATGGGTATCCTAATGGCAGAGATCAAGCTTGCCGCAAGAAACTTGCTGCCTCTAATCAGCTGGAAGTAGTCTAACGGTCCCCACGCCCCCTTCCCCCTCTAGCCTTCTCTCTCTCCTACCTAGTGTGGGGGTTGGAAGGGTGAAATAGGTTGGAGAAGAGTGGTAGAAAGGGTACCCATAGTAGTCAAAAGTTGAGCCTTGTGCATGCATAAATAAGTTAATGTAAAAAACTCTCAGGGCTGGAGAGATGGCTCAGCGGTTAAGAGCACTGACTGATCTTCCAGAGGTCCTGAGTTCAATTCCCAGCAACCACATGGTGGCTCACAACCATCTGTAAAAAGGAATCTGATGCCCTCTTCCGATGTGTCTGAAAACAGCAACGGTGTACTCAAATACATGAAATAAATAAATAAAAAAACTCTCCAGAAATTAAAATAATAGACAAGGGACTAAGGGGCTAAGGGTCTAGGGAAGCATGAAAACTTTGACATCAGTGGCCCGTACTCACATTAAAAAGCTGGGTGCTAGTGTGCACCTGCAACTAGCGCCAGGGAGGCAGAGACAGCAGTTCCCTCAACAGCCAACTTAGCCTACCCAGGAAACGCCAGGCCAGAGAGACCCTGACTCAAAGATGAGGTGATGGTAACTAAGGAACCTAAGCTGACCTCCGTACACATTCGAGCACATGCACACACACATACACATAACGTGGTTACTTTATGTTTAGTTTCTCTTCTTGCCTTGTCTTTCCCTCCTGACTCATCTTTAAAGTCAGACAAAGCTAGATCTGGAGAGATGATTCAGCAGTTCAGAGCACTGGCTTCTTTTCCAGAGGTCTGAAGTTTGGTTACCAGCACCCACAAGGTTCTTAACCATCTATAACTCCAGTTCCAGGGGAGTCAACATCCTCTTCTGCTCTCTAGGTACCAGCGGCCCACATGGCACACAGACAGACATGCACATAAAATACCCCTACAGAATAGAGGCAGGCAGGCAGGCAGGCAGGCAGGCAGGCAGGCAGGCAGGCAGGCAGGCAGGCAGGCAGGCAGGCCGGCCAGCTGAGTCTCTTGGTTCAATGTCCAGAGTTGCAGCTGTAGGCTCCATTCTGCTGCCTGGAAGATCACTGGAGGTTGGGTATCCACTTCATTTTTTAGGCTGTCTCAAGGCTATCCCAAAAGTCATTCCTGAATTCAAACACCCACAGGCCCTTCCAGAGCCTTAGAGTATGTGCCTACTATGCTCTAACTCACACCCAGCCCCATACATATGCTGCACACCTCTGGAGCCCCCCCCCCCCCCACAGAACAGCTGTCTACTGAGGGCAAATGCCTTTAGGGATCATAACAAACAGGTGTGGCAGTGTCCTCACACCTGTAATCCTAACACTCAAGGGCTGACGCTGGAGCGGAGATGATAAAGACCAGCCTGGACTACATAGGAGAACCCGGTCTCAACAAAAACAACAGAATATTATGTGTTCTAACCACAACATCCTACCCCAGACACCTCTCTAAGTAAGCTTTCTAGAAGCATCTTGCTAATTTGCAGTTAGAACAAACACTCAAGAAAATGATGTTCCCAGCAAGACACCAATGTTCCCTGTGGGGATGAGAATGTGTCTGCGTTTTGGTCCGGTAACTGAACTGACGCTGGGAGCAGCCATACAAGCAGAGATGAAGTTAGGCTATTAGCTGAGGACTGTGCTAACTCTGCTCAAGACAGGATGGATGCCCAGCTCTCAACAGTTTTGTCAGCCCGTGTCAGCCTTTCAAGCACACTCGTGAGTTCCAGACCAGGGACATAAACTAACAGATGAGAGTTACAGCTGGGAATGGAGCTCAGTGCCTGCTTCTTGTGTATACAGCCCTGGGTTCACTTCCAGTACCATGAAAAAGAAGAGCTAGGCTGGCTTAGCGATGACTGCCCCAGGCTGGCATAGGGCAATCGAGGATGTAAACAAGGCGAGCCTTGGATCAAAGCAGAGCTGGACTGTCACAGAGGAGCAGGAGTGGGAGCCCCTTCTTTAGTTCCTCTACTGTCCCAAGAACATAGCAGTTCCGCAGTGACCACAAGACAAGCACTAGCCACAGCTTAAGAGGTATACCCTCTGCTGTGAGCTCTCTGAAGGACAAGCCTTGTGAAGAACCCAGAGACTTAAGAAGACGATCAGTCACGCACAGTGACATCAGCATCACTGAGCCCAGGACCAGCCAGGGCTGTGGCAGGGCTCCCCAGACTCCCCTCCTGATAAAAAAGGCTTTACGATAATTTATGGAAACAGAACAAGAGCAGTTATTTATAGGGGCTCTTAAGACTTGAAGAGCCTTGACCACCTACCTGTCCATCTACCTCACTGTGAGCACCGTCAATGCTATGACGATGGTAGGTAGCAAGAGTTCTGGAAGCCCAAAACAGAGCCCTTCCCATCCCCTGGACAGACTGGTCTGATTCCATGCTTACTGTGCAAAGACCAAGGCTAAAGGCAGAGACAACAACGGAACAAAGGATACCTCATCTTTCTGCTCACCCGCCTCCCGCCTCAGAAATGCTGTGATGATTAAATGGATTATGGGAATTGATCAGACAGGAGTCTAGGCCCAGCTCCATTTATCTCTCTGTGTGTGTGTGTGTGTGTGTGTGTGTGTGTGTGTGTGTGTGTGTGTGTGTGTGTGTGATATGTAAGTGTCTGATGTATGTGTGATGTGTGGTGTGTGTGTGGTGTATGTGTAGTATGTGTGTGGTATGTGTGTGGTGTGAGTGTCTGATGTGTGGTATGTGTGTATAGTGTGTGGTGTATGTGTGTGTGTGTGTGTGTGTGTGTGTGTGTACGCACACGCACAACCGCGTACAGTCAGAGTCTCACTATGCAGTCTAAGCTATCCTGCAACTATGTAGATCACGTTAGCTTCAAATTCAAGAGATTTGCTTGCTTCTGCCTTCCCAGTGCTAGAATTAAACGCGTGTGGCTTGACCCAGTTTCATTTTTAAAATGACCCCTTGCCTCTACCTTTCTTTTCCACCCTTTATAAAACTAAACAGTACTTTTGTGAAACAGGTCTCAGACAAGCTGAACGCTGGCTAAACAAAGAAGTGTCCTGTTCCTGTTTGACTGAGTTTCCTGCGATGGACAGGACTGGAGTGCTGAGACCGAGTCAGGCTTTCCACAGCACATGGTCACACCGCCACCGCCAGCAGGCAGGCAAACAGGAGACTGAGAAGATTCGGCAGAGCACTCAGTCAGACTGAGAGGCAGCACAGCAGAGTACTTACCCAACACCTAGGAGGCCCTGGGTTCAAACCCAAGCACTATCACCAAACACAAACAAACAAAACAAACCTGTGAACTAAATTAAATAAACCTTGGGGCTGAAAGCCTGAGGTTAGAAGCACTGACTGCTCTTAGAGGACCTGATCTAGCCTCTGAGGAATTGCTTTATGCATCCTATTGTATTACTGTTGTTATTGTTCTTATTCTTACTTTATTATTTATTAGGTAAGGTCTCAAGTAGCCCAGGCTAGGCTGGCCTTGATATATAGGTGAGGATAAATTTCTGTTTCCCTGTGCTGGGATTCACCACTATACTAATTCTACGCAGTACTGAGGACCAAGTCTATGCAGTGCCAAGGGTCTAAGCCATGCATGTTAACTGGGTACCTAACTTGGGTGACTAGCAGCCCCTAGACCAATTTCTTAGCACCTTTTACCATCAACATCTGGGTGTCCACTGCAGTAAGCAACAGCACTCCAAAGGTATTAATAAGGGCGTAGAGTGAGTCTGGCCTCCATAAGGACACCTGGGCCTAAGCACTGGCTTTACTTCAAGCTAATAGTGCAATCTGGCCAGCCATTTAAGCTCACAGACCATCTTCCCACCTACACAATGAAAACAGCAATAGTCCGTTGGGTTAGTAAACGAAATCAGTGGACATGAGCGGTACTCACAGTCTACAGAGAGCTCCAGGACAGTCCTATACAGAGGACAACTCTGTCTCAAAACAAACAAAAATAACAACAAAAGCCAGACACAGACATGAAGGCTCACACCTGTCATCTCAGCATTCCAGTGGCTACAGCAGAAGGACTGCCACAAATGCAAAGCCAACCTGGGCTACAGTCACCTTCCTGCTTGGGACACCAATAGTGCTGAGACCCAGGGACCCTGTTTTGGGTGAAGCGTTTAACTTCCTGTGTTAACCCAGCTTCTATGTTAGGCTGGTCCAGCTAGAGCTGGGTAGGAAGTCTGACTCACAAGCCTGTGGAGCTGAGTTTAAACTCTGGGTGGAAAGAGAATAGACTCCTGAAAGCTGTCCTCAGATTCTCACTACATAAGCAGGAAGCCTTAAACCCAATTTCCTCTCAGTAGGATACACCTATAATCCCAGCAATGGGGAGGCAGAGATCTGCCTGTCTCCTCAAAGACAGTGTGAAAGGATTTGTAATTTTACAGAACAGCCTAGGACTCAGGAAAGCCATATTTACACTGCCCAGGAAAAGTCAGACAGTAACTGCAGCCGACCCAGAAATCAAACGCAGGTCACCACCTAGATGCAGTCCTCAGATCTATCAGAAGCTGTGCATCATTTTTAAACCTTTTAAGTTTCATATAGTCCAGGCTGGCCTTGAACTTCCAATGCAGCCAAGGGGAGGGGGGGGGGAACACCTTGAACTCTGGATCGTCCTGCTGCAGCCTTGAGAGAGTAATGAGAATGCGTCTGTGACCTGAGAGCAGGATTACAGGTGTGTGACACCAGGCTTAATTTGTGAAGCCTAAGTCTTTTGGAAACGCCCCCCCCCCACACACACACACACACGCTCCAAGCCGAAACATGCATGAACAGTGATCAATCTGTACAGTGCTGAGAGTTCTCCTCACCCCAGATGCCCAGGTACTGATGTCGTCTTCTCTGACTCAGCACCCACAAGGTTCCATGGGGCCAGAGGATCACCAAAAGAGCCATGACTTAGTAATAACACCTCTGGCACCAAAGGAGAATTTGGGAACCTGGGACATGCCTATGGAACAAGAGCACTGTTCAGCATCTGCCTGAAATCATGCAGGTCGCATCCCAGCATCTAGGAAGGTCCACTGTTTCTTCTACTTTCTCCCTCCCTTCACTCTGAAGACAGGGTCTCCCAAGTTTGCTCAGAGCAGTTCACGTCCTTTGTCTTCCGGTTCCAGTTCGTAGTTTTAGCCCTAACTCTTTGTGTCATCCCTCTTCAACCCCAATGCTACTCATTTACATTCTCTGTACCAACTCGCTGGGCCAGGTCAGGTAACTGGTTCCTGCATAGGACTAAGGAGGAGACGGAAGGCAGGAAGAAGGTCGATGCCTGTCCCTGCCCAGAGCATGTACTCAGCACCTTGAGACCCCAAAGACGGCTAAGTTCTCAGGTCACAGACACACACTACCTTAGTCTGCAGGAGCCCAGGGATCTCCTCTCAGCTGTCAGTCCAGAATGAGTGTAGCAGGTGCACTAGCCACAGAGAGCCACTCAACAACTCAAAACTCAAGTCTACTTTTCTGGTAGTGATAAGAAGTTAGGGCTGGTAACTTCTCACATGAAACCAACAAGTCTTAAATGGGGGGTGACTTTGCTTCTCAGGTGGTAATATATAGGATATTCACACCCATAGGAAAGAGTACTACTGGTCCCCGGGGCATAAAGGCCAGGGAGGCTACCAAGTGTCCTGCAACTTCCCAAGACAGATGCCATCCTGCCTGGACTGACTATTAGCAGGGCTGAGACCCAGGGACCCTGTTTTGGATGAAGCTTTAACTTCTCTATGTTAACCTTTAAAACCTTTTAAATTAGGCCAGTCCAGAACTACAGTGTGAGGCCCTGTCTCAAAATGGGATAACTTGTCTCACAAACCTGTGAAGCTCAGTTCAATCTCCCCACCCAAGGCTGAAGGAGAGAACAAACTCCTGAAAGCTGACCTCTCGTCTTCACAGAAAGAAGGTTGGTTGGTTTGTTTGTAACAGAGCAGCCACCCAGCAGCTTCCGTTTTACCACTGCAGATGACCCGCACGAGGACTCTGGACTCTGAAGTAGCTCCTACTGTGCTGTGTATGTGTCTTACTGTGTGTGGGAGGCTCTCCCCGGGTCCTCTCACTGGGTAAAGATCTGCAGAAAGCAGCTTCTGCTTCAGTGATAACTGAGGACCTGTGACAGGCCAGAGACCAGGAAAAACAAACAAACAAACACAACTACAGACTGTGAAGAGTTGCCAAGGCCAACACAAGGCTAAGAGCTGGAATTCTGAGGAGAATCCCAGGGTGAAACAACACACTGCAGCTGCCCTGCCCCTCAGGGCTTTGGCCAATTCCAGGTACCAGGAAGAAGACTAAAAAGGGCTACATACCCTGGCACAGGACCAAAACCATTAATGCCAGCAAAGAGCCTTGCAGGCCTGTGATAGCACCTCAGGTCTAATGAAACAAAGAACAAAGGGACAGGAGGCCCCACAGAAGTGCTTCAGGGACACAGTCTGAGTACCAGGAGACTTAGGTCCTCTGCTGGCACTTATAGGGCAAACTCGAAAACCAGAAGAGAAGGAACCTATCAAAACCTCACCTTGGGGTCAGCTTAGCTGCAGTCAGTCAGCTTTCTGGTCTTATAACAAAATTCTTTAGACAATTGGTTCATAAAAAAGAAAAATAGTTCATCTATAAAAGAAGTTAAGGCAGGAGAATAGAATGTTCTAGACCAGCCTTTGGGCTTTGTATAGCAAACAAGCAATGCCAATGAGATGAGCTCACTGCCCAGGCTGGTGTGCAGTCCCTGGAATTTGTAAGATAAAGGAGTTCCCACTCCTCTAGCCTCTGGGCTTGTGGCATGGCATATCTGTGCCTGTACTCACAAACTAATTAAAAATTAATGTTAAAAGACAGTGACACAAGCCAGGTGCAGTATGCAGGCCTTTAGTCCCTGCACTCAGGAGGCAGAAGCTGTCAGTTAGAGGCCAGCCTGGTCTACAGATCGTATTCCAGGACAACCAGAAAAACCCTGTCTCACCTTGCCCCACCCAACCTCTCTCCAAAGAGAGTGATACTTGGAACTTAACCTCACTGGTAGATGCCTGGATTCCATCTGCAGGACTGCAAACTGGGCTTGGTGGCAGCACAGGGAGGTGAGGCAGGAGGGCCAGCATTAAAGCTCATCCTTGGGGTTGGGGATTTAGCTCAGCGGTAGAGCGCTTGCTTAGAGAGCGCAAGGCCCTGGGTTCGGTCCCCAGTTCCGAAAGAAAAAAAAAAAGCTCATCCTCCCAGCTGAAGGAATGGCTCAGGACTTAGGAGCGATCGATACTCTTATAGCAGACCTAAGTTCAGTTACCATCATCTACATCAGAAGGCTCGAAACTACCTGTAACTTCAGCTCCAAGGGAACTAACACCCTTCTGGCCTCTGTGGATACCCATGAACACATGACATATAATAAAGTAAGTGGCTAATCTTGGCTACACAGTGAGATTGAAGCCATTCTGGGATATATGAGATCCTGTCACAAAAATATATACATACATGTATACATGCATACAATCTAGAATTCAACCTCAAATTAGAAATACATTTACTTTAATAGGGGTAAAGGATGGTTTAATCAAAGTAGATGACAAAATAGAAGAAAAAAATCCACAGAATATACAGACTGAAGTTTGGAAAAAACCAGAAAACTAACCCTGGCAAACCTGCTTTTCCTCCCCTCTTGATACACAGAGATGAGCCTGCTCCTTGGCCATCAGTACAGTGCATCAGAGAACTAACCTTGTGACTTGGTCTGTGAGAACAGAGTTCCTCACTCCACTCCCTCTCTGTGCTCTCAAAGCCCCCAAAGTGAACTGCTAACATTGAAACCAATACTCAACAAGGTTGAAAGAATCTTTCAGTTTCTCTAAATGGCTGAATGGAGTCCTTGGGTGGAGCCCATGGCACACACCATCTCTGCTGTGACTTTTTTAACAGAAAGCAGAGTGGGCCTGAGGACTCTTATGTAATAGAGAGCAGGAGGGCTGGAAAGGCCCAAATGACATGCTGTCCCAGCAGGAGCTCCTTAATGTGGGTTATGCATTATGCTGTCCATCTTCAGGACAACCTATAGACGAAGACTGAGTCATCCCCAGGAAAACCATCTCAGAGAAGAGATATCGCCACGTTACCATGGACATGGAGAAGCTGCCCTCTAAGGTTCTGTAGAGGTGGGCCCTGGTCTCCTCGTATGTAATGGAGAGCTGGACAGGGGGCTGATAAACCAAGAGAGGAAAATAACCTTCGATGCTTCAGGCAGCACAATCATACATGGGACAAAAGCTTAATTATGATTACAGTTCTGGAAAGTTACACACATACATTGTGTGAAAACTACTGTGTAACAGAGGCAGACAGCAGCCAATGGATTATCTCAAAATACAGATGATGTCTACTGTTTCCACCACAGGCTAATGTACGATAGAGGCAGCAGACAGGCCGATTATACACAAAATTTTAAGTAAAAAACTTTTAATTAGCATAACAAAATAAAAAGCCAAAAAGAGCATCAAAATATCAGTATGTGTTATCTCAGATTTCATGTTTTGTTTTGTTCCCAAAATTTCACAGCAGATTATTGGCCTTTTTTAAAAATTACCTTTGGTTCCATTTATTTTTACTTGTTACACATAGAGGGGGCAGGCACCTTTGAGCCATTATGCTCACTCTGAAAATACTGGGTTTTTTTTTTTTGGTTTTTTTTTTTTTTTAAAGCAACAGTTGGTTGGATGAATCTCCTTGTGTGGTTTCGAGCCACCAGAACACAGACATTCCAAAGATTTATTTATTTATTACATATAAGTACACTGTAGCTGTCTTCAGACACACCAGAAGAGGGCATCAGATTCTGTTACAGATAGTTGTGAGCCACCATGTGGTTGCTGGGATTTGATCTCAGGACCTCTGGAAGAACAGTCAGTGCTCTCAACCGCTGAGCCATCTCTCCAGCCCGAAAATACTGTTTTTTTATTCCAAAATAACTAAGGGCTCCTGAGGGGAAGGGAAGCTGCAGTCACTAGTTGACCTGAAATAACCCATGTGAGAGATTTTAGGTGACATGGATGTCCTTCCTACCCCATCTACCTCTGTACAACCAGGTTCTCCCAGCGACAAATGCCGGGGCACTGCGGCTGCTCCAGGAGCTGGACAGTGGCCAGCGGCTGCTCCAGGAGCTGGACAGTGGCTAGCCTGTTTAAAGGTGTGCCCTACAGTTCCACTTTCTATCTTCACTATGCTCTCACCTGCCACGCTTTGCTTACACTTGTCCCCGAACCCCGGATTAGATAACAGTGATGCCAGTGTGCAGTTTCTATTCATACGAGAGCCCTCTGCCATACCCACAACCACCCGATATCACCACCATTACCCAATGGGCCAGATGATGTACCGCCAAGTTCCTTAAGGGGACAAAAGACACAGAAGCAACTGATCCTTGCCCTGGAAAATACCTCCCTGCCACATAATGGCTGGCTAGCCACCTGGTCACACAGAAGTGAGAGTGGGGCTGGAGATGGTATCCGGGCTCTGAGGAATTAAGTCAGGAAGTGTGTGTAAGGCTCAGACAATATAGGAAGTGCTCCTCTCACTTCAAAGTCCCTTTCTCTGCACAGGAAATGAGCTTGGATGGACAGCACGGAGTGTATCTGGGCTCAGCCTAATGCAGATATGGCTTATTCGAGGGTACAGCTAGTCAGCGCTTCTCCACACTGCGGCGTCTGCTCTTGTTTCCTAGAGTTTAGACCTCTTTCTGATCAAAAGGCTCAAACCCACTGACTAAAGCACTGCACCGGGTTAACATCCGGTTCAGTCTCATCAACCGAGGTAGGAAGGGGGACGACCTGAGATCCTGTGGCAGCTCCACCCTATGCAAGTCAGAGGGGGAAATCCTGGTGGGAAATCCTCTGTAACCTCTGGGCACCCAGGCTGCTAGGTTTGAGGCACCTACAACCCCCTCACAGGGCCTCACAAAAAAGCAGGTGTCAGGAAGGTAGATTGACTAGCAAACACAGAGCAACCTAAGGCCAAACAAGTCTCACCACACAAGATTCTTTGAAGGGCGTGGGCTAATTGGTTTCTTTGTTACCTAGAGGTAACTAAAAGTGAACAGTCCACAGGAAGCAATCAAAACATCTGGGAAACCGAGAGACATGGGAAAGATTACAACAATCTCAAGCATGCTCAGCCACAGCGGCTCATGCCCTAACACACTCAGGAGGCAGAAGGAGCACGAGAGCTCAAGAACTGGAGATGTCTTGGAGAATCACAGAGGCTGCGTGACCAAGCAGAATGCCCATTTCAAGTGAGGCTCTGATGGCACAGCTGTAATTCCAGCTGCTGGGGGCTGGAGGCAGATCAGCTGTTCAAAGTCCACATTAAACTTACCCAGAGGGCCACGCCATTCAGTACAATCTGAAATTCTCCTTAACTTTTTCAATAGTAGGAATGAAATGAAGTAGATTTGACAGCAAAGGGTCAAGCATTTTACACAGCAGTAAAGACAGCAAATCCCCAGCCCCTCCTTCACTACTCTTAAAAGTCGACTTAATGGCTTAAAAATATTGTTGCTGGGCTGGGGATTTAGCTCAGTGGTAGAGCGCTTACCTGGGAAGCGCAAGGCCCTGGGTTCGGTCCCCAGCTCCGAAAAAAAAGAACCAAAAAAAAAAAAAAAATATTGTTGCAACAGAACAAGAATGGCAATGTGTTAAAACCCAATCAAACATGATTCACTCCAGAATGTTCCATGTCTGGTAACAGCTTACATCAACAATCTGCTTGCAAGAGTCACAATCCAATGAAAGTCCGTTTTCTAACATACAATTCGTACCTGAACCATCAGCTCTGACAGGGCCACCTGCTTTGCCGTCTTAATTAACACTAACAGGTTAACAGGGCTAAGCACACTGATTTAGCTCTGTGTTGAACTGGTAGCCACAGGGCATGGATCTGGAACAGAAACCACAAGGGCAGGAGCCAGGCAGCAGGTGCTTTGGCAGGTCTCCCCTACAAGCACAGACTAGGCCCTACCCCAGGCTACTGTGAATCAAGTACCACAGAAATTAGCAACAGCTCAGAGAAAAAGGCCAGGGCCTGCCCGCACACCAGTGCTGTACTCAAAGCAGCACCTCCCTTCAGGTTTGTCCCAGTCTGAGAGACATGGCCCCTGCAGGTGGTCTACAGTGCAAGGGTTCAAGGGAAGGACAGAGATGGTGGGAATTTCACTGAGATCAAGAGTTTCAGGCCGGGGTTGGGGATTTAGCTCAGGGGTTGGGGATTTAGCTCAGCGGTAGAGCACTTGCCTAGCAAGCGCAAGGCCCTGTGTTCGGTCCCCAGCTCCGAAAAAAAGAAAAAAAAAAAAAAAAAGAGTTTCAGGCCCTGCACAATTCAGTTCAAGAGCTTCAAGCGTCCACACACAACAGATATCTCAATCCTCCCTGTGGGCAGACATCCTTTCTCACAGAAAGCACCTGAGTGGGCAGGCCATATGAAGGAAAAAAGTCAGGCACTCAAAGCTTCGAAAGTCCAGACTGCAGACGAGCAGATCCAGGTTTGCCTTCTGCTTTCTCCCGGGGCAGAGGGGTCTCTTCTGAGCCTTCCACTTTGTTTCATGATGAGGTCCCTAGTTTCATCCTCAACTATGCTACTGACTTTATTGAAGCTTTGAAGTTTTCTGTAATAAAGTAATCACTAAGGAAACAAATTAGCTTGCCCCAAAGTAGCTCCTGAACTCTAGTTAATCTTCCCTAGTGCCAACTGAAATTCAAACAAATCCAAATATTCTAATTCTTATAAATCTTAAGATTCCTAATACCTTAAACCAGAGTGAAAAGAAGCCAGGCTCACCAACTCCACAGCAAAACAAAGGCAAGTGAATGCCAAGCCAACATTTAACTTCCTCCCACCACTCACAGGCTCACGGTGGTACCCAGGCCAGAACCGTGTGGTGATGGGGTCCAGCAGCCCCTTGCTGCAATGAAATGGGGCTCTTCCCACATTGTGCTAATACAGGGGCACTAGATTCACTGAGGGCAGGTTTCCCACAGCTCAGCAGCTTCTAGTCTAAGTCAGGGCAGACGGCTTCCTTGTGTTTATTGATTATTTTACCTCAAGGATCAAAGCAATACTGTATTCACTTGAGATGCGCGGTATCAGTTTTCACACAATGTGCAGGCACTGTGCTTACTGTGATGTGAAAGCATGGTTAAAACCCATCTTGAGGAGTTGGGGATTTAGCTCAACGGTAGAGCACTTGCCTAGCAAGCGCGAGGCCCTGGGTTCGGTCCCCAGCTCCGAAAAAAAGAAAAGAAAAAAAAAACCATCTTGAATCCTAAATTGGGATGGGGAGCCCTCCCACTTGTCAACAGCCCACAAACCCCATATAGCCGGCAAGCATCTGACTTCAGTGGCCATGGTGACTCTGAACTATGCTATGATTCATACTTGTGATCATAATCAGCATTTTAACAGATCTATAATGTTCTTGTCTGAATCCTGAGTCTCTTGCCTTGAAGGTTACTAGTAGAGAAAGCATCAAAGTTCTCTAGCAAGAGGGAACACTCAGGATCTCAGAGAGCCCCACCTTCACTCCCCTTTCACTTGCAACAAGTCCTTCTAGGGCACTGGGTGCTAGGGGAGTCAGAGCTCCAACAGGGACCACAGCATCAAGACCCATGAACCTGATGTTGCAGGAGAGAGAGGCCTGGACAAGCACAAAGCTGGTACAGAAAAGCCAATCCCAAGCTGTCTATGCTGGAAACATGATGCACAACAAATGCTTTCTGAGCACCTACTAAGTGTCACACTGATTGATGTGGTCTCACTATGTAGCTCCAGGAAGGCCTTGAACTCTCAGTCCCCCGTCTCTGCCTCCCAACTCCTGGGACTGCAGAGTGTGCTGTCGATCTCTGTATTTACTTCCATAGCTTGAGGGGCTCAGTGGATAAGTGAGCACTGTTTCTCCAGAGATCTGAGTTCAGTTCCCATTACCCACACAGAGTGGCTCGCAACTGCTCCAGCTGCAGCTCCAGGGATCTGATTTCCTCTTCTGCCTCTATATACGTAATCAGACAAACATACACACACAAATAAATAAAAGTAAGTAAATCAGTGGGTGAGGAAAAAATAAATAAATCTTGGTGCTAGAGAGCTGACTTGGGGTTAAAGGACTTACTGTTTGGAAAACATGTGAACCTGTATTTTTCCAAATCTCACTGTATTTGTTTAACCCAGAAACTGCACTGTCTCTCACATAAAAATGTAGTAGGAATGTTAAAGTGTTGAGATATTTCAGGAATCTGGACAATATGGCTTGGCCCTGTTCATCCTAAGCGGTCACAGGATGTTTCTAACACTTAAAATACTGGATGGGACACTCCTTACTTTTAAGGAACATTAGGTAAAGGCCAGGTAGTGGTGCCACAGGCCTTTAATCTCAGCACTCTGGAGGCGGAGGCAGGCAGATCTATGAGTTTGAGGAAAGCCTGGGCTACCCAGGGAAACCCTATCTCAAAAAGCAAAAAAAACCCAAACCAACCAACCAACCAACCGTCAACAACCTCAACCTTTGGGAAAGTGTGAGCACTGACCAAGCGACGGCAGCAGGTTGGGGGGCCACTTGCTTAGCTGCTTTTTGAAACAGGGTCTTACTCTGTAGCTCGGTTTTTTGACTCTGGCCATGAACTGGCAGTGATTCTGCCACAGCCTTGAGTGTTTGCAATCAGCAGGTATAAGCCACCAAGCATAGGTGCCAGGGCTCTAGATTTAAGTCCTAGCATTGAGAATAAAACTAAATTATCTTCTGTCCTCCAAGCACTCTAGGAAACCGACAATGACAAGCCACAGAGTAAGAGTAAACATATAAAAGTCTTCCGTCTGATAGGGGTTTAACAGTACTCACAGTGGTGCAGTGGCCAACCAGCACAGATGCTGAGTGCTGGCCAGGAAATGTAAGCCGAAACCAGAGCAAGATGCCACTTTACTCCTACCGCATGCCTCTTCTTTTGGACACAGTTTCTTGTAGCCCAGCCTGGCTCTGAGCCCACTATGTGCCTTTGACCTTGAACTTCTGGTGCTTTAGCCTCTCTAATATCCCACCACACCTAGCAATTCTTTTCTTTAAAAACAAAAACAAAAGAAGCCCAGCTTGCTGGCAAACAATTTAACAATTTTAATCCTAGCCGGAGGAGAGAGGTAGAAGCAGGTGGATCTTTGTGAGCTCCAGAGCACCTTAGTATATAGAATCCCAGCTCAGCCAGACAGGCCTCAAAAGAGGGCAAGGCTGGGACGTAGTCACTTGGTAAAGTCCTGGGTTCAATCCCCAGCACCACATACAAACAGGCACGGTAAGTCAGCACTTGAGAGGACAGGCAGGAGAAAAGGGGCACCATTAAGTCCCTTATGACATTTCTGGCTGACCTAGAACTCACTATCTAAGACCAGGCTGCTTCTCACTCAGAGCTCGGGCTGCCTCTTGCTTAGGCAGTGCTCGCATCACAGACACAAACACCACTTGGGTACTTAGGAGTGTGCTTCTTCCCTCATTAACCAGGGAAGCACACCCAGTGTTTGCTGCCAGACTAGACTCAGGGAAATTACAAACCAGAAAACGGCCCTATCATTACTTTGAGGAAATGGAGAAAACCTGGTGTTTATTTTAAAAATTAAATGCCTTTCCATACAATTCCTAGAGGGCAGATGTGGTGGCTTCTGCCATCACTCAGGAGGTATAGGCAGGAGGATCAGGAGTTCAGTGTCAGCCTCCACTACCCAAACTTGGAGGCCAGCCTTGGGTCAAAGAGAAACAAACATAAGCAGTACCCTGTGAATTGTGTAGTATCCTGTGGCTCAGGAGTGGAGCACTGGCTACCACTGGGGCCCCTGGATTTGTTGGGGGGGAAGGGGGGACCTAGGGGTTGCACAGCCTGTCATTTCTAGTCTGTTTTGACTTCCTTAGCCAGAAACTTTAAGTGAGTCAAGTAGGAAAAGGTATAGAACTCCTCTAAGGAAAAATACAAAACTGAAATCCTGATGAGGAACTGAAGAGACAGAGTGGGGTGGGATGGGGTGGGATGTGGTGGGGTGGGGGTGGGGTGGGGTGGGATGTGGTGGGATGTGATGGGGTGGGGTGGGATGGAGTGGGATGGGGTGGGGTGGGGTGGGATGGGGTGGGATGTGGTGGGATGTGATGGGGTGGGGTGGGGTGGGATGTGGTGGGATGTGATGGGGTGGGGTGGGATGGAGTGGGATGGGGTGGGGTGGGGTGGGATGGGGTGGGATGTGGTGGGATGTGATGGGGTGGGGTGGGATGGAGTGGGATGGGGTGGGGTGGGGTGGGATGGGGTGGGATGTGGTGGGATGTGATGGGGTGGGGTGGGGTGGGATGTGGTGGGATGTGATGGGGTGGGGTGGGATGGAGTGGGATGGGGTGGGGTGGGGTGGGATGGGGTGGGATGTGGTGGGATGTGATGGGGTGGGGTGGGATGTGGTGGGATGTGATGGGATGTGATGGGGTGGGGTGGGATGGGGTGGGATGGGGTGGGGTGGGGTGGGATGTGGTGGGATGTGGTGGGATGTGATGGGGTGGGGTGGGATGGGGTGGGATGTGGTGGGATGTGATGGGGTGGGGTGGGGTGGGATGTGGTGGGATGTGATGGGGTGGGATGGGGTGGGATGGGGTGGGATGTGGTGGGATGTGATGGGGTGGGGTGGGGTGGGATGTGATGGGGTGGGGTGGGATGGAGTGGGATGGGGTGGGGTGGGGTGGGATGGGGTGGGATGTGGTGGGATGTGATGGGGTGGGGATGTGGTGGGATGTGATGGGGTGGGATACCTCTGTGGCTAAGAGAACTTCCTGCTCTATGAGAGGATTGGAGCTCAGCTCCTAGCACCATACCAGGTGACTCATATATGCCTTAACTCCAGCTCCAAAGGATTTGACCTCCCTGGACATGCTCTCACATACAACATACATACATATAAATAAATCTCTAAAAAAAACCCATTTCCATCCAAATACTTTATTTCAGAGTTTTCCGAGGGTTGTGGATGTAATAAGATAGTGGAACGCCAGTGTGAAAAATCAGATTCTTTCAGAATTGGAAGACAAGTTAGGCTTTTTAAATTTTATTTTATTTTAAAGACACGGTTTCTGTATAGCCCTGGCCATTCTGGAACTCCCTTTGTAGACCAGGCTGGCATCAAACTGAAAAGATCTGCCTGCCTCTGCCTCCTGAGTGCTGAGATTAAAGACATGCCCACCACCACCTGGCTTAGACTTCCTTAAACCAACAATTCTGTCATTTTTCTGAACGATAATAAAGGTTTAACTAACACAATTATGACAACAGTGTAGTCTGTGAGAAATACTATTTTCTGATCATCACAAATGGCCCACTGATCCAAAATCTAAACTGAGCAAGAATGCTTTATGCTTCCTGCTTAAAAGACATAAAAGCAGAATTGCTCAGCTTGATGGGCTCTTTCCCAGAGATGAAGCCCGTCGCTCAGTGGGCTTACCTCAGGAAGAAGCTAGGGCACGGCTTCCAAGTTCGTTGTTTCCCGTCCAAGAATAAGAAAACAGGAACACCAAGTGAGCAGAATGAATGGCAGTTTGATTAAAGAAATGTGGGGAAAATTCCCAAGAGTGGGAAGGGCTCCGAGGGAGGAATACTGTCCAGCTGCCCTGCCCAGTGGGCTTTTATAGGTTTTATGGTGGGAATTTCTAGGAGACAAGTCATCTGTATATCAGGTACCCAAGCAGTAAAGAGTCCACTGTTCTAGGTCACCTGTGTTTCATGAGTAGTCGGTTCATCATCCTAACCCTGTCCTTACTGCCTAAGAGAAGCTAGTTCCTGTACGGAGCTGGATAAGTGGTTCACACCTACAATCCCTGCCGACCAGAGGATCTGAGTTCAAGGGCAGCCTGATCTACACATTTGTTTCTCAAGAACAAACAGCAGAGCAACAATCGGCAGCTTTATGAGGTGAAATAATTTTCTCATCTTTCCAAGTTTCCACTTATTAGACACAGAATTAAGTAATAGGTTTAAAAGCCTATAAATTATAGTGTTCACCTGGAGGGTGAAAAAAATAGTCCTCTGTGTTGATACTTATTACAGTGTGTTTGACTTTTTATTAAAATAACAAAGAATTGTGTCCAGTAACAGAAAGATTAATTTACAGCCCAATTCTCTGCTTGCTTTTTTACCACTCCGCACCCACAGCCGGGCCACTCCACCTGTACAGCTATCTCCATAATTAGGCCACGCCCTACCTCAGAGAGCTATTCCTCAGTGATGCAGGTAACTAAGGCACCTGGGAACAATGTCCAGGCTCCTTCCACAGGCAGTGTCTGTGTCACCAGAGGACCCAAGGCAACCAACCAATTGCTTACTCACGCTAACAAAGGGAGAGGGGGAAAGCGGGGAATTCGAGAAGGGACAGCTCTCTGAATAATTTAAGGTGCCGCCCATGCTTAGGGACACTGAATTCATGGGAGGATCCCATGTGAACGCTCCTCACACAAAAGCACTGTATAAAAAGCCCGAGTCAAAAGGCAGTGCTCTTCCCCTCCACTATGCAGACTGGAGGCCCAGGGTGAAGGGCCCTGTTTGCTGCTTGAGACCTTGGAAGAGGGGCTGGGAAAAGCAAGAATCCTCTGCATACTGAAATGTTAAGGATGACCCCAGGGCAGAGGCTGAGACCCAGACAGACTTTGCAGTGCTTTGCCCCTTGACAGAGGACTAAATGATCCTGTTGCAGTGTTTTCTAAGACAGCCTTCCGTGTAGATTCCAAGTCTTGGATGCAGAACCAATGTCCTCAAGCAACAGAACTGTGTTACACATGGGAACCAGACACAAACCCTTGCTCAAGCTTACAGCAGAAGTTTTACAAAACTTGCCGGCAGGACAATGAAGCTTTAAAAAATAAGAGTTGCCGGGCTCTCTCCCCAGCACCACAGAAAAGGGCAAAGGGCATGCACTCTCAGGTCAGAAGGTGACTCTGCTCAGCAGTTTCTCCAGTTCACAGGTGAGAAGACACAGCAGTTTTGCACCTAGGTGTGGATGGGAGCCATGCCCACCACAGTTAGAGCAGCAGCAAACAGAACGGGCTTTCCACCCTGCATTATGCTGAGCCCTTTGACAGCCACATTCCAATTTAATTCCGACAAGCACACAGAGAGGTAGTTTCCTCTATGAGAACAGGTAGGGAAAGGGAGAACAAAGTGTCCTCGGAGTCAGGGCTCCCACTTCAACTAGGCTCAGTCTGCCACAGCTGGGCCTTCGAAGATCCCACACTGGTCTTCTACTGCCCTTACCCACAAGTCCCTACTCTTTCCTGCTCCAGGCCCTCCACATCCTAGTGTTCTAGCACTACAACCTCGCCCATGACCAATGAGTGACAGTATTATTCTGCTTTCAACCAGGCTGTCTGGCCGCCCCCAAGATTTTAAAACTCCCTTGCATCCCGCATCAGAATTGAAGCAGAAAACCTTCCCCTGGAAGGGAACACAGAGGTCGAAATGCTCTGGCCTCCTCACTCCCAGGCTACCCCGCAGCTGAAAGTGCACAAGGATGCCACAGAACAACCTGCTGACTGACTGACTGAGTTAGTGAAGCCTCTCCACCTCCCTATGTTAGGTCTGCTGCTGACACTGGGATGGATGTAGCCCTTCAGGACACACTGTCTTCCCTTGCTATGTGTTTCTTCCAACTAACCTTACCATCATCCCTATGCCTTGGTGCCCTTAAGCTATCACTAGTCTTAACTCTGGGCAAATGAAATGAGGTCCGGCTGATACGCCATCTTTAAAATGAAAACTGTAGTCAGAACTGACGGAATCTGGGACCAAGACAGACACGCAAATGCTAATTTGCTGAACCATTTTCTTAACTCCCTTTGTCTCAGTGATCTACAAAAAACAACAAAACAACAAAGTAAGGTCAAAGGTGGGTCCTGGGACCTGAGGAAGGACTTTGACTTCCCTGATAGTTCTTGATGGGATGACTGGAGGCCTCCTCTCTGTTCACAGCCACCCTGCTGTCTTCTGATTAACCCTTATCTACCCAGCTTCACCTCTACACCTGCTCCCCTCCCCCAGACTATAGCAGCATTTGTTTCTCCATTTGAATGGCTGTCCCTCCCCTTTTATGTCACAAAAGTCCAAGCAAAGAGACCAGATAAGTCTGGAGTGTCTTAGTGAGTTGGCAGTGTCTTGGCCATTGTGGCTTTGGGTTGTCACTCTCTCAAAGAACTCTAGAAGACCTGGTAAAAGAGCCTCTCCTTCCTGGCTGCCATGATCTCAGCCCGCTGACCTGACCAGACTGGGAGGAAGAGCAGATCCACCTGTTCTCATTGCCAAAGACCAGCTCAACTCCAAAGCTAAGACCTTTCCTGGATAGCAAGAACTCTCCAGAGAGGACAGAGAACGAAGTCAGGCCTGACGGCAGCAGTACTGCTCTTCCTGCAGGCCAGCCTGCTCTCTCTAGAGTCCTCCAAGGAACGGAGGATGGGCGTTACTCAAAGACATGTCCGGAACTTGAGAGGTGAAGGAAGAATGATCAGTACTTTACAATCTCCAGTCCAGTGTTTTTTAGAATGTCAACAAACCACCAGCACTCCACATGGAAGTCATTCACTAGCTTGATTGAGGTATAATTGAGTCTTTTAACACACAGACTCCCATAGACTCAAGGGACATGGGCAGAACAATTCAAAGGTCAAAGCCTGTCTAGGCTACAGAGTGAGTAAAACCCTGTCTCCATTTCCCTATTGTTTTTAAAGATTGATTTATTTATTTTATGTATGAGTGCTCTATCTGCATGTGTACCTGCATGCCAGAAGACGGCATCGAATCCCATTACAGACGGTTGTGAACCATGTGGCTGTGGGGTTCCAGGACCTCCGGAAGAGAAGCCAGGGCTCTTAACCACCGTTTTAAATTACATTTACTTATTTGTTGTATGCCCCAGGGAGACTGTAAAAGTCAGACCTCCTTCCACCAGGCTGGACCAAACTTTACTCACTGAGCCATCTCAACAGGCCATCAATTCACACACACACAAACACACACACACACACACACACACACACTCTCACACACACACACACACTCTCACACACACACACACACTCATGCATACACACACGAGTATTCACTCATGCGCATACACACACTCACACACACACATACACAAGTACTCACTTAAACATGCATTCACACACACACACAGACACAAATTCAAGAAACCAAATTACTTCCTCAAAGTTATCTGGTCAAATCAGGAGGGATTTGAACTGGTTCTTTCTTGTCTTTCAAACACTCGCCACAAATCAGCCCCTCCTTGGGACTAAGTGAACCAAACTGGGAAAACCATTCCTCACTTCCTTTCTTCAGCAGTGAAAGAAAAGGAAAAAAAAAGCCGGCCAAAACGGCAAAAGCAGAACTTCAAATAGTAAGCTTTCAGTAGAGAGCTCACAGTTAGCCTTAACCACAGGCAGCAAGACTCTAAGAGTTCCTGTTGAAAGGCCCGCAGAGGTCAGCAGCCTCTACACATCTTGCCAATGAAGGATCATAAAATTATTAAGATGTTTTCCCACCAGCACTTTATGCCTGCATCTGTTACCAGCTCACGCCTATTCTCCTTTAAAAGACCTGATCAGGTTGGAAGCACTCTGAGGTCTGAAATTCCTGTAGTCAGAGGGTTATAAATAAGGTCAAAGTTTTCTCCAGAAAAGAGGAGGGCATGTCAATACTGCAGGTAAGAGAGATAAGAAACAAACATTCCTCAGGCTGTGGAGAAGGGCTTCCAGGAAAAGAGAGCTCAGCATAAATTCTCCCCTTCTTCTTTTTCAACTCTCAGCCCCGCCCCCAATGGGAATTGCAGCCAGGGCTTCATACATGCTAGATAAGAAGTCTAACGCTGAAATATAACTGTGAGCTTTTTAAAAAATTAATTTATGAGCAGATGCATATCTCTGTGTGTACGCATATGCCACACACGTGAAGTTACCTAACAAGACCAGAAGGGGGCCCCCCTGAGATCCTTTAGTGTGGTGGTTCTCAACCTTCTCAATGCTGCAACCTTTTAATACAGTTCCTCAGGCTGTGCTGACCCCACCCATGAAATTATTTTTTGTTGCTACTAGTTCTGGGATTAGCCTGTCCTACATGTCTCAAAAAAAAAACATTAAAATTGAAAATTTTAATGTGTATGGGTGTTCTGCCTACCTGGTTGTCTGCACCGTGCAAGTGCATACCTAGTGCAGAGGCCAGAAGAGAGCAATGGATCTCCTAGACTCAAAGTTCCAAGTGGCTGTAAGCTGCCGGGTATCTGCTGGGAATTGAACTCAGGTCCTCTGGAACAACCAGTGCTCTTAACTGATGAGCCATCCTGAAACTCACTTATGTAGACCAAGCTGGCCTCAAACTCACTGAGATCCTCTTGCTTCTGCCTCCGGAGTACTGAGATTAGAGGTGTGCACCATGAAGCACAGTTTCAGTTCATTCCTTATAACCATCTCAAATAAGGGTTTTATACCCTAGGGAACACAAACCCTTACATTCTCTAGACTGCCTCAACCTTCAGGATAGACTTACCACAGCACAGTGGAAAGCTAGACATTTGAAAAATTAAGTTCCTTAACAAGAAAGGCATGGAAGGGGCTGGTGAGTTGGCTCAGCAAAGAACACCTGCTGCTCTTGGGGGAAACCAGGTTCGGTTCCTATCACCAACAGGGTGGCTGCTAAATATGTGTAACTGCAGTTCCAGAGGATCCAGTGTCCTCTGCATTGCATGCATGTGGCACATAGCTACACACACACCCATGCACGACAGACATATATGCACGCACATCATCCATACACATAAAGTACAACATATCTTTTTAAAAGGCAGTATAAATGAAACAGTCAAATAGCTAAGTGTAAGTGCAGTGATGCAAACTATAAAATGTCTTCTCTTTACCACTCCCCTCCACCCTCTTTTCTTGTTTGCAGTGCTAGGAATCAAACCCAGAACCTTGTAGAACGCTAGGTACCACTCTCCCACCCAGCTACATCCCAGCCCTGCTGGTCCTATTCTTGACCAACAGACTTTGAATGGCAATGGATCTGTTCTCTCAAACACTTCTAAAGTCACTAATGAAATCCCAAAAGAGTTGAGTCTTGCAGTAACACAGGGTTTAGGATGCTAAGCCTGGTGGTGGCACACACAGGAGCTCCACTGACCTACAATCTACTGCAGAGAAATCTAAGTTAAGTTTCATTTCTGTTGGAGAGCCTGGCTTCTATTCTTTCTCATCAAAAACAGCTGATCACCATGGAGATGCAGGACATACACAGACCCAGACCAGAAACACCTGTCACTTTCACAAAAGGACAAAAAATAGAGGGTCTGGCTGGAAGATGCCTGTAAGTTTAAACCCATCACTCCACACCCATTTTATGAGAATCTAATATCCTGTTTGCTAATGAGCTCTCTTCTCAATTAATTCCACTAATTAGTTATCTATTCTTGTTCAGCCAAAATGCCTGCCCTTCTACTTGGCAAGCCTAACAAGCCACAGTAATTATACATCCCTAGTGGGACGCCACTCACCCAGTCAGTTAGGACAATCTCAAGTTAGCTTTTTCGTCTTCAGAGGTCAGGCTGGCAGCATGAACACCAACTTTCAACCATCAAGTGAAAGCAGGGGAGAACCTCCCACTCTCTGGAAATTTCTCTGCCAGTTCCGAGTTGCCAGGTCAACAGAGAACAGCAGCATTTACTACTACCGATCTCAAAGGCACTTCCCCTCAGCGGCACCCATCCCAACCATCCAGAATTCTCGCCCTCGGCCCCACCCCCAACAGCATCTTCTCATTTTTCACCATGGGCCGAAGTTTTCTCTAGCACTCCAAGACTATATTAAAGCAGGCAAGTCAGTCGCATTTCTTAAACCTATCCCCTTCTGTCCCCCAAACTACCTGTAACAGCAGATATTTATTTATGTATTTATTTTGAAGACTTGGGGCGTCCGCTATAGCGATAAAAGCTTAAAGGGCATTTATGGCCCTCCGTCCCTTATAGGCTGGGATTCGTGCCCCCATTTCACAGGAGAGAAGCTGAGGGCCCAAGGTCATACAGGACATCCGACCTCAGTGTCCTCTGCCTTTAACCCTCACGCTGCCTTTGCCTTCCCATCAGCGTCCAGTCTGTTCCGGGAAGGGCTCGTTTTCGCCCCAGGCGGTCTCCCCCTCTAAAGGGCGGGCCTTGGAGAGCTGCTACCCATCCGTTTCTTCTCTGAGCGCCCCCTCCCTTCCACCTGGCACCGCTTCCCCAAGGCCCCTGTCACAGCACCTCCTCCAAAGCCAATTCAAACTTCCCATCGGTCCCCAGAGCAGGTCGGGTCCGCTATGAGGAGCCGCGGGCGAGCGGCGGGCTCCGGGGAGGAGGAGGGGGAGGGGAAAGGGACGCGCAGCCCGCAGCACCGCCGGGTCTGGGCAGCCAACGCGCGGCCGCGGGGGGCGCGGGCGGCTGCGTCAGGGAGGAGGCCGCGCGTGCGGGCGGGCTGCGGGGTGGCGCGGCAGGAAACGGCGAGTCACGGAGCGCGGGGCCGGCCGGGGCGGCGGCGCGGGCCGCGGCGGGAAGGGGCGTGGGGTGGCCGCGGGGTCGCCTTCCTACCTATGCCGGGCGCCACATAGACGAAGTAGAGCAGCGAGGACGACAGCGAGAAGAAGAAGAGCGCGGCGAGCAGGGAGCGGCGCGGCAGCCGCAGCAGCCCCCGGCGGGCGCGCATGCTGAGCCGGCGGCCGCTCGAGGGCCGACCCGGGCCCCGCTCCCGCCGCTCCGGTTCGCCGCCTGGGCCTCGGTCGCCGCCTTCCGGGCTTCGCGCGCCGCCGCCTCGCCGCTTTCAGCCGCCGGCCGCCGCGGGCCGGGCCACATGAGGCGGGAGGGGGCCGGCGACCAGAGGAGCGCAGCGGCGGGGGCGAGGCGGCGGGGCGGGGCCTGGTAAGAGGGCGGGGTGATAGGCGGGGTCTGATGCTGAGGGCGGGGCGAGGGCAAGGCCCGCAGCCTGAGGAGCAGATGGGGGTACCAAACCTAAGGCAGGCCTGATGGGGACCGAAGAGGGGCGGGGCCTAGAGTAGGGGCGGGACGAGGGCGGGGCCTGATGTTAAGGGTGCTGCCGCGAGCCTGAGAAGCACACCGGCGGGGACCGGGCTTGAGATCTGATGGAGAAGGGGATAAGGGCGGGGCCGCGAGCATAACAAGCATTTTGCCCCTGACCAAGCCTGAAACCTGACGGGGAGGAGAGAAGGGCGTGGCCTGAGGCAAGGGGGCGGGAATGGGCAGGGCCTACAGGCTGGGGAAGCACATCTCTGGGGCGGGGCCTGGATATGGGGGCGGGGCGGGGTTCACGCGCGTGCACCCTAGCCGCAAGATCCTCGAGCGGCCGCCGCCCATGCTGGCAGGAAGCGTCTCGCTAGTACTAGTTGGTTCCCGTGCGAGCACCCCACGCGGCGGGGGTCGAGGGCGGCGGACAATGTGTGAGTAGCCAGTTAGCGGGCCGCTTCAGGAGAGTAGGGATGCAGAGGCCCAGGCACTCGTGTTCGCCCTCATTCGTCCATTCCAGTCACCATTTAGGATAAATTGGCAGTTACGGATCCTGGGGCTGGGGATGCTCCACGGAGCAAAGGTTCCTCTGGGAACCTGCATTCATGTGGATAAGAGAAAAAAGTCAATAATAACAGATGATGATGAGAGATATGAAAACAACTGAACATGAAAATGTTTTTAATGCATTCTGCTCTGGTGTAGGGTGGGGGCATGAAGGGGGACTCCGTAGGTGGCATGAACACAAAAGGGTGAGAAAGTGCAAACTGGAAAAAGAGAAGCCCCACTAAGGGGAACAACAAATGCAAAAGCCCAAAGGAAGAAGGGGCTTGATCTGCCTTCAATGAATCCAAGGCCAGCATGGATAAAATCCCAGGAAGGAAAGAGAGATCCAAACGAGGTCACATCCTACTGGACAGAACATTAGTGGCAACTGTCGAGATGGGGCTTCTCAGCCAATAACAGCCTAAGTCCTGAGGTAGTGACTCCCCCACTGTGCCCTTTAACCCTATGGCACAGATGAGAGAACAAGTTTCTGGAAAGACTAAATTGTGAAGTAAGGGCTCAAATTGAAAGTGGCCTGCCACCCAGGCTTGACCACTAACGCCATTTACATTTCTCATTCTGCACTGTCGTGTGTGTTTCTGAGCCCTGACTTTCCCTTCTTCTCTAAAGCCACCCTTGGGTTATGTGTTCCTTTTGGTTTCCCAGATCAGAGCTCCACAAGGACAGGGATTTTGTTTTCTTTCCTGCTGCATCTGTCCCCAGAGCTCAGTGCCCAGTCCCCAGAAGAGCAGCAGAGGGATGCGGAGTACCCGCTAACACCAGAGGAAACAGATGGCTAGTTCCAAAAGTCCCAGAGCAGGCTCCACAGGAAAGTAAGTGAGCTTGGGGCAGGATTCCTCAGAGGGAAGGCATCCATGCCTGGCCTTGGATTCACTGAAGGCAGATCAAGCCCCTTCTTTGGACTTTTTCAGCCAACCTCCACGCTTGCACACCAATATATTCAAGATAAGTAAAATAGATATTATAGAAAATGTTTAAAAGAAAAAGAGCATAGGAAGTCAAGGTGGGTTTAGAGGGGATGAGATGGGTCTTTTCAGGCTGAAGCATCCGCCCTAGTAAGCAAAGAAGCATGGCCAGAGGCTCAACAGGACCCTAAAGACTGCTAGTCCCGTTTCTTCCTGTCCTCCTCCTTCATCCTGACCAGTTCTTCCTGCCGTGCCCTTGCCCTGTCCTCTGACCTCTACTCAGTAAACATGAGACTCATGAAAGGTCTTGTTAAGCAGAGGCCCCCTGTTGCTCCTGACTGGGATTCCACGGTGAGGATTGAGGACAGAGTCTCTGTAAAGTGTCCAGCCTGTAATAGGTACTGAAGCAATTCGAATCATTCCTGTTCTTAACACAGTCAATCCACCGACTGCCAGACCCTGTCTCAAAGGAGAATCGCAAGTAACAAGGCTCTTTCCTCAAACTCTCCTGAAGGTTCCCCATGCCTGCCCTGAGGGAACCATTACACAATGCATAAACATGTAGGAATGAGATAGCATCTCTGGGCAGGACTGTCTCGATTCCAATTCCCAGGGGCAGAGAAAAACCAACGCCTTTGTAAAGGTCGCCCAGGTCCTGAGCCGCTGAGTGTTTCTCCAGTCTGAAACCCACGAAGGCTGAGTATAGTTGACTGGGTGGTGTCTCCAGTCTGAACCCCATGTATGCTGAGTGTAGTTGACTGGGTGGTTCCTGTGGTCAATCACTCCCTTTCAACAGAAACGAAACTCAGCATGAAAAGAAAAGGTGGCACTTCTGGCAGCAGCTTTGAGAGCTGGTAAATCCTCAGGGTGACACCGGCCTGTAATGCCAGCACTTGAGAAACTGAGGCCAGTCCAGGGGCTGCTGTTCACATCAGTACAGCCCAGTCTATCCTAACTAATCAGGATTATGCTACATTGAAACCTGCTTCCTCAAACCTTTTCAAATAAGATTCACTTAATTATATGTATGTTGCAGGGGTAAGGGGGTGTATGCACATGAGCGCACATGCCTGCTGAAACCAGAAGAGGAAGGTAGATCCTTCTGGAACTGGAGTGACAGGCAGTCCAGAGGCAAGGGGATTGCCACAAGTTCAAGACCAGCCAGGGCTACATATAATAAGACCCTGTTTCAGAAATCAGGGCGTTGAGGTTGGAGTGGGTGGGAGGGAGTATGGGAGAGGGGGGGAAGCAGATAAAATTTGAAATGTAAATACATAAAATATTCAAGAAAAATAAAATTATTAAAAAGATAAGCTTAGAAAGGTTAACACATGGGCTTCAGTACAAGCTTGAGGGTCTGTGTTTGAACCCCCAGAACCCACATAAAAACCGGGTGCACAGCCTAAGTGTCTCTAATGTGGGTGTTACTGTGGGAAGGTGGGAGGCAAAGACAGAAGAGTCCCCAGAAGCTCACAGGCCAGTTAGCTCAGTGTGCTTAGTGCACGCATGCGCGTGCGTGTACACACACACACACACACACACACACACACACACAGGTAAACTCATACACCCACAACATAGAGGCACAGTCATACATGTACACACATACAGGCACATGCATGAACATGTATGCACATATCCACAAACATATATAAATGCACATACACACACACACACACACACACACACATGCTCGCATACACAAATACAAAAAGAGTTTAGAGTATAAGGGGAGCACTTTTGTAGCCCAGGCTAGACAGAAACTCTTTGTATCAGAGGGTAACCTTGAACTTCTGATCCTTGGGTCAGAGACATGGCTTAGCTAGTAAGGTCTCATATACCCAAACTCGGATCCCACATGGTAGACGGAGAGAACTGACTCCTGCCAGTGTCCTTGGATCATGGCATGTGCACACACACAATAAAAATGAATGTAACTTTTCAAATATTTTCACTGTTTTAATGTATTTGATGTATATGGATGTTTTGCCTGCATTCGTGTCTGTGTATCACATGTGCGCAGTATCCATGGAGACCCTGAGAGGCTGCGGAATCCCTGAGAGCTGGAGTTGCAGGTGACCATGAGTCACCCACCAGGTGGGTACTGGGAACTGAGCCTCAGTCCTCTGGAAGGGAAGTTCTTAACTGCTGAGCTGTCTCCCCAGGCCCAAAGGCAGAGCTGCTTCTGGGAAGTGTCACACACCCCTTCCTGAGCTGTTACTGACTAATGGAGCAGAATGTGCTGGCCAGCCGGACCTTGACAGAAGCCCAGGCCAGAGGGCCCTGTCGATGTCACAGGAAGCACATGGTTGAAAAGTTGGAAAGGGGTCTCTAAAAAGAAACACTGTTGCTCGGGTGGAAGGAACAGGGGGTAACAGCAGACGCCTGGGTCCAGGCCTTCACCTCTTTAATATTCCTTTTATGGTGCTGAAAACAATACAGTCTCCTTTCCCTCGTCCACTTAAGACCCAGTTCAAATATTTTTCTACCAGGCAGTGTCTCAAATTAGGGTGCTAGATTTATTTATTTTGCAGCCCTTTACGTGTGTGTGTGTGTGTGTGTGTGTGTGTGTGTGTGTGTGTGTGTGTGTGCGCGCGCGCGAGCGCGGATGGTTTTCTCTGTGTAGGTCCTGGGGATCAAAGTCATCAGGCTTGGCAGAAAGTGCCTTTGTCCCCTAGGCCCAGGAGTTCCTGAATAGATGTTTCTGAGCACCACCCACTTCTCTACTAGGAGAGTCTCAAAAGCTTCCCAGGTATGCCCTGCAACTGGGATGTGAATGAAACCCTTTTGTTATTCTGCCTTTCTGATACAGGGTCTCGCCCTGCAGCCCCAGCTTTCTTGGAACTCACTCTGTAGCCATGAACTCAGCAGTCCTCCTGCCTCAGCATCTGAGTACAGGCTGTCATACAAGCAAGGTCCTGCCAGTCCAGTGAGATCTTCAGAGTGTTCTTCCCGTCTATCAGTTGACCAGCCAGTCCCTCCAGGGCAGAGGCACCAAACAGGCTGTCTTCTCTCTTGTCCCCAGTTTGGAGGGTGTTGGGTGGCAGGGCCTCAGCTGTGGGGGTGACAGAGGCAATGGTAGTTTGTCCATGACCCCCTGCTATTGTCCTGATGGTTCTGTGTCCACTAAATCCCTTTTTTGGCTAATGTTCGTGAAGTAGCTTTAACCAACCAAATGAATCCCTGAGCAAATTCTTATGCGCGGGGCTGAAATGTAGCCTACTGGTAGGTACTTTGCCTGGCAAACTCTTAAGAAGCTAACAGAAACTCCCAGGTTGGGTAATTGTAGGTACCTCAGCGTACCATACAGATAGGATTTACGCTCTGAGGTCGTAGGGTCTAAGCCTGTAAATAAGAACTCAGAGTAGGTGGTAGCGATGCACTCTGTAATTCCAGCATCGGGGAGACAGGTGGATCAGAAGTTCAAGGCCATCCTCAGCTACGTATTGAATTAAGGACCAGGAAGGACTACATGAAACCCCGTCTCAAAAAGAAAAGAAAAAGATAAGAAAGAAAGAAAAAAAACATATGGCAGCGCACACATTTAATCCCAGCACTTGGAAGGAAGAGGCAGGGGTTTACATGAGTTCCAGATCAGACTGGTCTGCAAAGTAAACAGAGCAAGCTCCCCGACAGCCAGGGTTACATAGAGAAACTTTATTTAAAAGAGGGTTTGGGGGTTGGGGATTTAGCTCAGTGGTAGAGCGCTTGCCTAGCAAGTGCAAGGCCCTGGGTTCGGTCCCCAGCTCCGGAAAAAAGAAAAGAAAAAAAAAAAAAAAAAGAAAGAGAAAGAAAAAGAATGGGTGCTATCCTACCCAACAAAGCTGTGAAGAAGCACTTCTATCGCCCCCATCTATGGAGGAGGAACTGAGCACAGAAGACAGAAGAGTTAAGGAAGCTGCCCGAGCTCACACAGCCCATTTCTGAGGAACTGGAAGAAGCTGTGGCTCTAGTTCCTTCTGTCTCCTTCATCTTTGCTTGCTTGGGCTTAAGTCAGCATGTGGCACACCCTAGTGCTTGGAAAACACTGGTTGAGTGAATGAGCCAATGGACGATCTGCGAGTTCAACAGAGTCTACACAAAACAACAGACAGACAGACAAATGTTAAACTACATTTTCAGGTGACTTTCCCATCTCCCAACCTTGTGGGACACAAGGAGCATCGTAGAGCAGAGAGTAAAGGCTCTGGTTTTACAAGCCGTGCCGCCTCTGTGACAAGTCCAGCTGAGCTGCCACAGAGAATATGTGACAAACATGCATGAGTGGGTGCCAGTGAGACCCTGTTTACAGCATGCGGTGTCTGCACTTACAAGAGTCTTATTCCGTAAAGCTGTCTACTCTGGACGACTGTACTTAGTTAAATCTAAACCCCAAGCCAGCCCCAAGTCTCTCTCTCCCTGCTGCCTGCAGGTCCTGATGCAGAAGTCTCAGCTACTTCACCGGCACCATGTCTACCTTCCTGCCGACGTGCTCCGCATAATAACGGGCTAAACCCCTGAAACTGTAAGGCAGCCCCAATGAAATGCTCTCTTTGGTATGAGCTGCCTTGGCCATGGAGTCTCTTCGCAGCAATAAAACAGTGACTGTGATGCTTCAACTATTCCAAAGGCAGGCAGGAGTTCACACTCCAGCATTCTACACAGATGGAGGGATCCGGCAAACCTTCCTTGATTCTGACAAGCAGAGAAAGAAGTCCTGCAAATATTCCTCAGCGTTGCCCGAGGTGGCTCCTCTAGGCTCCTGCAGCTGCCCAGGATGGAGCAGGGCTAGTGCTAAGGTTTTCATGAGCTATGGACAGCTTGGCAGGTCTTGCCCAGTAAAGGAAAGCCAGTGGCTGGACCGTTTTGCCCACAGATGCATTGGGCCATATGTAGTTCAAAGGACTCGGCGAGATGGCTCGCCAGGTAAAGGTGTTTGCTGGCAGGCTTCACCACATGAGTCTGATTCCGAAGATCCTTGTGATGGAAGGACAGAAAACAATTTCTTAAAGTTGTCCTCTGATCTCTACACACATGCTATGACATGTGCTCACTGCATACCCTACACACGCAAACACTCGTACTCTTGCACATACAGACATCCACTTATACATACCAGAGTGCACACACACACCTTTTTTTTTTTAATTTTTTTTTTTTTTAATCGGAGCTGAGGACCGAACCCAGGGCCTTGAGCTTGCTAGGCAAGCGCTCTACTACTGAGCTAAATCCCCAACCTTTTTTTTTTTTTTTTTTTTTGATTCTTTTTTTCGGAGCTGGGGACCGAACCCAGGGCCTTGTGCTTCCTAGGCAAGCGCTCTACCACTGAGCTAAATCCCCAACCCCCCCAACCCTTTTTTAAATCACCATAATTTGCAGACATTACATTATAGGTGAAAAGGTGCTCACACACCATTAATTCCAGCACTTGGTAGGTAGAGGCAGGAAGACCGGAAGTCAAAGGCCGTCCGTCCTCTGAAACAGCGAGGTCAAGGCCATTGTAGGATACATGAGACCCATTTCAAAGAAAAAACGGTGCTGGAAATCCAGTTGGAATGTATTGAAGAGGCAGAGCCCTTGCCTAGCTTGCACAGGGCCCTGAGCTTAATCCAGTGCCATAAAAAAGAATTAAAAACAGAAGCTTAGGGGAAGTCTAGTGGTGCATGCCTTTTGTTCCGGCACTCGGGGGCTAGGGAGGTAGAGGCAGGTGGATCTCTATAGCTAGCTTGGTCTAGGTAGCAAGTTCCAGGCCAGCCAGGGCTACATCATGAAACCCTATGCCAAACAAACACAAAACCACCGAGACTTGAGATCCAACAACAATATTGATTCCAAAGGAGAGAACCCAAAATTGAAGTTAGCCAATGACCACTTAAAATGTCTAGGGGGGAAAATGTATTAGACCAGCTAGCCACTTGCTTCTGACCGCAGACATTTCCATCTAGGGGTCATCGGAGGAAAGTGATAATCTTATACTTTACAGGGTATGGAAAGGGCCTTGAAAGTCATGCAGGGACCCCAGGCAGCTCCTGAAATGACTCTAAGTTGGAGAATTGCTGGAAATGCCTATTCGAGGACTCTTGTGCGAGCTGCCTGCTGCAGCCACTGTGCCAGCCCCCTCTTGAGCAGGGTCCCGCTCTGCCCGCCCTGACTCCCAAGGGATGGACAGAATTCAAACGTCACCACCTGGGTTGAGGAAAGGTCCCAAGAAGAAGCCATAGATGGTATGCTGTGATGGGTGTCATGGAATCAGCGTCACAGGCTCAGGGCAGAGTAACAGCTGTGTCAGCTTTCCTCCACAACTACAGGCAACACAGGAGTCCCCAGAGAGGACTCACAGTCAGTAACACCACAAGATGGAGAAGACAAGAAAAGGAACCACAGTTACCACTAAGCCCCAGGCAGGAGGAGGAATGCTGGGTAAAGACAGGAGAAAAACAAAAAGAAGAATCTGGGGTCTTCTTTTCTCTTTTTATTTTGTGAACAAGAGAAAGTTATGGTAGGCCTCAGTATTTATGGAGGTCAGATGACAATTTGTGGCCATCTGGTCTCTCCTTCCTTCCATCACGTGGGCTCCAGTGTTTAAATTGGGATTGACTCAAGTTGTCTGGCCTGACAGCAAATGCCTTCACCCACGGAACTGCCTTTCCAGTCCTGAGTCCAAGAGAATATATTTGTTTTGTTTGAGACAGAGTTTCTCTATGTACACCTTCCTGGCCTGGAACTCACTCTGGAGATCAGGCTGGCCTGAACTCACAGACATCTTAACATCCCTGTCAACACAAAAACCCAACTGTCACCTCAAAGAAGGATGAGTGACTGTGGCCAGGGAACATGGATGTTGGGTCCCTTCCAATGCCATGATCCAGCCAGCATAGTGTCTCAAGCTAGCCTCTTGAGCTGCATGCAGTGAGACCATCTCCAAAAAACAGTTCCTTCAAGTTTTAGAGTTAGAGGAAAAAAATCTTAAATCAGGGCAGACAGACTACAGGCTATAGGCAGAAATCTCTACTGTGGCCTCAGATGCTATCTTGTGACATTCTTAGCTTCTGAGTCAATGATAGATATTAGTCTGTTAACTTACTACGTTCTCAAAAGTTTCATGTGACAGTCACAAGGATGTTAGGTCAGACATGGGTGAGCAGTGAATGCTTACTGAAGGCGCCAAAGATAATTGGATACCAGATTGGCAACATTGTAACCCTTTCAATCTAAGACGTTCTAATCAGCAAACCCAGCTGAAGAGCCTTCAGCTGGCTTCCTTTCTAGGCACTTGACGGTGAGTGGTGAGTCTCAGAACCCAGCCTTGATTGCTCAACTCAGGCCTGGGAGGGGTCGGAGAGTGACTCCTATATTCTTAGGCTGAGACCCTAAAACTAGAGTGGCCAAAGGCAAAGATCAGAAGCAAAGAGTTGCTCACGGACACAGGCATCCAGACTCGTGGTAGTTATAAGTGGTCGGTCGAGGTGAGCAAGGGCTGCACAAGTCTGGCTAGCAGAGTGAACAATTTCTTGCAGGGATGGAAACATCCTTTATACAAGAAAAACTAGCCGGGGCATGCAGATGTATTGGCTCCTGCATGGGACCCAGCACTGGAGTGTAACTTTAATATTTTTACATCTTATTTTTAATGATGGGCTTTTTAACCTTTTTTGTAACCTACCACCTACCAGAGGTAGAGGAAAAGAAAGTATACAGGGGAAGTGGACCTATTTAGAAAGGTTCTTGGAGCAACTCCGGTCTGTGTTGTCTGGAAATCAGCAGTCCAGGTCACAGACCAGCAGGTAGCGGGAGCTCCATCCATTTGCAAACATTGTATGGATACACCAGTAGTCTAGTTCGGTAGAGTTGGGTAGTAACAGCTGTGACACAACCCAGCAGAGACAGCCAAGCCTCAGCCTAGCTCCAGTCAGCAGGAGGGGCCTAACAGGAACATCAGGAGAAGTTCTCAGCTGTGCCTCTCTCAGGGACGTGAAGATCAGTGAAGACTCGAGACCTATAAGCAGTGCACAGCTAGTTGTCCAAGTAAGTCAAGCTGTGTCTCTGTCACTCTGTGGAGTCCTATTTATACCCTCCAAACGTCACATGTCTTCTGTGTGGCTCGGCTCAGCACAGACCTTGCCTTAGCAGGTGTCTCGCCTTAGCATGGGTCTTAGCCTGTGTATCTAATCAGAGTCCTTGGAAGTGGCAACAAATTGTAATGCATCGGGGGAGTTTTGGGGTGTGTTTTTTATTATGGTGTCCCAACAAATGTAACTCAACTATGTAATATAAGGCGGACCAAGGGACTAGAGAGATGGCTCAGTGGTTAAGAGCACTGGCTGCTCTTCCAGAGGTCCTGAGTTCAAATCCCAACAACCACATGGTGGCTCACAACCGTCTGTAATGAGATCTGATACCCTCTTCTGGTGTGTCTGAAGACAGCTACAGTGTACTTGTATATAATAAATAAATCTTTAAAAAAAAAAATAAGGCGGACCAATATATATGTGTCCTTAGTGAAGAATCTTTTATCGTGTATCTTTTAATGTGTTTATTTTAGTAGAACATCTTCTCTTTTGGGTCTGTTTTAGAGAAAAATTTCTTTATGAGTCTGTCTTAGCCTTTTACATCTGTGTCTCTTTTCATGAAATGTTCCTTTATGTGTTTGCCCCAGCGAAACACCATCTAACTGGCTTTCTAAAGAACCCTTAAGTTTCCACTTCACTGGAGGCTTGAGGTAGGAGTGTCAGGGTTCATGACCAGCCTGGGAAACATAGTGCTTCAAACTCCCCTCTTTAGCTCTGTAGTGAGGCTTTCTCAAAACAAACAAACAAACAAACAAACAATCAAAAAAAAAGGAGCTGCGCTTGCCTAGGAAGCGCAAGGCCCTGGGTTCGGTCCCCAGCTCCGAAAAAAAGAACCAAAAAAAAAAAAAAAAAAAAAGGAGATGGGGAGTGAGAGGCTGGAGGGGTGGTCAGGGGGTGACTATGGTTGTACTTCCTTGAACACATGTATGAAATTCTCAAAAGATTCATTAAAAACCTTGTTTTTCAATTTTTATATCTATATTTTTTGAGACAGAGTTTCTCTGTGTAGCCCTGGCTATCCTAGGTCACTCTGTAGCAGCCCATTTGAACCTTGAACTCAGAGATCCTCCTGCCTCTGCCCTGCTGGGATCACAGGTGTGCATCACCAGGCCTGGCTTTTGCTTTTGTTTTAATTAGCAAAGTCTTCTATAGTCCAGGCTAGCCTTGGACTCCTGATCCTCCTGCCTCCACCTGCTAATTGGTAAGATTTTGGGCTTATTGTAACCATCCCACCAACTTGTTCTGCCCACTCTTTTTTTTTTTTTCTTTTTTTTCAGAGCTGGGGACCAAACCCAGGGCCTTGCACTCGCTAGGCAAGCGCTCTACCACTGAGCTAAATCCCCAACCCCTGTTCTGCCCACTCTTATTCTCTATGGAGCCAGTTCCCAGCACCAGATGTCCCTTACACACACACACACACACACACACACACACACACACACACACACATACACACATATACACACACAGCTTCCCCACTATTGTTAATTTCTTGTGTGTGTGTGTGTGGTTTTTTTTAGCATTTTCATGCCCTTAAAAAAGACAAATAGATCAATTCTGTGTCTCAGCCTGACGCACAAGACTAATTTAGAATACCGTTCTGCATTATTTTTGTTGTTTTATCTTGCATTTCTATTATTTTGAAATAGCTTCGTGTAGCCTAGGCTAGCCCACAACTCACTCTATTGCTGAGGACAACCTTCCTGCTCCTATCACACCAGGATTTTAGGCAAATACCACCACACCATGGCCAGGTTTATAAGCTCCTGGGAAGCAAATGCAGGGCTTCACACGTACAAGGCAGCCGCTGTGCTGGCTGAGCTGCACCTCTGGCTCCAACAAGTATCTTTTTTTTTTTTTTTTTTTTGGTTCTTTTTTTCGGAGCTGGGGACCGAACAAGTATCTTTCTGGACATTTCCTTCTACGTTTTGCCCACTGAGCGCTCACTTGTCTCTCCTGTCTCTGGAAAGATGTAGTGTGTCTACCAGGGGGCCTCGTTCATTCTCTAAATTCCTTTTTCCATTTAATAATAAGTTCTCTTTATATAAATTGGTATTTCCTGGTGTGTGTGTGTGTGTGTGTGTGTGTGGCCATGCCCACGTGCTCCCGAGATGTGTGTATGCAATGACCAGTGTATAGAGGAGAGAGGGCGATTTTTGTGCAGTCAGTTGTTTGCCTCCTTCCTGCTTTACATGGGGATGGACCTCAGGTCACCAGGCATGTGTGACAAGCGTGTCTTCTGGCTGAGCGTTCTCACTGGCCATGCAGTCTGTGACTTCTGTCCCTGTTCCTGGTACTTTCTTGGCTCTACACTTTAAGTTCCCTCTCAGCTACTCCCTCCAACTGTATCTTCTCTACTCCCCCCCCCCCCCCCCCCCCCGTCCTTTCCCCAGCTGCCCCAGGCCACTTGGCTATAACAAAATGCCACAGACTAGGTGGGTTATAAACTAGAAACAATGGACTCTACTTTTCACAGCTCTGAAGGCTGGTAGTCCTAGCTCAAGATGCTGGCAGAATTCAGGGTCTGTCAAGGGCCACTTTCTGATGCTTACGAGTCATCTGGCCTTGTCTCTAGTGGTAAGAGAGGGCTACACTCCTCTCTGAAACCTCTTCTAGGATACCAATCTCCTTCATATGAACTCCCTCCTCATGTCCTGTCACTTTCCAAGATCCTCTACATAATCCCATTACTAGGATAATGAGATTCTTTTCCTGGGAGCTCAGAACCAAACTAATTCCTAAGTATGCCACCCTTGAACTAAAGGAACAACCTCAGCTTCTCCCGGGTCCTCCTCCAGCTTTTCTCTCTCAAGGGCAGGAAGGGATTTGGACCAGAGTTCAAAGTTTCAGTTCCAGAACAAAAGCAATAATGAAGAAGATCTTACTGGAGTCCAGTGGTGGTCACACACCTTTCATCCCAGTACTCAGGAGGCAGAGGCAGGCAGATCTCTGAGTTCGAGGCTATCCTGGTCTACAGATCAAGATCCAGGACAGCCAGGGCTACACAGAGAGGCCCTGTTATGAGAAATGAAAAATGAGGAGGAGGAGGAAGAGGAGAAGGAGGAGGAGGAAGAAGAGGAGGAAGAAGAGGAGGAGGAGCTCTTATTCTCCAGACAGCTTTACCAGGAAGAATGCATACCCACTGGGTGGCTGCTTCTTTAGCTCTCCTGAGGGCAGCTGGGAGATGAGTGGGCAGATTGTCTATACAGACAATGTGGGTCACCTGTGCTTTGCCCCACCTCCCCAGCAATGCATTGCCGCTGCCCCAGGATCTCCCATCCCAGCCTCCCCATTCCAGACACTGATCTTCCTTCCCTGTGGCTCCAGAAGCCACCCAAGCCTGTACTGCCCTGCTACCTAAGGAGGCTTACACATATAAGAACTCTGTCTCTCTTGCCAGTTGGGTCCAGAAAAACCTCAAAGGATGGAGGGGAAGCACCCTCCCACCTGCGCTGTGGAAACATGAATTTCCTCCCCATCTGTCCACTCACGAGCCAACTGAGTAACCTCAAAGGTCTTCACCATGAGTCTTGGGGCCAAAATCTCTCATCTAAATGTCATGCCATGCCACATGGGCATAGGTGAGACTCTGGGTATGATTCATCAGTGTCAATGCCCAGGTGGGAGCCTGGGAAATCAAACATGCCATGTGATATGGTGCGCCGAGCACAGGCTAGTCCCTCAAATTCAGAAAGGGAGGAAAGTCCCCAGCGAGCCTCAGAACTTTTGGCCAGAAAGTGTTCTGCCACAGACCTCTGCTGTCTGGACCACAGGGCCAGTTCTGTGTCTGTAGTCTTGCCGGGCAACAATTTGACCCCCAAAGCCTGGTGGCCGGACTCCTGGCCTTGCTCACCACAGCTTTCACACAGCTCCTAGGAGCCACAGTCCTGGGCCTGTGAGTCCCAGGCTAGAACAACACTATGGTGTCTGGCTACCACAGGCTGACTGGGGGCTCAGAGGGCCCACCCCCAGCTTCTCTGCTGGATACTACTCACTTGGGGGGCTTTGGTCTTGCAGCAAGTTCCTTCCCTGGGTGTCCCATGGCTTTAGGGACATTGTTTAAACTCTAGGTAGAGGCCACTATACCTCAGAGTTTTTCTGGGCACAGCAGGGGCTATGCCAAGGCATGCCCTGAATGACTTTAGGGAAGCAGCCAAGGGAGCCACAACACTGCCAACTGAAGTCCCAGCATCCACAGCCCTTCTGGCATCCTGGGCCAGGGGTGGGAGGTGCAGCCCAAGACTTGAAGATGCCTCCGTGTTGTTCCTTCTGCATTCTTTTGGACAAATGCGTCAGAGCCTGACTTCCATGAAGGAGAGGGTTTTGTACTGTCTGCTCACTGAAGGACCGACCACTCCATTACCCTTTGTCTTTCTCTGAAAGAAGCCTGCCCCCTTTCTCCAATCCTTCCTCCTCTTCCTCTCATTTTTCTTTCTCCTCCCCCTGTCTGTCTCTCTGACAGCATTCACACTAGTCCAAGCTGGTCTCAAGCTCATGGCACTCCTCCTGCCTCAGCCTCTCACGTTCTAGGATTACAGGTTTGAGCCACCACACCTGGCACCACCACACCTGGCACCACCACACCTGGCACCACCACACCTGGCTCGGCTTTCTCTTTATTTTCCCCCAGTGTAGACAGATTCGGAATCCCCCTCGTGTCCAAATTCTGGTTCACCCATAGCTCTCTGGTCAAACCAGTTCTCCCTCCCCCAACCCCTTCTGCTACCTACAGGAAGCCACACCCTCCCCAACCTCCTGAGAAACATCAGAGAATGATCCCATTTTATTATTTTATTATTCACAAATGGTACCGGGAACAGCCCTTGGCTTTGAACATACTCCAACCAAGTTCAGACCCCCTGGATGAACGAAGATGGCTCCTCCAGCTTGGAGGGACGTGTGCAGCAACAGCAGCAGCAGCAGCAGCAGCAGCAGCAGCAGCAGCAGCCAGCCCTGCTCACACAACCACTCCTTCTGTCTTCCGCTACACAGCCGTCTTTAGGAAGATGGGGTGATAGCGTTCTCCACCTCTCATCTCTACAATTTCTGGACTCTCCCAGAATCACCCTTTGGGAGATCTGTGGCTGTGTGGACTTGCAGTGTGAGCCTCAGAACTCTGGCTACCTATACTCTATGGTGGCGCCTGAGTCATCACTCTGACCCGTTTGTTACAAAGTTGCTGCTATGTTTCCTTTCATATTATTTTAGTCATTATTTTGATACAGATAGGGTCTCGTGTAGCCCAGGCTGGCCACAAATTTGCTGCAAGCTAAGACTGGCCCTGACTTTTATTATTTTTATTTGTGAGTGGTGGGGGGGGGTATATGCATGCCATGGCACATGTGTGGAAGTCAGAGAACAACTTGTGAGAACAGGTTCTCTCCTTCCTCCATGTGGGAGATCAAACACTGGGCCTTAGACTTGGTGGCAAGCTCTTTTATTCACTGAGCCATCTCACCAGACCTGACCTTGAATTTCTGACTCTTCAGCCTTTACCTCCTAAGTGCTGGGATCACAGCCCTGCACCACATTCCTGGCTCTGAATTTCACATCTGTTAGAGTAGCCTCAAACCTGTCTCTTGGAAGTAACTTCTAGCCTTCATAGTCTTTCTGGCTGTGAGGATGGCTTACTGACATCAGGAATTTACCTTCTTTACCCTCTGGGCAGCTGTTTGCAATTTTAAAAATATTTGATTATTATTTTGTGTGTGTGTGTGTGTGTGTGTGTGTGTGTGTGTGTGTGTGTACTACCTGTGTGCAGTTCCTGTGGAGGCCAGAAGAGAGAAGAGGGAGACAGATCCCCTGAGACTAGAGTCGCCATCTACCATGTAGGCCCTAGGAACTGAGCCCAGATTCTCTGTAAGAAGGGCAAGAACTCTTACCTGCTGAGGCATCTTTCCAACTTTCTTGTTTAGGTTTGAGACGAGACACACAGGTCCTTACTCTCTTGTAAGACTGGCTTGAAACGAGCCATGTAGCTCCAGCTGACCTTGAATTCACTACATTTCAACCTCAGCGTCCGGAGTGTCAGGATGACCTGAGCCACTACACCACTACACAGCATAAAACAACACAGCTCTGCTTCTCCAGTGGGGATCGGGCCCCACATTTATTTACGAAACAACAGGGTCAAGGGTCAAGGGTCAGAATGGCTGCGGTCAAACACGTGATTAACCTGCTAAGGTTCTTCCCATGACCGGAAGACGAGAAAGAAAGAGGCTGGCAAAGAACAGCACAACAGGGGCTGGAGAGGTGGCTCAGTGGTTCACAGTACTGGCTGCTCTTCCAGAGGTCCTGGGTTCAATTCCCACACCGACACAGCAGCTTACAGCTGACTGTAACTCCAGTTCCAGATGATCCAACACTCTCACATAGACACACAGACATGCGTGCGGGCAAAACACCAGTGGGCATGAAATGAAAATAAATAAAATAAAAAGGACAGAACAACAGCAGCGATGCCATCTACTGTTTATTGAGCTAATACTTATTGTGCCAGACAGAGGAGCAAGCTTGTCACACAAACTCCCTCAGTGTACTCAAGGCCTCTTGCAGTCTCATGCATAACACATTTCTCTCTATGTGGAGGGGTTAAGTACAGATGTGCAGATGTTGTTCTCCAGGAGCTGTCATCCTTGGTTTTGTTTTTGTCATTGTTGTTTTGGTGTGGCCTTTTTTCAAGACAAGGTTTCTTTTTGTTTTTGTTTTGTTTTGTTTTTTCCGGGAGCTGAGGATCGAACCCAGCTCTACTACTGAGCTAAATCCCCAACCCCAAGACAAGGTTTCTCTATGTAGCCTGGAACTCATTCTGTAGTTCAGGCTGGCCTCAAACTCACATATGCACCTGCCTCCCCAGTGCTGGGACTGGAGCTGTACCACTTCTGCCTGGCCATCCTTGTTTTTTAAGGCAGGGTCTCTCACAGCTCTCACTGGGATTTGGGGCTCCCTGATTAGGCTGGTGAGCCCCAAGGATCTTCCTCCCTCTGCCTGTACAGTGCTAGAACTAGGAAGTGTAATTAGCCCGGTCAGGTCTTACTTCTAGGCTTGTTGTTAAAATCCCTTCCCAGGGGGAGAGAGGCAACATCTACCTCTTCTCCTAAGGTGCCAACAGCAAACGGAGGCACCATTCCGCCAAGTTCACTCTGGGGCCAATGTGATTATTGGGCTTCCTTCTAAGAGCACTTATGCACTTATAAGAGCTTAAGTGAGGGATGCTTACAGGGATGTGGGTGCCCCTCCCACAATAGACCACACCTAAAAAGCCTTTATCCAGTGGGGATGAGAGTGTCTCTGCAGCCTCAGATAGGGCTGAGCTCTCCTCTATATAGTTTAGCCCCTTGGAGAGGCCGAATGCACTTAGGCCAGAGTTGTAGACGGCAGATGGCAGGGAGTGGCTGGGTACTTTAAGTGTGAATGTCATGACCCTCCCCAACCTTCCATGAGAGGACAAAAACAGCCAACCAGCCCAGCAAGCAGGCACAGTTGGACTCTCTTAGATGGCAGTTGCTTGTCTGGGAAGACAGTCCACCGGGCCTCAGCTTCCCACCCTGGTTTCTAGGATCACAGGTGTGTGCTTCCCCCTGTCACACACACACCCATGACTTCTCATCTGCTTTATTCATGGGGGTCAGGAGAGTCAGTCAGGGATTCAAAGGCATCCTCATGACACAGCAGAGTTCCAGGTGATCCTGGATACCTGAGATGTCTGCTGCTCTGCTGTTGTCTGATTGCTTATTTTGGATATTTCATTTGTAACAATGTGTACCACCAGAGTACCTGGAAGTTATGGATGGTTGGGACTCATCATGTGGTTGCTGGGAATGGAACTCTTGGCCTCTGCAAGAGCAACAAGTACTGTGCAGCCATCCCTCCAGCTCCCTGATTACTTGCTGTTAAGAAACAAAACAAAACAAAACAAAACAAACCCAAAACAAACAAAAAACCAAATACATCTAGTGTTATTGAGATGACTCAACAGGTAAAGACAGGCTCTTGCCACTGAGTCTGGTGGCCTGAGTTTGATCCCTGAGGCCCACTTAGCAGAAGACAAGAACCGATCCCAAGTTGTCCTCTGGAGTCTACTCATGGCAGCCGGGCTGAGGCAGGTGCCAGGCAGGTGCGGTGGCATGAAAGAAACAAAAGTAAAAGGAAACATTTCAAAGTCTCCAGCAACCTCTCCACCCCTCCTCTCCTTCTGCCCAGCTCAAATTGCTACAGCTCCACTAGCCTGGCTGCTGGTCAAACACCCAACAACTTCCATCCCCGGACCTTTGCACCTGCTGTTCTTTGCCCCTAATGTGCTGCTACATTAGACTGCGGGATCCCTTCTCACCCTCCAGGTTATATATGACCTCCTCCGAGAGGCTTCATGGTCCCTCTGGCTGATGTGGGTCACCTCCCTTCCCACTCCCTTTACGAGCCTCTGGTGGTTCCTTCTGGTCACTTCCAGGGCATGTCTAAAGAAGAGGCTGGTAAAAGGTCACAGTGTCAACATGCACACACCTCACCTCCAGTTTTTACGGTTGCACCTTCTGGTGAGCCGACTGTCCCCATTATCTATACTGAATATTCATGTAGAATGAGCTGATGAGGAGGCAGGCTTGAGGGTCTCCCCAAGACAAACAGGATGATGAGCTCACCCACAAAAAGCACCCTCCAGGAGAACCAGCCTGTCATGATGCTGGCCAGTCATTGTCAGCTAGACACAACGAGGGTTACTGGAGAAGAGGGAGCCTGAGGTGTGGGATCATGTCCTTCAGATTGGCCGGTGGGCATTTTCCTCATTTATGGTGGCTGTGGGAGGGTAGTCCAGTGCAGGTAGGACCACCCTGGACAAGCGGTTCTGGGTTGTGTAAGAGAGCAGGGTAGCTAGCACACCCCTTTAATCCCGGCACTCATGAGGCAGAGTTCTATGAGTTCAAGGCCATCCTGGTCTACAAATTGAGTTCCAGGACAGCCAAGGCTAAAAAAAAATAAATAACCATCTCCAAAAATGAAATATCACTTAGAAAGACAGAAAGACAGAAAGAAAGACAGACAGACAGAAAGAAAGAAAGAAAGAAAGAAAGAAAGAAAGAAAGAAAGAAAGAAAGAAAGACAAAAGAAAGACAGACAAATAGAAGAAAGCAGGCTGGACAGACCATGGCGATCTAGCCGGTGTTTATTACTGCAAAATAGGATGTCAGGAAATTGCATTCAAATGTGCCCCCCCCCCCTTTTGCTCCAAACTCTCCCGTAGCTCCCCATTGCCCTCAAGAGAAAACCCAAACTTCCTGCCTGAGTCTGCAGGAACCAACCAGGGCTTGCCACTCAATCCCCTGAGGTTTCCCGCTGGTTTTTTTTTTTTTTTTTTTTTTTTTTTTAATCTCAGAAACACCACACACTGGCTTCCTTTGGGTCACTAAAGGAGTCATATTCACCGCGTGTGTGTGAAATATTTCCTCTGGAAACCTCCCTTCCTCTCCCACCTCTCCCACCCACGCACTCACCCTGCAGGTGCACTGGCAGGAGTTACTCTCCAAGAGGGGGTGGGGGCGGAGGGTGGACACGGGGTACTGGTACAGGACCCTAAGGCAGACAGCAGCGTGAAGGCAGAGGGAGGGATTTGGTATGGAAGATTTCAACTTCTCCATGCAGTGGGCGAAGGGGGGACACGTGGACCGGCCGGGACACTGGTTGAAATCCTCTCACATTTGCTGGGAGGCTGGTAGAGGCAGAAGCGAGGCCCACACAGCCATTGGCAAACACACGCCCACCCCCCACCATCACCAACAGCTGTCAGCAGAGCCTTGATTTCTTCGGCTCCACGCACCATCCTTACATTTACCGCAGACGCTCAAGCCTAGCAGTTAAGACCCAGGGTTTAATGGAACCTGTTGGCAACCTCGAGGTTTCACCTGTAGAGGTTATGACTGTTCTGACCTCTGATGAGGATTCCAAGGAAGCAAAGGGGCTTCAGGGTGTGGTGAGAACTCATGAAACACCAGAGGTTAGCCCAAAATGTCTGAGCGGAACTTTCTTCTGGCTCGAGTCTCTGCAGGATGGCTATAGAAGCTTCTCGATCCTAGTCCTTGATAAATCCTTCCTTTAACAGATTGAAGGAAGCTCTGTGGGTTTCCGGGACACAGGAACATTCAACCCCCGGGGAGGGAGGGGTAGGGCCCCGCTGAGCCTCTGAGCCAATGAGAGGTTTAGAAGTGGAGAGGCCCGGAAGCTGAAGCAGCAAGTCAGCCTGAGATAGGGCAGAAACCCGGGCTTCCCCTCTCTGGCCCTGGGGGTTTTGGCTTCCCTTTATCAAGAATTGGCTTGCATGCTGAAAGGTCCGGATTTGGTCCTAGCACCACATAATGGGCTTGGTGGTGCATGTCTGGGATCCCAGCACTCAGGAGGTGTTAGGCAGGAGGATCATAAACCAAGAACTACCTGAAGAACTTAGCTTCTCAAAATTAAAAAATAAAATAAAGTGTAAGGGCTTGCTTGGTTGGATACCACAGCCGCATGCGGCTGTAATCCGGTCACTCGGGAGACAGAGGCAGGAGAATCAGGAGTTCTTTTTACTTTTGAGATAGAGCCTTGCTCTGTAGTCTTGGCTGGCCTGGTACCCCGTAGTCCAGCGCAGCCTTGAACTTGCCACACTCTTCCTGCCAAAACCTCTTGAGAGCTGGGATTCTGGGCATGCCCAATTCGCTTTTGCTCTCTTACCTTACTGATAGCTCTGGGTCACCTGACAGTACATTCTGCCCTAACAGGGTCAACGCAAACACAACTCTGCTTGGAGTGAAACCTCGAGTCGGCCCCCACCCATCTCCATCCCCAGTGCTGGCACACCACGTGACTGGAGCGGGTGCAGCCACAGTCTCACGAGTTCCCTTGGAGGTGTCTGTCCATCACCTCCAGGTCTTAGACTCTTTCCACCTCCTATTTGAAAGGGATGCCCACTGGAAAAGGGAATATCAGTCTAATGGAGTTGCTGGGTAGGTCAGGTTCACCCCGGGGCAGGCCCCATGCCTAAGAATAGTTGGCCAACACAAAATGAACTCCATGTTGGTGGTGGTGGTAGTGGTGGTGGTGGTGGTGGTGGTGGTGCTGATGTGTGTGTGTATAAATTTTTTTGTTTTGATATATTTTGTATTTTTGTTTCTTTTAATTTTCAATCGCCTGTGTGTGTGTGTGTGTGTGTGTGTGTGTGTGTGTGTGTTTGAAGAAAGAAAAAACAAAGTCGGGTGAGTCAGAATGTTGAGGGAGGGAAAATGATCAAAAATATATTCTGTGGAGAAAATTTAATAGTTGAAAAAACAGAAAAGCTGAGCCAGGCATGGTGGCACACATCTTTGATCCCAGCTCCTGGAAGGCAGAAGCAGGTGGATCTCTGTGAATTTAAGGCCAGCCTGGTCTACAAAGTAAGTTCCAGGACAGCCAGGGCTACACAGTGAAACTCTATCATGAAAAACCAAACCAAACCAAACCAAAATAAAAACAAACCAAACCCAACAACCAACCAACCAACAACAATAACAACAACAAAAAACAACAAAAAACATTAATCTGAGCACTGGGAAGATAGAGGAAGGTAGATCTTTGTGGAGGCCAGCCTGGCAGAACAGCCAGGAATACATAATAAAGAGATTTTCTCTCTCTCTCTCTCTCTCTCTCTCTCTCTCTCTCTCTCTCTCTCTCTCACACACACACACACACACACACACACACACACACACACACACACTTCCAGAATTTATTCTAGGGACAAATATGTGTATCCTGATCCAAGAACACAGATTTAGGTCACCCTAAACTCCATGTTTCACAGTAACAGCTTGATAAAATTTTTATAGTTACAGAGAAATAAACGAAGACACTTTTCAAATATGTTAGTTAAGTAGGAGGACGAATGGCGGCCAAGGAGTTGCAGCTGTGGGCCTCGGATGCAGTGTGACAACAGTCTCCTGCCTTTGGTTGGTAAAACCTAGGATTCTGTTAACATGCTCCACAGGGTTTTACCTGTTAGTCACAGTTGGGTCAGATACAGGCGAGGGCAGGGGGAGTTATTTAGGAGGTTAAAGCTAGCTCAAGATAGCTGGGTGAAATTTCTTAAATCCCAGCTCTCAGGAGACAGAGGCAGCAGATGCCCATGAGTTCAAGGCCAGCCTGATCTACATATTGAATTTCAGGACAGCCAGGGTCACACAACACAGAGAGATCCTGTCTCAAAGAAGAGAGAGAGAGAGAGAGAGAGAGGCCAAGAGAAGTTATGAAGATGCTCATTCCTGCAAAGTTCCAACCCGTGTGTCACTGAAGTTCTTTTCGTCCTTTTTTTTTCCCCCAGAGCTGGGGACCGAACCCAGGGCCTTGCATGTGCTAGGTAAGCGCTCTACCGCTGAGCTAAATCCCCACCCCCCCCCTTTTTTTTAAGGATTTATTTATTATATATAAGTTCACTGTAGCTGAATTCAGACACACCAGAAGAGGGCATCAGATTCCATTACAGATGGTTGTGAGCCACCATGTGATTGCTAGGAATTGAACTCAGGACCTCTGGAAGAACAGCCAGTGCTCTTGACGGCTGAGCCATCTCTCCAGCTCCGTCACTTAAGTTCTAATGTGGTAACCACCCTGCAGAAGATGCAATTTCTTTCTGGAAACTCTTCTCCACAGTGCAACCATCTCCTCCCACTGACCAGGCTTGAATTGAGGCTGCCCCCTCCAACCCTCCTGTCCCTCCCATCCCCCCCTCCACCCCACCATTGAGGGGCTGAATGCTGCATCTTGTGTAACTTTAATTGATTTGCATTTAAATGTAAATAGTGCTGGCTGTCTACTGGCAGCAAGGGACTGAGCCGTCCTTGCTTTTCCCTGTTTCCCGGTGTGTGGATGACCAGTGTCCAATTTGCATTTTACCACTTTGCATTCATTTCCATGTCCCAGGTATTTTTCTGACACTTGATCCCCTAACCCACCCAGGGACATTGTAGTTTCCAGACCAGGCCAAAGAGAGCTATCTTAATCTTCTTTTTTAAATTATTTAAATTATATTTGTATGTGCGTGTGCTTAAGAATGCTTACGTGCCACAGTGCTCTCTCCGTTCACCCTGGGGAGTCATTTAGGCTTGGTGACAGGAGCCTCTAACCACTAAACCACCTTGATCTTGTCAGTCAGGCTTCAGTCTCTTACGTCACTGGTCACTGCTCAGAATCAATAGTCCATAATTTGCCCAGCCATCCCCTATTGAGAGACATATAGATACCTTTCTGTTTGCCTCCAACAGAAATATAGCTAATAGCCAAGAACAATCCAGGATCCAGGAGTAGAGGCAGAGGGATTCCCTCAAGTTGGAGGTTAGCTGGGGCTATGTGGCAAGAACCTGCCTTAAAGAAAAACGAGGCTATAAAATCTCAGCCTTACACCTGCAAGGAGGCCGATCAGAAGTCCAAGGTTGGGGTTGAGGATTTAGCTCAATGGTAGAGCGCTTGCCTAGCAAACGCAAGGCCCTGGGTTCTGTTCTCAGTTCCGGAAACAAAACAAAAACAACAAAAAAAAAGTCCAAGGTTATCCGTTACTGTGTAGCAAGTTTGAGGCCAGCCTGGGCTACATAAAACTGTCTCAAAATAAATGTCTAACTAATGAGAGCTGGAAGGAAGGCTGCCTCCTCAGGCACATGCACAGTCCCTCCTCTCGATGAGTAGAGCTTCAGTGTGCCTTATGCAAAATGCCTTGAGACCAGTCGTGGCTCTGGTGTTAGGTCTCAGGGACTTTGGAATAGTCGAAGACTCAGCCCATTGAGCGCTCTCCCTCAAAATCTGCATGTGTGTGAATCTCGTGGACTTCAGATTTCATATTTTAGAGTTGGGGGGACTCAAACTGTACTTTTTTTTTTTAGAGAGGGAGGACTGAAGTAGGCTCACCCTCTGTATTCCAGGCTGAACTCATGCTTAGGCAATCCTCCTGCCTCAGCTTCTCCCATGTTTGGATTACTGTTTTGTTTTTTTTTTTTTTGGTTCTTTTTTTTTTTTCGGAGCTGGGGACCGAACCCAGGGCCTTGCGCTTCCTAGGCAAGCGCTCTACCACTGAGCTAAATCCCCAACCCCCTGGATTACTGTTCTATGCTAGCAGACTGTACAAAAACATTGTTAATTCTTGTTTGGTTTGGGGGTGGAGGTGGTGTTATGTAGCCCAGGCTAGCCTTCTAATCCATGTGTGGCTGAGGATGGTGTGAAACATCTCTTTCTCCTACCTCTGCCTCTTGAGTGCTGGGATTGCAGTTAAGTACTGGTATACTCCGGTTTAAAGAGTGCTGGGGATGGCATACTTGGCAGACACTTTACCAAGTGAGCCACATGCCTACCCCTAGCAGTTACTATTTTAACATAAGAACGCCCAAGACAGCCTTACTGTGTGACAAACGTTGCTCCAGGACCCCTACTTACTGACATTTTGTTTTGCTTTTCTCCTGTATTAGAATAGAACCCGCGGCCTCTCGTGCCCAGCCATTGCTCTGCGGCTGAGCTACAGCCCCAGCCATGAGCAGTTCCACTTACGATTGAGCAAAGTGGGGCTGGCTGTTGTTGTGGTTCCTCTACAGTACAGGACCTCCAGAGCCTGTCATGTCTGCTTCCTGCTGTCCAAGCTCCCGCCACACCCGAATGCAGAGGGGCTCCTGCCACACACGCATGGGTCTGCGCCCCCCCCCCCCCCTGCACCCTGCAGCTACAATTACAAAGCTTCTCTGGAGGGTGAGCTCTGACTTGGCCATGCTCCTGGGCCACACCCCTTCTCCTCAGTCCTCTAGCTCCTGCCCTGGGCAGGGATGTGTTCAGAGCCCTCTGTGGCTGCAGAGGGAGAAAGAGAAGAGCACATGAGCTTTGTTACATAAGCTGTGAAAAGTGAGACCCATCCTGCTAACTGGAAGCAAGCAGGAATCACACAGGGCTTCCTGGAATCCAGGGTCCAAGCTGCCAAGAAGAGGGCCTCCTTGCTTAGGGACAATTGAATGTCACTGGGGTAACCCAACACTGCTGGTCAGAGAGGCCTCCTGCCCACAGGCTTACAGCGCAGCCTGTGTGAGCCAGCCAGGCTCCAAAGGGAAAAAGGACCTGGCACAGTGCCCTTTGAGGCCATCTGGGGAGATGCTGTACAGTCCCTGGGTCTATGTAGGCCACCACCTCACACATACAGACTCGGGGCATTCTTAGGTGGGTCACAGAGACAGTGATGACAAGCCTGAACTCGCAAGCCAGGACCCCTAGATCTTCCTGCTGTGTGCCCATGGGCATGACATCACCACTTGAAGACTCACGGTTTCTTTTGGTAGAAAGTTCAATCACCGAAAGGCCCTGGGTTCGGTCCCCAGCTCCGAAAAAAAGAACCAAAAAAAAAAAAAAAAAAAGAAAGAAAGAAAGTTCAATCAAGCCAGTCATTCTCAACCTATGATGTCAACCCGTTTGGGGGTCACATATCAGGTATCCTACTTATCGGATAGTTACATTATGATTCATAACAGTAGCAAAATTACACTTATGAAGTAGCGACTAGATAATTGTGTAGTTGGGGGCGGGGACCACCACAGTGTGAGGAGCTGTATTAAAGGGTCTCAGTATTAGGTAGGCTGAGGACACTGCATTAGGTCTGTGCAGGGGTGTGGAAGCCTCTGCTAGCGTGTGGACAGCCTGCCGGGTGAGAGACTCATGCTCTACAAGAGCCCCGCCCCCTGACGTGATGGGGGTTGTGGTTGCTTTGTGTTTTGGTTTTTTTCCAGAACTGAGTCTTCTGTGCCACAGTTTGGCACCCAGCGCTGTATGACCTCGGCCTTGGTCGGCTCACCTGCCTCTCTTTCTTTTTGTTTTTGTTTCTGGGGAAGGGGGATTTGGATTTTGGATTGGGGGAGAGTTTGGGGTAAAGGGTTTGTTTTTTGTTCTTTTAGGGGGAGCATGGTCTCACTCCAGCCCAGCTGGTATCAGACTTAATGGCCAACCACCTCCAGCCTCCCTCAGCCTCCTTCAGCTTCCCTCAGCCTCCCTCAGCCTCCCTCAGCTTCCTTCCCTTCTGCTGGGATTGCAAATATGAGATGGTCACACAGTCAGGTCTCATGAGGTAGTTCTGTTTCAAAGCAGTCTCTGGAAGAACCTTCCTCTGACACAAAAAAAAGTCAAGTTAAAGAAGTCAAAAGATAGTTTAACCGTTATGAACACTTGCTGCTCTTGCAGAGATCTCGTTTGATTCCCAGCACCCACGTTAGCTGCAAGTAATTCTGGAGAGTCAAAGCACGAGCACATGCGTACACACACACACACACACACACACACACACACACACACACTCACCTGTGTACAAGCACACACACAAGTACGCACACACACTCCTGTGCACGAGAACACACACAGGTACAATCACACGTGCGCACACACACATATACACACATACCTGTGCACAAGTGTGGGCACATGAATACATACACACATGTACACACATGCACACACTCAAGCAACACACTGGAACACACCTTCGAGTGCACACATACACACACGCAGCTGTGCACACACATGCACGGATCAGAGGAGACACACGAAGTTAAAATAATTTTTAATTAAAAAGAAAAACTTTATTTATTTTTTTTTTTTTCGGAGCTGGGGACCGAACCCAGGGCCTTGCGCTTCCTAGGTAAGCACTCTACCACTGAGCTAAATCCCCAGCCCCCTAAGAAAAACTTTAGAAAGTAGGTCAAGGAGGCTTACTTTGCTCTCAGAACTAAGGGAGGGTGGAGTCAGCATTGGACTGCAGATTACAGTGCTTTGGGCCAGAATCATCACCTCTCTGAGCTTCTCCTGGCACCACGTGCCGTAACAGATCTAATGTGAGTTCATTCAGGGACAAGACACATTAGCCTTACCAGGTTTTCACATTACCAGGGACCTCTGTCCATTGCTCCTTCAGATAAGCACCTACACCTGGAATGAGTTCAAAGTGTACCAGGTGGGGACCTTAGATTTGTGCCAGCAAGCAGTTGAGCCTGGGAATACTCTGGACACTGATTGGGACCGGTAGTAAATGAAGGTCGGGCTTTGATGTCTACAGATCAGGTTTAAATCCTGTTCAGGACCCTCGCCAATTGGTTTCCTCACCTGCCAAGCCTGTCAGCGTGGACCTGCTCCTCCTCCAACTTAAACCACGAGGTGACTACTAGAGGACCGCAGGACAGTGGTGGTGAAGGAAGCCAATGTAATCACTTGCTGTATCAGGGGGATTTCCCACTTCTCTTTTTCAAAAGACAAAGGCAAGAGAAGGAAATAAAGCCCCAGGCTAGACCCACAGGACTCCTGGGAAGGAGTAAGGGTGGTCACCCGGGTGTCAGCTTGGAGTCCGAGCAGCTAGAATGAGACCGGGGTTTGCTGAAGGTGGTCAGCCAGGACATGACTGCTGACTCACTTCCCTCTCGTCATCAGGCTTGGGCTGACAGAGCTCGGTGGCAGATTGCTTGCCTGGCATTCTGGAACCTCTGGGTTCAGCGCGGCATATGTGCGTGCACTCGAGTGTGCACACAAAGCAACAAAAGTCAGGTGTGATAATCTGTAATTATGGGGACTTAGAATCTGTAAGCCCATTACCCCAGAGCCTGAGGCAAGAGGACTGCCCTGATTTGAGGTCAGCCCCCACTACATAGTAAGCAAAACAAACAAACAAACAAACAAACAAAACAAAACAAAAGAGATGGGCAAGATGGCTCCATGGTAAGAGAGCTTGTAGCCAAGCAGGCCTGACAACCTGAGTTCAGTTCCCAAGACCCACAGGGTAGAAGGAGGGAACCAACTCCTACAAGTCACCTCCTGAACTCCACAGGGTTGCTGTGGTGTAGCCTGCACATACATGCACGTGTTTTTAAAAGATCAGTGTAAAAATCACCATGGTGGTGGACATCTGTATTTCTAGCACTCAAGAAGTGTGGGCAGGACAATCAGAAGTTCAAGTCATCCTCAGCTACATAGTGAGTTCAAGACGTGAGACTCTGTTTCAAAAAAGCCGGGGAGGGGAGTAGGAGGGATGGGGGGGGTGCGTGGGGGAGGGCGGGGGAGAGGGGTGGCAAGATGGCACAGGAGGTAAAAGCTTTGGCATACAATCCGAGGTTTGGTCCTAAGAATCCACATAGTAAAAGAAGACTGACTCCCGAAGTCCTCAGATCTCCTTGTGCACACAGTAGGGGTAGGGGCTCTCGCTCGTGTTCTCTCTCTCTCTCTCTCTCTCTCTCTCTCTCTCTCTCTCTCTCTCCTCACTCTCAAAATAGACACCAGGGACAACCCAGCTGCACACCAAGGGTCCAAATGCCACCCTAGGGACAGTTCCTCTGGCCCCCCCCCCCCCAGCTCTGCCCTCTAGTTCTCCGCCTGTGAATCTCACCCTCAGGAGGTACCATGGGCACTAACAGCCTCCACCAACTCTGTTTTCTGTCTTCTCATTGGTTTCAACAACAAGTCGGTGGGGGCGGGGCGGGGCTAACTTAGTCACGTGTCCATTTCTGACCCAATCACTGTGACTGGCCAGCTTGGAGGCAGGCCAGAGGGTCAACAAATGCCTCTGGCCACTGGAGCACCTGTGCATATGCGTACACATACTTGCGTGCATAGAATTTAAAAATCTTAAAAAAAGAAAAAAAAAAGGCAAAGGCTGCTCTCTTCCTTGCAGGGTCTACCTCTGCTTACACCGCACAGGAGAATAAAGCCACAGAGTTCTACACCGCCTGGGTAATCACAGACATAATAACTTAAGGGTTTTTGACTCCTCGGCAAAATTAAAATGGGAAAAATATTTAACATCAAGCATTAGAAAGAAGACTGCTGACATTTCGATGGATCTTGATGCAAAAACTAGAAAGGCGATAAGATAAAGTCCAGGGCCAGCAAGAAGGCTCGACAGGTAAAGGAGCTCATTACCAGGGCCGGAAAACCTAAGTTCAATTCCCCGGGACCCACATGGTAGGAGCTCACCAACTCCTCAAATTTGTCTTCTGACCTCTGCATTCAGGGTGTGGCACAAGCAATAAGACATACCCACATGCAAGCAATCAGTGCCCAAACAAAAGTAAAACCAGAGAGAGAGAGAGAGAGAGAGAGAGAGAGAGAGAGAGAGAGAGAGAGAGAAACTGACTGACTGACTTGGCAGTTAAAGCAAAAGAATGTGGGGAGCAGGGCCCCACCTCTGCCATTTCAGCACTTAGAAAACAGTCACCAGAGAATCACTGCAACTATGGCCAGCCTCAGCTACAAAGTGAGTCCTAGGCCAGCCTGCTCTCCATTAGACTCTGCTTCAAAAATACAAAAGCTAAACCTGGTGTGGTGGCTCACGGCTTTGATCCACACTCTGGAGGCAGAGGCAGGCAGATCTCTGTGAATTTCAAGGCCAGCCTGGTCTACAAAGCAAGTTTCAGGACAGCCAGCGCTACACGGAGAAACCCTGTCTCAAAAACAAAAACAAACAAAAACCTACAGAAGTAAATTGTCAATTCCTGGGGTCAGATGAGAGGGCTCGTCAGGGAGAGGTACTAAAAGCCACTTTGTTGAAAGAGAATACCGACTCCTGCAAGTTCTCCTCTGACCTCTACACATATGCATGACTTGCATGCTGCCTCTCAACCCCCAAATAAATAAATAAATATAAATACATGTCAGGGAAAAAGCTGTCATCTCATTTCTTTTTTTTTTCTTCTTCTTCTTTTTCTTTTTTCTTTTTTCCCGGAGCTGGGGACCGAACCCAGGGCCTTGCGCTTCCTAGGTGAGCGCTCTACCGCTGAGCTAAATCCCCAGCCCCTGTAATGATTCTTAAACAATTGGAAATTGAGGCATGGGGCACAGCACAGCACAAGCCCTAATAACCCAGGTGCACGCTGTGGGCACTCATCTCGGAAATAATGTTAATACGTGCATGATTAATGCTTGATTTGTAACGAAAGTTTGTAGAAATTATTGGAAAATGAATATTGGGACCCCAAGAATGGAAAAAGTTATTGAAGTTATAGGTTTTACGTAACATTTGACAGTAGTTCCTGGATAAGGAAGTACAGGATGCCTAAAGTTAATACCCAGTAAAACTAAGTCAAAACGCTGGACTCTTAGGAGAGCCTGTGTGAGCATGTGTGAGCATGTGAGAGCATGTGAGAGCATGTAAGAGCATGTGTGAGCATGTGAGGGCATTGTGAGCATGTGAGAGCATGTGTAAGCATGTGAGAACATGTATGAGGATATGTGAGCATGTGTGAGTATGTTTGAGCATGTAAAGAGCAAGTGGGGAGGGAGTGGAGAGAGGGCGAGGTGTACAGAGATTGTGTGTGTATGTGTGGTGTGTGGATGTTTGTGTTTGGCTGTATGTGTGTGTGTGCACGTGAGTGTGTGTGTGTGCATGTGTGCGTGCACACACACATATGAACAAGTGTACAGATAAACAGGAAGCAGAGAACAAACTTGGGTGTCATTCCTCAGGAGCTGTCCAACTTACTGTTTGAGAAAAGATCTCCCAGTGGTACTTGGGCCACCTCTCTCTTCTCTTCTCTTCTCTCTCTCTCTCTCTCTCTCTCTCTCTCTCTCTCTGTGTGTGTGTGTGTGTGTGTGTGTGTGTGTGTGTGTGTGTATCTGTGTCAGATAGGTGGGCTAGTCAGGGAAGCCCCAGTGATCCAACCACCTGTCTTCTCCTTCCAAGCTCTCTTGGGAGCCCAGCTTTTTACATGGTTCCTGAGCTCTGGTTTGCTAGTGCTTTCCTAGCTCCACCCCCATTCCCGAATGTTTTACTGTGCTTGGGGTTTGCTAACTTGAGGTCAGTCTCCACCATCCCCAAACCAAGGTAAATAAAGCTTCAAAGTCAGCCCTCAACTGAGCCTTTTACATCTCTTTGAAGTTCATGGAACAAGCCTGGTCACTGCAGAGACAGTCTCCAAGAAGCTGTCCCTCAGAAAGCAAAGAAAGAGATACTGCCAAGTGCAATGGCTAACAGGTCAGAGGTGATCCAGCACCACATCCGGGACCCTCCGGTCTGGCCGGCTATCGTCCTTCAGTCCTGCATTTCAAAGGTTTCCTCAGCTACCCAGGCTCCAGCTGTACCTCCTTGAAGTCCCTTTGAATGTCAAGTTCAAATGATTCTGCCTCTGTCCTCTTCAAAGGCCATACAGAATGTGTGGTGGCAGCTGAAGGACCTCAAAGATAGTCTTGTCCTTTGTTACGTAAATCGAAAAGCAGGTGGTTAGGGTTCTTGAGAGGGAGTTTTTCTGGAGTTAGTTGGTCCCAAGGTTTAAATCCACCAAGGATCTTCAACAACACGACATACTTTGAGCATGAATCTTTCCTACCTGGGTCCTCCGTTCCCCCATGCCATCCTGCCCAAGGGGCTTCCTTTGTCCTAAGAAAGGGTGACCCCATGAGAAAACACAAACAAAACAACAATAAAAACTAGCAAGGCTGGCTCTACAGCCCTGGGTTTGAGTCCCAGCACCTAAGACAGCGTGCATGGTGGTGCAGGACTTAGCGCTGGGGATGTTGAGGTCAAGAGTTCAAGATCATCCTCTGCCACAAAGCAAATGTGAAGTTTGAATAATTAATTAATTAATTAATTATCTGATGTTTGATTAATTATCTGAAGTTTGATTAATTATCTGAAGTTTGATTGATTGATTAATTAATTAATTATCTGACAATTTCTCAAGATGTAGCCCAGGCTAGCCTGGAACTTCAAATCCTCCTACCTCAGGCCTTCCCACTGCTAGAATTGCAGGTGTTAACCACTGTGCCTAGCAGTTTGTTGACACAAGGTGTCCTATAGCCCAGGCTGGCTAGGAATTCTATAGATAGACAAGGATAACCTTGAACCTTTGGTCTGCTTGCTTGCTGACTTTTTTGTCTGTCTGTCTGTCTGTTTGTTTAGGAAACAATCTCACTCTATAACCCAGGCTGTCCTGGAATGTATTTGTAGATCAGGCTGACCTCTAACCAACTCCATCCTCCTGCCTCTACCTCCCAAGTGCTGAGATTACAGGCAGGTACGGTAGTAGGCACTGGACAGCTCTATCCTTCTTTGTGCTTAAGGTGGAGCCCAGGGCTTTCCCTCCTGCTAGGTAAGCGCTCTACAACCAAGCTCCACCCCAGCTCCTAGTCTTTTGGTTTTCTTAGCTCAGGTCAGCATGAGGACATGGGCCAACCCACTGTGACCCATGTGTCAAAAATGCTGGCAAGTAACTCCCACAGTTACTGCTAGGTTCCTGAGGCAGCTTAGGGAGACAGGAGGCAGAAAGACAGGAGTCCTGAGCTTTCAGCAGCTAGGACAAGCTCACTGGAGCATTCAGTGAGGGAACAGGCTCTCTCTCGTAGGAAGTTGAACAGTCCGCCAGAGAAGAAAGATGACCGTGACCCTTTATAGGGGCAGAAATGATTGTAGCATGTGCCTGCATTTCCCTCCTGCAGTCCTTCCCTCCCGGAAGTGCCTGCCCAAGGTGAAACAGGATGTCCCCACAGATACTCTATCACTTACAAAGCCCACAGTGGCAGAATCTCAATAAATTGTTAATGCTTAAGGCAGACAACAGCTTCTCTCCAGCCTTCAGCACAGCTAGAAGGGCTGCCCCACTAGAGAGCCAGCAAGCTCTCTGGGCACTCACTCCACCATGGCCGCCTGTAGGTGCACCTCCAGTGCGCTTTGGATTAACATCAGTACATGCCCAGTTGAGAGGTGGTGGTGCACACCTTTAATCCCGGCCCTTGAGAGGCAGAGGTAGGTAGATCTCTGAGTTTGAGGCCAGCCTGGTTTACAGAGTGAGTTCCAGTACCATCAGGGCCACACAAGGGTTACATCCCAGCACAGCAGCATGGATGTGGATGAGAGCAACTTTAATGGAGAGCAGGCACATACACACACAGCTCATCGGCACACATGCACACACGGGGACATACACACACACACACAAACATGGGGACATGCACATGTGCACATATGCACATGCATACATGTGCACACATGCACACACAGGCACAAACACACACATGCACATACATACCATACACATATGCATACACACATGTGCACACATGCACACATATACACACAGCACACAGGCACACATGAACACACACACATACACACACCACACACACATGCACACACACATGCATGCAGGGGGACATGCACACATGCATCTACGCATACACATACATATGCACACATGCATAAACACAGGCACAAATGCACACATGCACATACACACCATACACATATGCATACACACGTGCGCGCGCGCACGCACAAACACACACACACACACACACACACATCCCCAAGTCAGTTTTGGTGCCACTTTGGAAGTAGGACTTTCAAAGTGATTAAAGAGAGGTGGCTAGTGGATTCCTTGGGAGCACTGGAGCTGCCATTCATCCAGACAGACATCAGCAGTGAGCCACCAATGTCTGTCACAATGTCTTCGTATCTTCCCACTTGTTGGAAATGTGGAACTTCTGACAACCACGGACACTGAACTGAGCCCTCTGTCATGTTGCCTAGCTCTGAAGCTTGGTGTCGATGGACAGAATGGGTTGGCTAATCTGAGTCCTTTATTCCAATGCTATGCATGCATGGGCTTTAAAAGGCACCCATACTGCCTTGCATAAGCCACTGCAGACTTGGCCCCACACAGGATGTGTCTTGTTTTAGATATAGGAGATAGTTATTTTTTCTTAAAAAACAATACCTCCTAAATTGGGCAGAGTGGCACATCTACACCATGTTGCCCAAAGATGGCCTCCAACTCTTTTGGTTTATCCGAGTCTTCAACTCTGGAGAAGCACATTTATAAAGCAAACACCCAAAGCCTGTGTTGTGAACCATGTATCGTGTGCCTATAATCTGGCTCTCAGGAAGGCACAGGGAGAGCTAGCATTCAGGCTAGCCTGGGTTACATAGCAAGACCTTTTCTTTACAGAAAGAAGAGAGCTAGAAAGGGAGGAGGGGAAGGGAGCAGAAGGTGGGGAGCTGGCTCAGTGGGGAAAACCCTTGCTGTGTAAGCATGAGGACCTGAGTTCAAATTCCCAGCACATGAGTCAAAAGCCGGGAATGACTATAACTTCAGTTCTGGGCAGAGCAGAGACAGGAGGATGCTGGGGGCTTAGTGGCTGCCAGCCTAGGCCCAGGTTCAGTGAAGAGACTGTTTCAAAAGAGTGACAGAGCAGGACACCTCATGTTCTCCTCTGGCTGTGCTCGGAAGTGGTCAGATGTACCTGCACAAGCAAGCATACACCCACACACATGCATGCACAAGCAAAGACAGACAGACAGACAGACAGACAGACAGACAGCTAAAATAATCCTAAGTCCTGTCCCAGAAACTTAGGACTGTATAAGTCATTAGGCTGGGGCTTGAGACTCTAACTTTTGAGACATGCTCTTCCAACTCCCTGCCCCTCAAGAGTTAAGTTTAAAGTGGCAGCAAAGATAGTTGTGAATTCTGCCTAAGAGTGGGGGAGGGGAAAAGAAATGAAGTGCTGTCATCTCCTTCCCAGAGCACAGCCACCATCTCCGCAAACCAGGGGAGGACTTCTATTTCTTCCCAAAGACCCAGAGTTGAGAAAGTTGAAGGCAGTGTGTCTGTGTAAAGATCACCTCACACTGTCCTCCCTCTAAGGATATGTGTGTCCATCTAAGGATCTCCCCACACTGTCCTCCCTCTCCTGGATGCTAGGAGTTCCCAAAACAGCAGGAAGCTAACAGTGAAGCAACATCACTCCCAAAATCAGAGACTAAAAAACCCACAGCTTTATGGACAAGCAGGGAAGACAGACCAGGGGACAGAAGAGAACAGAGAGCTCAGCCCTCACCTCAGAAGGGAAGTTGAATTCTGGGTACGTAGTGTACAATTGTTACCAAGACCCTCAGCACAACCTCTACTCTAGCTATAGGCTCATGGACCTCTGGGTTCTAGCCAACATCCTGAGCTCATCAACAACTTCCCCAAGACATTTATAGATGGAAAGAGTCATGTTAGCAAAGCAGGATGGAGGGGGGTGGAAGAGAGCAGGAGGGAGAAGAAAATGAAGATGCTTTAATCCCAGCACTCGGAAAGCTGAAAGTTCAAGGCCAGCCTAAGGTACACAGTGATTCTGGTCAGTCAGAGCTACACAGTAAGACCCCATCTAAAATAAAAAGTCACCTAGCACCCGAAGGAACCAGAAGAAGAGTGGCTAACTATGTACAAATTTAGCAAAAGAAATGATATCATACATTAAGTCATGGCAACCACAGGAACCCGCTGGGCAGCCACTGTCTACTAACGTACCCAGAGCATGTCGGCTTTGTAGCAGGAGCTAACCTTCTGGTCATAGCTGACATGTTGTTCACCAAAAGTCCCATGAGTCATTCTCCAAGGTTCCTGGGAAAAATATCAGATAAGGGGCCGTTCTGGGAAGAAATAAATCCTTGGCCTGTGGCCCAGGTTTTCAAGGAAAGTCATTGGTCTGTCAGGTGGAGTCATTTGAACTCTCTGCATCTACAACTCTTAATCATTCATTCACCAGCGTTTTATAGGTGTGTGTAATTCATTCATCCACCCCGCACATGCTCCTTTGGAGGGCAAAGTGACTTAGTTTACTTTACAGCACAACCTGGACCCTTCAGCTTGGTCTGTTTCCTACAGTCACAGCTCCCAGTAGGCAACCGCCTTCCAAGAACATCAGATGGAAAAATCCCAGAAATAAACAATTCCCGAGCTTAATTTATTTTAAGACAAAGTCTCTCACTACGCAGTCCTGGCTTGCTGGGAACTCACTGTATAGACCAGGCTAACCTCAGACTTATAGAGACCCACCTGCCTCTGCCTCCTGAGTGCTGGGACAGAAGGTGTAGTCCACACCGGGCCACAGTTTATAGGATTTAGTTTTTGTTTGTTTGTTTTTTTTCCAGACAGGGCCTCTCTGTGTAGCCCTGACTGTAACCTTGTTCTCTAGAGCAGGCTAGCCTCTGCCTCCCAAATGCTGGGATCAAAGGCATGTGCCACCACCGCCTGACTCACGGTAACTCACCATTATCCAGTAGCATGCTGAACTTTGGGTCTGCCTCGCAGGAGGCTGCTACTCCTCGTGAGCGGGTGGCCTGCTATACTATTCACATCTACATGATACCCTACATGCGTGCACTGCTCCAGGGGTGACTTAGGGGTCATCTTGGCCAACTCTGTAGTGCCAGTCTGTTTTTATAGTCGTTCTCCTCTGGTATTTGCTTAGTCAGTGCCCTGCATGAATATCAAAACAGAGTGTTCGAGAGGGCTGAGTGCTGTCTGTGGCTTTAGCCTCCATTGAGGATTCTGACACATGTTCCCACCCCACCACACCCCCACCGCCTGAGTGAAGACAGCTTGTCTATATACTTTACTTTTGTATGGTCAGCTTTAATTAGTGCAATCAGTAACTGAGGGGTGTGTGTGTGTGTGTGTGTGTGTGTGTGTGTGTGTGTGTGAGAGAGAGAGAGAGAGAGAGAGAGAGAGAGAGAGAGAGAGAGAGAGAGAGAAGAGGTTCATGTCTGATGTCTTTCTTATAAGTTCTCCACAAAATTATCACCGTTGGGGCTGGTGAGATGGCTCAGCAGTTAAGAACACTGACTGCTCTTCCAGAGGTCCTGAGTTCAATTCCCAGCAACCACATGGTGGCTCACAACCATCTGTAACAGGATCTGATGCCTTCTTCTGGTGTGTCTGAATAAAGTGATAAATAAATCTTTAAAAAATATATAAAATTATCACCGTTATCCCACCACCATCATCATCATCACCATCATCATCATCACCATCACCATCACCATCATCACTACCACCACCATCATCACCACCATCATCACCACCACCACTATCACCACACCACCACCATCATCACCACCACCACCACCATCACCATCATCATCACCATCATCACCACCACCACTATCATCACCACCATCATCACCACCACCACCATCATCACCACCACCACTATCATCACCAGCAGCAGCAGCAGCAATGTGGGTCTTAAACCCAGTGTCTTGGGCATACTAAGCATACATTTTGTCACTAAGCCCCAGCCCACTCCTTGATTCTTGTCAGCAAGGTGTGAGTAACTGTATGTGAAGTAGTCCACACTGAACCACAATTTATAGGATTAAGTTTTTGTTTGTTTTTCCAGACAGGGTCTCTCTGTGTAGCCCTGACTGTAACCTTGCTCTCTAGAGCAGACTAGTCACTGCCATCCCAGCAGAATGCCTGAGCCACTCTGTTCAGGATTTCCTCAGGTCTCCAGACAGACCTGCAGCAAAGTCACGGAACTGATTTGTTTGCCTACGACACTCACAGATTAAGTTACCTTAAAAGAGAACGGTAGCAGGACTTTTGGCTACGTCGTGGGTTCCCTTTTTCTTCCGCCCTGCTCAGGAGCAGGGGTGGGTAGGGCTGGAGGTGCCTGTGGGTTAGTGAGTTTGGGTCACAACAGACTACCTATCAACCACATAAATAAACAGAACGGGGGGGGGATCATGAAGTAAATCTGTGTTCAGCACAACTGGATCCAGGAACTCGGCAGAGCATCATCTGTGGAGAAAGCTCAGCACTGCTCTCTGCACAAACTTAACACCTGAGTTTATCCCAGAACTCACAGGGGGAGAATGGACTCCCACAAGCTGTGCAATGGCCTCTACACATACATCATGGCACAAGTCTACACACACACACACACACACACACACACACACACACCATTCATATATATACACATACCACACATAATACATACACATCACATACATACACATACCACATTCACATACCACATATATACACACCATACACACACTACACATACCTATATACATACATACATACATACACCACACAAGCACAGAGACTACACACATATATACATACATACATACATACTACACGTGAACACACATACATACACACATATACATACTACACACACACATACAAGCACACACATACATAAACACACACACACACACACACACACACACACACACCTCCACCTCCTCAATCACTCCTCAGCTCTGCTTGGATTTTCACTCAAGCTTTCTGTGTTTGGTGATGGTGACAGTGACATCATGGCTAGTGCTAGCCAGGTCCAGACTGGCACTACTTCATTTCTTTTGTCATGGTGAGGTGAGTGTCCTCTGAAAACTCCCCTGTGGACCGATTCAAATGGGGGTCCTGTTTCTCGGCATATCTGGCAAAAATCCCCAAAATGAGTCTAATTGGTCCAGCTGGGCCAGAAGCTGGTCCAAGAACCAATGTCAACAGCCAGGGAATTTCCCAAAACCATGGCAAAGGCTTGGGGAGCGGCTAGAGTTGGAGTTTAGTGGGCAGGCTGCTTGGCCAGTGAGTGGGAGACCTGATGTTTGATTCCCAGGACCGCATATAACTGGTCATGATTCTGCGCATCTATAACCTGGCGCTCAGGAGGAAAAACCAGCAAAGTCAGAAACTCAAGGTTCGAGGCCAGCCTGAGCAACAAAACAAATGCGGGAGGGGATGGCTGTCCTCTGATGAGAGGGCATGACATCTGTCACTGTCACATAGGCAAGGCAGAAGAGAGATCCTTAGAGAAGAGAGCCTTCAAATGGAAAACTCCAGGGGGCAGGACTCTGTAAGGTGGTGGTGAGGGGGAGCCGGAGAGGGGGCAGGAGGGTCTTCTAGCAAATGCAAGTGCTTTGGGGGGCACTGGAGGAGAAACAGGAGGCGCAGCGGGACAGACAGCTTCCCAAGAGGTTCCCCTCCCCTTCCCAGGGCCCTGATTCAGTCATGGGTTTCACTCTCCTGGCCCAGGCATCATCCACTGATCCAGACCACAGCTCTAGAATGTCAGCTGATGCCACCACAGAGCCACCGACAGATCTCTTGGGTCTCCCAGCTTGAACTGGGCAGACATTGCCAAATGCTTCCCTGCACTTGTGTGGCTCCCGGCACTCTGGTGACTTTTGGCAAAAGGGCACCACCTTCTAATCGGTCTGTAGTCACCATGTCCTAGGAGTGCCCTCCCTGGGATTACTTCTTTTCTCCCCACAAAAGTGTGAGGAACCCCTCCCTTTAAAAGAATAAAAGAATGGATTCCAGTCTGTGGCCCGAGTTAATCTGAAACTTGTTTTGTAGCCCAGGCTGGACTCGATCCTCAATCTCTTTCCTGAGGATGGAGCCCAGGGCCTGTGTACGCTGATCACTGAGTCACACTTCCCAGCCTTTGCCAACAGTCGGTCCTCATGTAACATACAGGAAATTGGAGACTCTCCGTGGGTTGAGGGGTTTCAGCCTCAATTCACTGTCTCTGGCCGGACCGGTTGCCAGCCACACCACACCTCAGTTCATTCTCCAAGGTAGACAGCTCACACCCACAGAGAGTGCCAGGTTCTTTTGGGTTTTTGTTGAAACAGTGAGTCACGATTTCTGAAAGCCCCTCAATTTAAAGACCAAGATTGGGACCTCACCCAGGTGAAAGTTGAGGCACCTGATGCAGGGGGACCTGGGTTAACTTCAAGACGTGGGTTCTGATTGGCAAGCTATCTCCCCTCTGTGAGCCTCGGTTTCCCCTGCATGCAAGGAGCAGACTTTCAAGGCATAAGTAAGACCTGTGGGAGCTGAAGAGATGGCTCAGTTGGTGAGGTGCTTGCCCCATAGCATGAGGGGTTCAAATCCCATACCACAAGCCAGGAGCAGTGTTGCATATCTGGAACCTCAATTCTGTGGAGGAGGAGACACAGGAAGGACCCTGGGCTTTGCTGATTCAGTGAGAGACCATGGCTCAAGGGGGAAAAAAAAGTTGGAGACCAGGTATGATGGTGCCCACCTTTAATCCAAGCACTCGGGAGGCAGATGGCTTGGAGTTCAGAGCGTGGCAGTTCTAGAGGACCAGGGTTCTGTTCATGGCCTCCACATGGTGGCTAACGATCATTTGTAACTTCAGTTCTTTGGCTATGACCCCTCTCCTGGCCTCTGCAGATACTAGGCATGTGCCTGGTGCACAGGTGTACACACAGGCAAACATCCGTACATATTAAAAAAATCTTTTAAAAAATTAAATTTCAAATAAATACATACACAAAATAAGGTAGAGAGTGGTGGAAGAAGGGAGCCCCTGTGGCTTCTGGTGTTCATGCACGCACACACAAGCATGCACATCCATGCACACATATGGGCATGCAACCTACGTGTGTACACCGCAGAGATTTTTTCCTTTCTGAAGGATTACGATGTTAAGCGGAAACTGGCTTGACACAGAGCCTAAAACTTCTGTCTGCTCAGTGACCATCTCTTCCCCATTTCCTCTCCTTGGTTTGATGGACGGACGGACAGTTTGAAAAAGTAGAAAAGGGTGAGAAAGAAAACTTCCTCTCCTGTCAGGCCTGGTGGGGCACACCTTTAGTCTCGAGACTTGGGAGTCAGAGGCAGATGAATCTCTGTAAGTTCGAGGCCAGCCTGGTCTGCAGGGTGAGCTCCAATACAGCCAGGGCTACCCACAGAAACCTTGCCTTGAACCCCCCACCCCAAAGAACCAAAACTTCTCTTTCCCCTGAGTTCCTGGAGCCACCCACTTCCTCTTCTTACATAACCATGAGAAGGGGGTTCAAAACCACTTCCAGTGTACACAGAGTTACTCGGAGTGTTCCAGAATACAGGCTGCCACCCAAGCCTTCTGGAGGAGAAGACAGAAGGAATAGGAGTTTGAGGCCAGCCTGGGCTACATGGGACCCTATCTCAATAAAAAGGAACAGCTTTTCCTGTTGGTACATGCCTGAGCTGCCAGCACTGGGGAGGCAGGAAGATGACAAAACCTCTAAGTCGCCTGGCCCATGTAGCAAGTTCCAGGTCAGCCAAAACCACATGTTGTCTTATTTTATTTTTTACCAGTGCCAGGCATCGAACCTAAGCCTTTACACAAGCTAGGCAAACACTCCACACCTGAGCTACAGCCCAAACCCTTGGTTCTTTTTTTTTTTTTTTTTTTTTTTTTTGAGATAGAGACCCATGTAGCCCAGGCTGGCCTCAAACTCACTATATAGCCCAGGCTGACCTTGAACCCCTCATCCTCCAACTTTCTCTGGTTGTGATTGCAGCCTGTAGTCCGTGCTCAGCTCAGCACCTATTTTCGGTTGGCTTATTGATAACCAATAATGCTTTATTTTTCAGACACATTGGAGATCTGAACTCTCCCCCACCCCAACATCACTCTCCAGTTCCCCTTGACATTCAACACGTGTTCCCTAGGAACAGGACACTATTGTTCACAATCATAGAACTTTTAGTGAATGTGGATAAGTTACCCTTAATGAGGGATTAAAGTTGTGTGCCGCCACACTGGCTTTTTTTTTTTTTTTTTTTTTTTTTGGAGACACTGTTTCTCATTGGCCTGGAGCTCTTTAATTAGGCTATGCTGGCAGGGCAGTAGTGGGCTCCATGGATCTGTTTGTTTTTAATGCCCCAGTTCTGGGGTTACAGGTACATACCCACGCTTAGCCTCTTTGTCCCCTGTGACACTGGGGTTTTTGCAGAACACAGTCCGTTACTGCACAGCCCGTCTTGATCAGGGTTGCTACTGCTGTGATGAAACGCCACGACTAAAGCTCCTTGGAGAGGAAAGGGTTTATTCAGCTCACACTTCCACATCACTGTTCATCATCAAAGGAAGTCAGGACAGGAACTCAAGCAGGACAGGAACCTGAAGGCAGGAGCGGATGCAGAGGCCATGGAGGGATGCTGCTCACTGACTTGCTCCCGGTGGCTTACTCAGCCTGCTTTCTTATAGCACCAGGCACCACCCACAATGGGCGGAGACCTCCCGCATGAATCACTAATTAGGAAAACGCCCTACAGGCTCACCTACAGCCCAAGTTTATGGAGGCATTTTCTCAGTTGCGGTTCTCTCCTCTCAGATCACTCTATCTTGTGTCGAGTGGACATAAAACTATCCAGCGCAGTCTGTGCCTCCTCTGGATAGGTGTAACAGCAAGAGAAGACCCTCATCCCTGCAGGAAGAAGGCCTGCAGTGAGAGAGAGAGGCTCTGAGATTCCCAGCCTGGCTAGGAGCACTCAAGCTTGGCCTCGTCACCTCGAAGCACCTTCGGCTGGCAGTAGATGCTAATTGCTTCCCAGGGCCAGGCTGAGTACCATCTTTGTTCAAGAGTAGCAGCGATGTCCTTGAGTTATTTTAAGGACCCGGGCTCCGTCTCAGCCTTCGGTCACATGCTGGAATAGCCCCTCCCTTGTATGCTTTGTTCTTGGATTTCCCGTTACCTTCCCAGGGAGATTTCATCCTAAAGCGACTACAGAACTAAAGTGCACTGCAGTCGTGGAGGTAACTGAGACAGAGACGAAGAAAACTCGGCGTGTTCGCCGCACAGCTAATATGTCTGCCTTCATCTCGGAGCAGCTAAAGGAGCTAAAAAAAAGGACCCCGAGGAGACTTTTGAGGCCTTGGATGATGCAATCAAACAGGCCCGAGAAGCGACCGGGTGCTGGTTCTCCGTGAGGCGTTCTGAGATGATTCGGAAGAGACAGACTATGTCTATGACCCAGAAGAATTTCAAAATGTGCTGTTGCCAACTGTTCACGAAAAAGGTCCATCAGGCAGGAGCCCAAGGAGTCCCCTCAAAATGACCCTGGACTCCTCGAAGCTTTGGAAGCCTTGATGAAATCTCACGCTCTCTTCTGGGTACCAAAGCAGAGATGGCACGTCATAGGGTTTCTGACTTTTCAACTTCCTTGTTGGGGTAGGGATCTATTGCTTGGGATTTGTGTCTTATGTCTATGAAGGGTACATTAATAATAAAGCCTGCATTCATAGAAAAAAAAAAAGATTGGCTGTGGAGGCGAGTGCTGTGGTACTTGCCTTCAGTCCTAACATTACGAGGCAGGTGGATGTCTGAGTTCAAAGCCAACTAGTGCAGGGCTTTATAGAGCTACATAATGAGACCCTGTCTAACAACAACAACAACAACAACAACAACAGCAACAAAACTGCAACCAGGGGCTGCAGAAGTGGCTCAGCTGGTAAAGCCTTGCAATCACAAGGACTCGAGTGTCACCGAAGAAGTCACATACAAAGCCAGACATAGTGGCACTCGCTTGTAATCCTAGCATGGGAAGATGGGGACAGCAGATCCCTGAGGCTCCCTAGCCAGCAGTGAGCTCAGGGTTAGTGAGAGACCTTGTTTCAAAAATTAGAAGGAAAACAAAATTAAAGATACACAATGTCTGACAAATGACTCCTGTCATCCTCTGGCCTCCAGCGCATGCGCAGCTGAGCATGCACCCTTTTGATCTAGATGAGCACGGTTGCTCAAAGCTACAATCCCAGCACTCAGAAGCTGAGCTGAGGCAGGGGAGCAACCCAGTTCAAGGCAGTGTAAACTACAAAGACTGTCTTTAAAAAAAGAAAGAAACAAAGAAACAAAGTAACACACACACACACACACACACACACACACACACACAGAGAGAGAGAGAGAGAGAGAGAGAGAGAGAGAGAGAGAGAATTGGACTGGAGAGATAGCTCAACATTTAATATGGCTTTATCTTTTCAAGAGGACCCAAGTTCAACTCCCAAGACCAACACAGCAGCTCACAAGATTCTGTAACTCCAGTTCTGAATCGAATGCCCTCTTCTGATCGCTGAGGGCACCAGGCACTCTGTGATGCAAAGACACACCTGAGACAAAGCACATGAAACAATGAGGTTTTATTTGTTTGCTTGTTTGGCTTTTCAAGACATCATCTCACCGTGTAGTACTAGCTGTCCTGGAACTTGTTCTGTAGATCAGGCTGACCTCGAACTCACAGAGATCCGTTTGCCTCTGCCCCCCAAGTGCTGGGATTAAAGGTGTGCGCCACCACCACCACCACCCCGTGTGGACTGGAAGCCTCCTAAACAAGTGTCTTCCCCCACCTCGGCTTTGTTTTCCTTGGTGACTCTCAGACCAGCTAACTCGCCTATGTCTTGTCTGTCTCCTACCAGAAGGAATCTGGCATCAGGAAGCACAAGGATGCATCCCAGCACCTGGGACTGCACCCAGTGGGTATTGAATAACAACATGGCAGTGAACGTCCACAGTCCTAACTAACATTGGGATGTGGAGGCAAAGGAGCAGAGTAAGCTTAACCTCATACTTGTCTAAAAAGTGAGTTTGCGGCCAGGCTGGGTTACGTGAGACTCTGTCTCCAAAAAGAAAAAAAGATGAGAAAAATAAAATAAATACTTGTAAAGTTAGGGATGCAGATTACAGGTAGAGCATTTGTTCTGTATATGGGAGGCTCTAATTTTGATCTCCAGCAGGATGATAGGTAGGTAGGTAGATAGATAGATAGATAGATAGATAGATAGACAGATGATTGATAGATGATTGAGAGAGATAGATAGATGATAGATAGATGATAGATGATAGATAGACAGATGATTGATAGATAATTGAGAGATAGATGATAGATAGATGATAGGTAGATAGACAGATGATTGCTAGATGATTGAGAGAGATAGATGATAGATAGATGATAGATAGATAGACAGATGATTGATAGATGATTGAGAGAGAGATAGATAGATGATAGATAGATGATAGATGATAGATAGATAGACAGGTGATTGATAGATAATTGAGATAGATAGATAGATGATAGATGATAGATGATAGATAGACAGATGATTGAGAGCTAGATAGATGATAGATAGATAGATGATTGAGAGATGATTGAGAGATAGATAGATAGATGATTATAGAAAGATGATAGAGATGACAGATGATAGATAGACAGACAGACAGATGACAAATGGATGGATAGATAGATATGAAGTGGAAACTTAAGGGTTCTTTGGAAAGTTGGTTGGATGGTGTTTTGCTGGGGCAAGCATGTGAAGGAACGTGTAGCTGAAGCAGACACAGGAGAGAGAGGACGTTCTGCTAAAGCAAGCATTAGAGAGGACATGTGATGAAAGATGTTTTGCTAACAACATGCACGTATTGGTCCGCCTTACATTTCGTAGTTGAGCTGTGTTTGTCGGGACTCCATAGACAGAATCGCACCAAAAAAGCTGGCATCGCTCCAGGTCCCTCCTGCTGACTTGAGCAGAGGCCTGGCTAACTCTGCTTGGTAGTGCTCTGTCCATATTAGATGTCCCAAGAGCCTGCTGAATGGATGAATCACACAGCCCTGTAGGTTGATGTCATTATGCAGGTGAAGGCTGGCACAAGTTAGATCAAGGCCATGATTAGACAGTAAATAATAATAATAATAATAATAAGGTGGGGACAGAGGTTTTGTAAGGCAGGAGAGGAGAAGGAAGAAGAATCAAGATGGAGACGGGGCAGGATGACCCAGATCCTGGTGGTCTTGAATTGCCAACGTTGGTGGCATGGATTTCTGTAGACAAATTTATCTTATCTAGGTGGGAAGTTTATATTCTTATCAATTGGTTGTGAGTTTATTGTGTGGATGTATTGTGGATTGAGAATTTAACATAGAGATCTGATTGTTGGGTTACAGTTTGTTGAGTCTGATTTTAACGGGTTTTGGGGAGTTTATACCATAACTATTAGGGGGCGGATGTTGGGAATGTAGACAGAGCAGTGGCAGAGAGTTACAAGAGGGTAGCCACCACTGGGATGCTCTGTCCATGTTAGATGTCCCACATGGACGAATGCTGGAAATGTGAGCAGAGTCCACAGTCAGAGAGCCGCGAGATAGGCGGTCTCTGGATGAAACTGGTGTGACAGCAACCTGCCTCAGTCAGAGAGTACTTGGGGGCAGTGTGGAGCCGCTGAGATAAATTAGCGCTGGTTCCAACAGCCCCACAGAGCTGGAACTAGCGAGAGAACGATGGGCCGCCATGGTACACGCTGAAACCTTCCTGCCCTTTTTTATTTTTACCACAACACAGTCCCACCTGAACGTTCAGTCAGAGGTTCATCCGAGATTGCTGTCTGTCTGTCTGTCTGTCTGTCTGTCTGTCTGTCTGTCTGTCTCTCCCACAGCCTCAGCATTGAAGACAGGAGAGTCAGACAGGCTGGTGCCAGACTGGACCTGGATGTGGTCATCAAGGTCATTATAGGGGCAGTGGAGACTGGAGCTAGAGGTGAGGGAAGCTGATGGGGAAGGTGTCCCTATTTTTGATCCTCAGCCTCCAGCCATAACCAGTTTCCAAAAGGCCACAGGTAGCAGTAGGGAAGGCTATTTTGTTTTTATTTTTATTTTTTTACTTTCAGTGGCGCTTTTAAAACATTCTTCTCGGGGTTGGGGATTTAGCTCAGTGGTAGAGCGCTTGCCTAGCAAGCGCAAGGCCCTGGGTTCGGTCCCCGGCTCCGAAAAAAAGAAAAAAGAAAAAGAAAAAAAAAAATTCTTCTCTCATACATTATGTCCTGACAACCATTTCCTGTTCATTTTCTCCACCCAGTCTGACCGTTTCCCCCTCCCCAACCACCCCCGCTGTCCCCCAGATCCACCCATCCTCCGTTTCTCTTCAGAAAAGAGCAGGCCTTTTTAATCAAAGCCCGAGACCATTCAGAGACACGCTGGGTCTTCAGCGACAAGTCCACCTGAAGAAGCACCCTGATCATACCTGACGCGGCACACCTGGCCCCAGCCAGACCCTCTGTCCTAGCCCATCGTGTCGGAAGGGTTCATAAATGGCAGTTTGGTGGAGTCTCAAAATTAATAGCCGTCATAGCCGGGAATAGGAACCCGCCCTCAACCTCCTTCTGCTTAGCCCTGATCTTAACTCTCTCAGAATCTCCCAAACCCTGATTTCAACACCAGCCTCCACTTCATCCTGCCTGGGGCTCTCTTTCTTGCACCATACAGACCCATTTCTGTTGTTTATGGCTTCTGTACTGAGAACAACAGCTTTTTGCCCCTTGTCTCTTCCTCTGCGAGGTCAGAGGGAGAAAGGAATCATCTAATAATAACCCACTTTGCATGCCTGGTCTCAGGGCGACAGCCATTGCATATCCACTGCCCAAACGTCGCATGCCTTCACAGACAAAGGACTGAGACGCCGAGTACCTTCTTGGCTTAGGCAATACTCACAACTTATGTTCTCTCTCTCCCTCCCTCTCTCTCCCTCTCTCTCTCTCTCTCTCTCTCTCTCTCTCTCTCTCTCCCCCTCCCCACCCAGACCCATATGAATAACTTGCCATAAAAATCCTACCTATTTAGCAATGATAAAATTGGGATTCAGAGAGGTTAAGTAATGTATCCAAGGTCACACAGCCTACTAAGGCATAAAGCACTGTTGTTTTGATTTCTAAGCACAGAGCAAACAGGTGCTTGGCATGTGCACACATCTACTAAGTTTTTATAAGGACAATGGTGATCTCCAGGTTCACCCTCTGTCCACTTTCCCATGACCCAGGTGATTTGGAGAAAGATTCCAAATGATCCTAGTCCTGATTGCTTCCTCACAGCTGCATGTAGCCCTGTGCCTCAGCCTTGGCCAAGGGAAGGCTCCCAGAGTGAGCCTTCTGGCCTACCTCTGGCTCCTTCCCTCCAATGCCTTCTTGAGCTTCTTCCTGAAGTTGGAGGGCAGATATGGTGCAGGGAACACCAGGAGCCATCTGGAGGAGAATGGGTCTCTCAGGATGCTGGAACGCCAGGCTCCCCAACCCTGTGATTCCCACAGCAAAGCTAGACACCTGGTGCTGATGAACCTTCTGCAGGACGAAAGAAAACACAAAAGGAAGGGTCAGGGGAAGCCCAATGTGGCAGTGCAGAATCAGAAATTAAAATAAAGGTCATCATCGTTAACTACATAGAGAGTTTAAGGCTAGCCTGGGATACATGAGAGGCAGCTCAAAAACAAAACCCCCCAACAACAACAACAGCAACAAAAACAAAAACCAGGGCAGGACACAACTGTCTGCGACACCAGTTTCCAGGGGATCTGACACCCTCACACATACAGGGAAAACACCAATGAACATTAAATAAAAATAAATTATATATATTTCAAAAAACCCAGCACTTGGGAAGCAGAGGCAGGTGGATCTCTGTGAATTTGAGGCCAGCCTGGTCTACCCTGATGCCTCCTTTTCACTTTAAGTTCTGGAAAGGGATGGTGGGGCTCCACAGATCCTCTTTCTGTTTCTGTTTTCTGTTTCGTTTCCTGGTTTTAAGAGGCAGGGTGGGTGCTTTGCATTCCTTGGGCTCCACATCATCTGGAAGGGGGCCCCACACCCTGACTGAAATCCAGCGCTCAGAAAGTGTGGGCCCAAGGAATTGTCTTCTCTCTATAAATTCACTGTGTTGGGTGTTTTGGCTTAATGACAGGAAGATGTCCAATACCTGTTTGTAATCAGTTGTGTGAGAGAGACTAAAGTCTTTCCATAGTTCAGGAACCAGAGTCCAGAATCCCAGTGTGCTCCAGACCATCCCTCCTCCCTCCTCTCCCCTCCTCTCTCCCTCCTCCACCTCCCTCCTCTCTCTTCCCTCCTCCCTCCGATCCCAGGCTGTTAAACATGCTAAAAAAGAAAAGCACTACATCACTGAGCAATATTTTAAGAAAATGCACAAGTATTAATTTATGCTCATGTTTCTGCCTGTGTGTGTACGACTGTGTACCATATGTGCACCTGGTGCCCAAAGAAGTTGGAAGTGGGCTTTGGACACCTGGGCCTAAAGTTATACAGATGGTGGTGAGCCACTGTGCTCTACAAGGGTGACAATCATCCCTAACCACTGAGCAAACCCTCAACATGAAATTACATTAAGAATGTATTTTGGGGGCTGGAGAGATGGTTCAGTGGTTAAGAGCACTTTTGCTCTTCCAGGGGTCCTGAGTTCAATTCCCAGCCACCCACATAGCAGTTCTCAACCATCTGTAATGGGATCTTACCCCCTTCTCTAGTGTGTCTGAAGACAGCTACAGTGTACTCACATACATAAATTAAAAATCTTTTAAAAATGTATTTTTATGTTTGTCTGTTGAGTGTACTTGTGTGGTCATGCTGTGGCAGCAATGAACTCAGACGGTTAGGCTTACGAGGCGAGCACTTTATCCACTGAGCCCTCTCGCCCTCCGCTATTTATATATTTTTTTTTAAAGACAAATTCTTAGCTAAGTTGCCCAGGTTGCTCTTGAATTTACTTTGTAGCTGAGGCAGGTCTCAAACTCACAGTGGTCTTTTTGCCTAAGCCTCCGGAGCTGGCTACTTTTATGTCGACTGCACACAAGCCAGCGGAAACCTCAATTGAGAAGATGCCTCCGTAATATCCAGCTGTGAGTGATTTTCTTAACTGGTGCTCGACGGGGGTGGGGGGTGGGGGGGAATTGTGGGTGGGGCCGTCCCTGGGCTGGAGACCCTGGGTTCTATGAGAAAGCAGGCAGAGCAAGCCCTGAGAAGCAAGCCAGTGAGCAGCTCTTGCCTCCAGGCTCCTGTCCTGTCTGAGTTCCGGTCCTGCCTTCCTTCAGTGATGGGCTATGACACACATAGACCCTTTCCTCCGCAACGTCTTTTGGTCATGGTGTTTGATCTCAGCAGACAGTCACCCTCCTAAGGGACTTCAGTGTGCACCACCACACCCTGTTAACATTGGTTTTACCCTGTCAGTTTCCCATTCCTTCACCACAACAGCCTGATATCTCTGATGCCCCTTTTCACTTCACGCCCGTGTTGAGGCCTATGGGGTTTGCTTGAGCCAAGAAGGCTGAGTGCGTCGAATTGGCCAACTAGAAATCTCACTGTTCCACCCTGAGTGGATCCAGAGCTGCTCATGTATCCCAAGCAGCCAATGTGTCAGCCTTTGGAATTCAGAAGGCCGAGGAGTGGTTTGTTTTTCTGGGAACAGGACTCCCTATATAGTCCAGGCTGATCTTGAACTTGTGACCCTTCTGATTCAGCTTTCCAGATGCTGGGATTGTGTGTGTACACCAACACCTCTGTGTCAATCCCTGGGATGTTGCCAGAATTATTGGGGAGTCACTGGTTTCTTTTAAGTGTTTAAATGTACATGTAATTTACTTGTTTTGTGTGTGTGCAAGGGGACAGCCATGCACCATGACAGGAGGGCATGTGGAAGCCAAAGAACAACTTGTTGGACTCAGCTCTCACCTCCATGGATGGAACTCAGGTTGTCAGGCTTGGCAGCGATCCTTTTTTTCCTCTCTGAGTCGGGTTGCCCGGTCAGGAAGGTTTTCTTACTGCTGAGATGAACCAGGGTAGTCTAAAGCTAGAAGGTGGCCATGACTGGGTCTCCACTCATGAAACACTAAGTCCTGAGAACACAGGAGGCAGGGTGTAGCT